>NC_073400.1:20093211-20393211 GCF_028641065.1 Leucoraja erinaceus | reverse complement strand
GCGATAATTCCCGATATTTTCGATCTTTATATCTGCACGGTCAACAACTTCCGCTGTTATTTTCCCTTCAGCGCTCTTTTGTCTTTACCTTCGTTTTTCTTTATCTTCTGGACTCTAAAGTAAGATAACTGTGTCTTGCGGTCACCCCGACTGGCACAGTTATTTACAGCTCAAAAACGGTCCGTTTTCGCGGTTTTTAACAGGTTTGAAAGTTTGTGTTTTCAGCATCACTAACATGTACCGGAAGTGACGTTTGTACCCCAGTTGGATTTTGCGGTCACGTGGGTGAGGATCTATGATCCAGTGACCTTTCATGAAATCACCCTATACTTCTATCAGGTCTCCCATGTGCCTTGATCGCTGCAGAGAAAGTAATCCAAGTATGGTCAAGGTGGAGGAAGGAACTGCAAATGCTGATTTACACCAAAGATAGACACAAAATGTTGGAGTAACAGCGGGGCAGGCAGCATCTCCGGAGAGAAGGAATGGATGACATATCGGGTCAAAATCCTTCTTCAGACTGAGAGTCAGGAAAGAGGGAGACATAGGGATTTAGAGGTTAAAGTGTGAAAACAGGTAAAAGGGAACAATGTTCAAGGAAAATGTAAAATGGTTCATTGTTAGCTGAGGGAAAGGTGACAACTGGCCATACAATCAGTAAAATTTAATCAGGAGGTCAGTGAAAGGAGTCTGAGAACTAGGATGGGGAGGCACAGAGAGAGAGGGATATCAAGGGTTACGAAGTTAGGAATCAATATTCATACCACTGGGTTATAAGCTGCTCAAGCGAAATATGAGAAGCTGTTCCTCCAATTTGTGTTGGGTCTCACTCTGACAGCGGAGGAGGTCTAGGACAGAAAGTTTAGTATGTCAATGAGTGGGGCTAAAGCAATTGTGAGATCACGTAGGCCTAGGCGGACTGAGCAGAGGCGGTCAGTGAAACAATCGCCGAGCCTGTGCTTGGTCTTGCCGATATATAGGAATCCACTCCTGGAACAGCGGATACAGTAGATGAGGTTGGAGGAGGTGTAATTGAACCTCTGCCTCACCTGAAAGGACCATCAGGGTCCTTGGATAGAGTTGAGGGAGGAGGTATAGGTTACATCTCCTGCAGTTGCAGAGGAAAATATCTTGGGAGGGATGAGTTAACCAGGGAGTTGTGGAGGGAATGTTCTCTGCTGAAAGCAGAAATCTGAGCCCTTACCCTTCCATTTCTCCGTCTCCCTCTTCCCTGACTCTCAGGCTGAAGAAGTGTCTTAACCCAAAACATCACCCTTCTCTCCAGATATGCTGCCTGATCTGATGAGTCACTCCAACATTTTGTGTAGGTAGCAAAGTGTGGAATCAAAGATTCAATGGTCCTTTATTGTCATGTGCACCAGTGAAATTTGATTTCCAGTATCACACAGTCATACCAGAAAATAACAACACACACAACTACATGAAAGTTAACATAGACATCCACCACAGTGGCTCCCGCACATTCCTCACTATGATGGAAGGCAATAAAGTCTTATCTTCTTCTCCTCCTTATTCTCCAGCGGAAGGGGCAGTCGAACCATTCGCAGTTTGGGCGATTAAAGCTCGCGTAGCCGGCAATTGAAGCTCCCGCGTTGGAGCGATCGAAGCTGCCGCGATTGGGGCGGTCGAAGCTCCCGAAGTCGGTCCCTGACCAAGCGGTTCCCACAGGCTCCCACGGTTGGAGCTCCCAAAGATGATCCCCAGCAAGAGGCCGCCAGCTCCTCGATGTCAGGCTTCATCGTGGACGGAGGTACATAGAAACATAGAAACATAGAAACATAGAAATTAGGTGCAGGAGTAGGCCATTCGGCCCTTCGAGCCTGCACCGCCATTCAATATGATCATGGCTGATCATCCAACTCAGTATCCCGTACCTGCCTTCTCTCCATACCCCCTGATCCCCTTAGCCACAAGGGCCACATCTAACTCCCTCTTAAATATAGCCAATGAACTGGCCTCAACTACCCTCTGTGGCAGAGAGTTCCAGAGATTCACCACTCTCTGTGTGAAAAAAGTTCTTCCCATCTCGGTTTTAAAGGATTTCCCCTTTATCCTTAAGCTGTGACCTCTTGTCCTGGACTTCCCCAACATCGGGAACAATCTTCCTGCATCTAGCCTGTCCAAACCCTTAAGAATTTTGTAAGTTTCTATAAGATCCCCTCTCAATCTTCTAAATTCTAGAGAGTTATAAACCAAGTCTATCCAGTCTTTCTTCATAAGACAGTCCTGACATCCCAGGAATCAGTCTGGTGAACCGTCTCTGCACTCCCTCTATGGCAATAATGTCCTTCCTCAGATTTGGAGACCAAAACTGTACGCAATACTCCAGGTGTGGTCTCACCAAGACCCTGTACAACTGCAGTAGAACCTCTCTGCTCCTATACTCAAATCCTTTTGCAATGAAAGCTAACATACCATTCGCTTTCTTTACTGCCTGCTGCACCTGCATGCCTACCTTCAATGACTGGTGTACCATGACACCCAGGTCTCGCTGCATCTCCCCCTTTCCCAATCGGCCACCATTTAGATAATAAACGGAAGATACGGAAAAAAAAAATTGCATCTCCGTCGAGGAATGAGATTTTAAAAAGATTCCCCCCACCCCCCAGCCCCCACCCTCTCCCCCCAATCACCAGATAATACAAAGCTAAAAATACACAAAAACTTAAATTTAACAACATACTAAAAACAACAGAGAAAGAAAAGGACGAGAGACTGCTGGCGAGGCTGCCATTGTACGGCGCCACCCGGTGGATTTCGGTAGGAATAAAGACGTAGACTATTTTCTAAATGGTGAGAGGATTCAAAAATTCGGAGGTGCAAAGTGACTAGGGAGTGCTTGTGCAGTGTTCCCAAAAAGTCAATTTACAAGTTGAATCGGTAGAAAGGAAGGTAAAAGCGATGCTAGCATTTATTCCGAGTGGAATATAATATAAAAACAGGGAAGTAATGCTTCCGCTTTATAAGCCACTGGTCAGACCACTTTTGGGGTACTGAGCAGTTTTTGGCCCCATATCTGAGGAAGGATGAGCTGGCGTTGGAGAGGGTCCAGAGGAGGTTTAGGAGAATAATCTCAGGGATGATTGGGTTAACGTATGATGAGCATTTGCTTGCAGTGTGTCTGTACTCGCTAATTTTTAAGAGGATAAGGGGGGGACCTCATTGAATCTTACTGAATAGTGAAAAGCCTGGATAGAGCGGATGTGGAGCAGATGTGGGAAAGTCTAGGGCCAGGGCATAGTCTCAGAATAAAAGGATGTGCCTTTAGAAAGGGAAATGAGGAATTTCTTTAGTCAGTGGGTGGTGAATCCGTGGAATTAATTGCCATAGACGGGTAAGTTATTGTTAAGATGGGCAAGTTATTGTTAAGATGGAGATTGACAGATTCCCGATTAGTAAGGGTGTCAAGCGTTATAGGGAGAAGGCAGGGGTATTGGGGTTGAGAGGGAAAGGTGGATGAGCCACTATTGAATGACGGAATAGACTTGATGGGCCGAATGACCTAATTCAGTTCCTATGACATGAACATATGAACATGCTCACCCTTGCTCAAGGGAAAACAGTTCCAACCTTTGCAGTCACTCACACGTGAACATGTAACTCCGCCTGCTACCTTACATGGACAAGTCAGCTAACCGAGGCAGGCTGCAGTACTCCAACCCTCGGCAATGTCAGGAAGTTTGAACCTGCGAATGTGTTCAAACACTTTGGAAAATATGTGTCTCTCCATTAATGAGAAGATCCTGAGGCAATGTCACTTGCTGTATATGGACTCTGAGTGCGGTATGTACGTTGGCAACATAATAAAATAAGTATATTTATAGCCCGTAGTGCAGTCCTTCCACAGTGCGCCTGTGTGAACATCAGTAATCAACAGCTCTATTTTTGCATTATCTGTCACGTTGCTCTCGGGTTTCAACATGTTAGATTTGGCACCAATTTCATTTTGTACATTTCCATTTTGTTGAACTGTCTGCCGTGTGCTCCCTTCATCTCTATCTCTCTCTCTCTTTTCGTCCCTCTCCTATGAACAAAATAACTTATCAATGTTAAGTTGATCCTAATGGAACATTCAATTATTTTGTTTTGTTCTCTTAGATATACAAGCGGCCACCTATCCCTCTCCCACCACTATACCTCACCCACGTCCTGCGATCTAAGCACAGCTAGACAACAAAGAAGGGCGTTGGGAATAATATTTACAGAGAACAGTGTTATTGTTTACACAATAGAGGAAATTGGAGGAAGATTCTCAATGAGGAAATTGGATAGTGATTCCCAAACAGATGGGATAAGAATAAGATTTGCATTATGTTTCTAATTGAGGAAATATGAGCGAATATCTGAGACAGGAATTCTGAGATTCTCAGACTGCAGATCTAGGAATGAATCTCTGTTCACATTTGGATCTCAATGCTTCAAAGTGCAGTAATGATGGGGAGATTTCCGGAGAAAGAGAGAACGGGGATGAGATGGTCAAATTTGGGGTATCGAGTTGCGCTAGAGCAAATTAATACGAGTGAGCTTTAATGACTGGGAATGCTGGAGATTCTCTAAATCGGGCAATGCGAATTACTTTAGGCAAATTATGGAATATAATTATCTCAGTTAGGGAACAGTGAGATATTTACAATTTAGGCGAAGTAATGCAAAATATTGAGGGGTAATGGCAACAAGCTTTGATGCAGGGAATGGAAGCACAGCTCATAATTTCAGAATGAGCACAAGCTCATCAGAAAGAGCAAATGGGAATTGGTGTCATGGTTGAATCATGAAAATCACATTCTAATTGAGAGGGAATAGTGGTGAAATTCTTGTTTTATCTTTAGCTTTACTTTCCTTTAGAGATACTGCACAGCATGGAAACAGACCCTTCAGCCCACCGAGTCCAAACCTACCAGCAATCACTTTGTACACAATAGGGACAATTTACAATTTTTAGAAGCCCACAAAGCTGTACATCTTTGGAATGTGACAGAAAACCGGAGCACCCGGAGAAAATCCATGGGGTCACATGGGCGGACTCGGAATAATATTTACAGAATGAGGAAAGCAAATGTTAGATTTAAGGTGAGAGGGACGTAGTTTAAAAGAGATGTGCGGGGCAAGGTGTTTAAACAGAGTGCTGAATGTCTGGAACGTGCTGCCGGGAATAGTGTTTGAAGCACCTATCTTAGTGACATGTAAAATACATTTCGATAGGCATATGGATATGCAGGGGATGGATCAATATGGGTTATATGCAGGTAAATAATTGATGGCCTTGGCACCATGTTCGACACAGACATTGTGGGCCTAAGGGCCTGTTCTTGCACTGTACTGTTCTATGTTCTCAATTCACAGGATGGTGGACTGAGCGTGCAATTTAGTTTTTGGTCCACATTTTAGAAGAGTGAACACTGGTGCCCTGCAAGGATGCATTTTCAATGCATAACTCTACTCCCTATATACTCATGACTGTCCAGCCAAAATCGTCTCTACCCCCTTCTACGTTTGCAGATGACACCATTGTGATGGGCTGAATCACAAACGAGGACGAGAAGGAGTTCAGGATGGAGTCACACAGCACAGAAACAGTGCCTTCGGCCTACTTTGTCCAGGCTGGCCAAGGTGCACCATCTACACTAATCTCACCTGCCTGCATTTCTGGGATGTCAGGACTTTCATATGAAGAAAGACTGGATAGACTTGGCTTGTACTCGCTAGAATTTAGAAGATTGAGGGGGGATCTCATAGAAACTTACAAAATTCTTAAGGGGTTGGACAGGATAGATGCAGGAAGATTGTTCCCGATGTTGGGGAAGTCCAGGACAAGGAGTCACAGTTTAAGGAAAAAGGGGAAATCCTTTAGGACCGAGATATGAAAAACATTTTTCACACAGAGAGTCGTGAATCTCTGGAACTCCTTGCCACAGAAGGTAGTTGAGGCGAGTTCATTGGCTATATTTAAGAGGGAGTTAGATGTGGCCCTTGTGGCTAAAGGGATCATGGGGTATGGAGAGAAGGCAGGTACGGGATACTGAGTTGGATGATCAGCCATGATCATGTTGAATGGCGGTGCAGGCTCGAAGGGCCGAATGGCCTACTACTGCACATATTTTCTATGTTTCTAATAGATAGAATAGAATAGAATAGAATAGGTTCTCTAAGTAATGAATTAGGAGTGATATTCTCAGTGCAGGAAGGTAAGTGGAAATAACAAAATTAGGAAATTGCTCAGTAAGGGAAAATAAATGTGGGGCACTCAATTTAATGGAGTGGGCGCAAGACTATCCGAGGAAGCGAGTGGGAATGCAGTATGATATTGATATTCTCTATCAGAAAAAGTGAAGTTTACAGAGTTTTGTGATGCGAATGAGATTCACAGCGTGAAAAAATGGGAGTGAACTTTTTAACGCTGAAGACTAAGGAGATACGAATGTCATTCTCTGCGTGAAATAATGATAACAGGAAAGCTCTATTGCCCTCAGAAGGAATAAGGGGAGCATGATTCAAGTTCAAGTTCGAGTTCGAATTTATTGTCACATGTACCAATAATGGTACAGTGATATTTGAGTTACTTTACAGCCATACAAATTAAAAAGCAACAATACACGCAGCCACATAAAATAAAATTTAACATAAACATCCACCACAGCGGAATCTACATTCCTCACTGTGATGCAAGGTAATAAAGTTCAAGGGCGAGGAAATGGGAGTGATGCTTTTTCCGTCAGAGAACGATTTAAGTGAGGGATTAAAATTTATCTTTTTAGACAAATACAACAATATATAGAGTGATCAACTCATAGGAAATCAACAAAAGGAATTTATATGCTCACAGAGCAGTTGGTTCATAGAATAGAGAATGAGGATGATGGGAATGAGATTCTCAGCAATGAATTTGAGTGACATTCTCAGACTGAATCCATGCAGCACTCTGAGTAAGAAAATGGAAGTGATATTCCCAGAGCAAAAAGTGAGAATAAGATATTCAGCGTGGATTCACAAAATTTACAGAGTAAGGTCATAGAAGTGGTGTCAAGATGTGAAGAAAAGGGAGTTTCATTCTCGGAATAATTTAATGGATTACCCTAAGGAATTGGAGTGAAGGAAGGTATAAACGTTTTATTTCTGAACTGAGTGATAGGCGGAAGACCTTCGCAAATTAAATGAGTAAATAACAATATACTCAGAATAAATAGGATAGCTATTCAAGGAGCAAAGTGTGGGATGCGATTTGAAACATGAGGAAGTGAGAGTTAGATGACAGCGCATCAGTCTTTGCACTTTATCTTTATCTGTGCATTGTACGGTTTGATTGTATTCACGTTTAGTATTTTCTTTGACTGCATAACATACATACAAAGGCTTTTCACTGTACCTCAGAACATATCACAATAATAAACTAAACTAAACTAAAGAAGGGTCTGGGCCGTAACTAAAGAAGGGTCTGGGCCGTAAACATCACATGTCCATGTTCTCCAGAGATGCTGCTTGACCTGCTGAGGTACTCCAGCACATTATGTCCCTTTATCGGAGTTACAAGTGAATTCTACGACCGAGTCAGTATAAATGAACCTTACAGCGTGAGGAAGGCAGCTTTTAAAAAAAATGATACTTAGAGTTGGAGAATGTAAATGGAACCGGTAACATGGAAGTGAGACAGAAAATTGGGTATTGACATGTGATGAATGTCATGGATTCACAAGTGTGAAGTAGATCAGTAAATATTGACAAATGTCGAGCAGGTCAGGTGGCATCTGTGGAGAGAGAAATAAAGTTAACGTTCTAATCAATGAGAGTATTATTGACATTTTCACTTCTTCCCCCCACAGTTGCCAGTAGTGGAACTGTCCAGTGGTGTCAGCATTTTGTTAATATATCGCATTTCAAGTATATGTATATTGGTTTCTTTTCTTCAAAAAGATACAGATATTGATGGTGATACAGGTGGAGGAATTAACAATATAACTGCACTAATCAGCCAATCAACTCTTGTTAAAGATGATATTAAATGAAATGATCACATCATTCTGCCATTGACAGGACTTGTGCACATCGCCAGCCAGTTGGGACTCAGTCTCCTGGCTCCAAGGAAGAAGATCACCATCATGCTGATGGGAAATCATTCAGCTGGCAAGAGTTCCTTCATCAACTGGTAAGACTCTTTCATTTAGAAAAGGACACGTCTATTTCCTTTCTTGACAGGGAGAAATCTCTCGAGCAAATAATGTGACGTTTACAAAAGTTATGTCTAAATAAGTTTAGTTTCATTTATTATTGTCACATGTCATAGAGTAATTGAGTGTGGAAACAGGCCCCTGCCCATCTTGCCCAAACAGTCCCAGCTACACGAGTCCCATCTGCCAGAATTTGGTCCATATCCCTCCAAACCTGTCCTATCCATGTGCCTGTCTAATTGCTTCTTAAATGATTTGGGATAGTCACTGCCTCAACTACCTCCTCTGGCAGCTTATTCCAAACAACCACCTGTGAAAAAGTTGCCTCTCAGATTCCTATTAAATCTTTTCCTCTACACCTTAAGCCTATGTCCTCTGGTCCTCGATTCACCTACTCTGAGCTAGAAACTCTGTGCATTTACATGATCTATTCCTCTCATGGTCTTATACACCTCTATAAGATCACCGGGTGGCGCTGTGAGAGGCAACCTCGCCAACAGCCAGTCTTGTCCCTTTCTTCTTTGTTGTTTTTAGCAAAGATCCTATAGCAAAGCTTTGCTATAGGATCTTTGGTTTTTAGTCAGTTTTATTTTTATGTTTTAGTTAATCTTAAATTTTTGTATTATGTGGGATGATGGGGGAAACATTTTTAATCTCTTCTCCCGACGGAGATGCAACTTTTTCCGAATCGTATCTCTGCGGTCTAACATTGTGGAGCTGGCGGTCCCTTTGTTAGGGACCGACTTCGGGGAGTCCAGCTGCAGGAGCTTTGGCCGCCCCGATCGCGTTGCGGGGGCTTCAATCGCCGACTCCGGGAGCTTCGATCACCCCGACTGCGGATGTTTCCATCGCCCCGCTGGAGAAAAGGAGGAAGAAGGAAAAAGTTACTCGCCTTCCATCACAGTGAGGAGTGCCAGGTCACCGAAAACAAGATTGATGCTGCCTGCACTGGTGGGGATTGCCGTGAGTGCGGTGGTCTCAATGTTTGCAGGGATGTCGCGCCCCTGGATCCTAGAGTCTGGTGCGAGTGCAGACGGCTTTCTCACTGTTCGGGCAGACAGGGACTGCAGAGAGAGTGACAGCGGTCGGTACAACTCTAGTCACATCACGCTGAAGGAGCGTGTGTGTGTGGCCCGGACATTGAACTGATGGCTGTGGGTCTCGACTTATACTGTGCCGCCCAGGGGATTCTCACATGCCGCTGTGGTGGCTGTTCATGTTTAATCTTTATGTAATTTTGTATTTTGTTGCTTCTTTTTTGTATGACTCAAATTTAACTGTACCTCAAGATACACATGACAATAAAGGACTATTGAACTACTGAAGATCACCCCTCGCCCTCCTGCGCACCAAGGAATAGTCCCAGCCTACTCAACCTCTGCCTATAGCTCAGACCATCTAATCCTTGCAACATCCTCGTAAATCTTCGCTGGAAAATTACTGCAGGGTGTTTGGGCGGTGGGGGGGGGGGGGGGGGGGTTGTGGGTTGGGGGGTTTTGGTGGTGTGAGAAGGAAGGGGGGTTGTGGGGGGGAGGGGTGTGGGGGGGGGGGGGGTTGTGGGAGGGGAGAGGTTTGGTGGTTGGTGGGTAGTTTGTGGGGGGAGGGGAGCAAAGATCCTAGAGGAGCAAGATAGACCACTCCTCGAAAAACGCGTAGTATGACGTGTGTGATCGTCGACGCCATTTTTCGAGGCATTTATTGGGCTTCCCCCACACTGTCATGGCGTCCTTATCTAAATTTCATCTTACTGCTCTGCTATCAATTATTCTAATCGTAAATCTAAACGACCCGACCTGTCATTCTTTAGGTTCCCCAATAAAAAAGAAAGGTGAGAAAATATATTTATTATTTTCAGTCGATATTCTGTCGTGAAAATGTTATTTTCTGTTCTCCCATCAACGGCCATTAGGAAACTGGGTTTGTCGGTACATTAGAAAGTTATTAGACTTATTTTTAATAGATCTTTACTTACCACAATAATAAAGACAATTTTAACACTTCTGTACGTTTTGGGTTTTGATCTTGTAAGGGATTGGTCTCCACAATATGGCCCGTGGACACATCAGGTCCAGTGACCAGGAGATTTTTCGAGCTCAGATTCAAGTCCGAGAATGGGCGGCTGTTACCCATTATATTCCTCGAATTGTCAAGACATCACAAGCAAAGATCACAAGCCCGCCGTGAAGAAGGGTGCAATCAAATATTATATAACTCTGCTCTATCATCTTTGGGTGCAATGGTGGCCGGCGGGTTCGGTGGCGGCGGCCGCAATCCAAGATACTAGTGGAGCTCTGCTCTATAATCTTTGGTCGGAATGGGACGGCTGCGCGTTATAATGTGCTATCGTTCCACTCTCCCTCTCCCCCTTCTCCCTGTCCCCCTTCTCCCTGTCCCCCTTCTCCCTCTCCCCCTTCTCCCTCTCCCCTTCTCCCTCTCCCCCTGTCTCCCTCTCTCCCTCTCCCCTTCTCCCTCTCCCCTTTCCCCCCTTCTCCCTCCCCCTCCCTCTCCCCCCTTCTCCCTCTCTTCTCTCGATCTCTCTCTCCCCTCCTCTCGATCTCTCGCTCCCCTCTCTTCTCTCGACTC
Source organism: Leucoraja erinaceus (assembly GCF_028641065.1). Classification (NCBI taxonomy): domain Eukaryota; kingdom Metazoa; phylum Chordata; class Chondrichthyes; order Rajiformes; family Rajidae; genus Leucoraja; species Leucoraja erinaceus. The sequence continues at coordinate 20,382,445 of NC_073400.1, read as the reverse complement.
TCTCTCTCTCTCTCTCTCTCTCTCTCTCCCCCTCTCTTCTCGATCTCCCTCCCTTCCCTCTCTCCCTCCCTTCCATCTCTCCCTCCCTTACCTATTCGTGAGAGTTGGCAGCTCTGCTATGCCTTGGGTCCAAAAGAGGATAGAAAGAAAACACTTAATGGTCTTTGTAAGAAGATTTTAATAAGCTCTTCTACATTTAAGGTAAATTGACATATTAGAGGCAAAACGCATTTTCAATATACAGGTCTCTCCACACAACTGAAAACAATTGCATTTAAGTGATATATCATCCATTGTTCAGGCAAGTAGCACTAGGTTACAATAAACTTCCTACATATTCCAGGAATGCATCTCATAAAAATGGGAGAGGCTTAAATGCATTGTAAAATCATAAATCCATGTTGACTTGGACTAATCCTTTTACTGCTATCCAAATGCCCCATATTACATCTTTAATAATTGACTCCAGCATCTTTTACACCACCAAAGTCAGGCTAACTGGTCTGTAATTCCCCGTTTTCTCTCTCGCTCCTTTCTTGAAAAGTGGGATAGCATTAGCTATCCTCCAATCCACAGGTATTGATCGTAAATCTATTGATCGTTGGAAAATAATAGAAACATAGAAACATAGAAATTAGGTGCAGGAGTAGGCCATTCGGCCCTTCGAGCCTGCACCGCCATTCAATATGATCATGGCTGATCATCCAACTCAGTATCCCGTACCTGCCTTCTCTCCATACCCTCTGATCCCCTTAGCCACAAGGGCCACATCTAACTCCCTCTTAAATATAGCCAATGAACTGGCCTCGACTACCCTCTGCGGCAGAGAGTTCCAGAGATTCACCACTCTCTGTGTGAAAAAGGTTCTTCTCATCTCGGTTTTAAAGGATTTCCCCCTTATCCTTAAGCTGTGACCCCTTGTCCTGGACTTCCCCAACATCGGAAGCAATCTTCCTGCATCTAGCCTGTCCAACCCCTTAAGAATTTTGTAAGTTTCTATAAGATCCCCTCTCAATCTCCTAAATTCTAGAGAGTATAAACCAAGTCTATCCAGTCTTTCTTCATAAGACAGTCCTGACATCCCAGGAATCAGTCTGGTGAACCTTCTCTGCACTCCCTCTATGGCAATAATGTCCTTCCTCAGATTTGGAGACCAAAACTGTACGCAATACTCCAGGTGTGGTCTCACCAAGACCCTGTACAACTGCAGTAGAACCTCCCTGCTCCTATACTCAAATCCTTTCGCTATGAAAGCTAACATACCGTTCGCTTTCTTCACTGCCTGCTGCACCTGCATGCCTACTTTCAATGACTGGTGCACCATGACACCCAGGTCTCGCAGCATCTCCCCTTTTCCTAGTCGGCCGCCATTTAGATAATAGTCTGCTTTCCTGTTTTTGCCACCAAAATGGATAACCTCACATTTATCCACATTATACTGCATCTGCCAAACATTTGCCCACTCACCCAGCCTATCCAAGTCTCCTTGCAGTCTCCTAGCATCCTCCTCACAGCTAACACTGCCCCCCAGCTTAGTGTCATCCGCAAACTTGGAGATATTGCCTTCAATTCCCTCATCCAGATCATTAATATATATTGTAAATAGCTGGGGTCCCAGCACTGAGCCTTGCGGTACCCCACTAGTCACTGCCTGCCTAATGAAGAACTCAACCATATTATGGTCACTCTTGCCCAAGGGGGCACGTACAACAAGATTGCTAACGAACCCTTCCTCATTACTCAATACCCAGTCTAAAATAGCCTGCTCTCTCGTTGGTTCCTCTACATGTGAATCATATGTATAAATATATATGTATGTGTATATATGCATGTATGTGTATATATGCATGTATATGTATATGTGTGTATATATGTATGTATATATGTTTATATGTGTGTATGTATGCATATAAATGTATCCATATGTATGCGTGTATTTGTATGTGTGCATATGTATATATATATGTATGTATATATGTATGTGTATATATGTATGTGTATATATATGTATGTGTATAAATATATATATATGCATATATATATTATTACTATATAATTATATATATAGTTGCCTTTATGGTTTATGTATATCATCTTACAAGACAAATAAATGAATAGTGATTATTTAAATCAAAGTTGCTTCAGATCCATGAGAATAAACTTAATTATCTCTAACTTGCCTCTCACACACAGACACACATTCATATAAATATATAAAATATGTATACGTTAAATTTAATTTTGTGCAGTGTGTGTTAAAGCAATACAATGCAAGGGAAACTACGCAAAGGAGGGGGCTGTTCCCGCTACAAGATACTCGAGGATCTTTGCTTTGGATCAAAGATTATAGCGGAGCTCTATAATCTTTGCTTTGGATCACAGCGGGTGGCATACCGGAAGTCGCGTGTCGCATTGAAAAATGGCGGCCGTGACGTTCCGTCACGTACTACACGCCAGTCCATTGGATTTCAAAGGAGTGGTCTATCTTGCTCCTCTAGGATTTTTGTGTGTGGATGGGGGGGGTTGTGGGAGGGGGGGGGGGGGGCTTGTGGGGGCGGGGGCGGTTGTGGGAGGAGAGGGGGTGTGTGTGGGCACGGGGTGGGTTGTGGGGGTGAGTGTGGGGTGGGAGGGTAAGGGTGTGGGTGCATGGGGGGTTGTTGGGGGGAGGAGTGTGGGGGCATGGGGGCGGGATTGTGGGGGGTGTGTGTGGGCGGGGGGGTTGTGGGGGGAGAGGGGTAAGTGGGCAGGAGGGGGAGGGGCGAGAGAGCTCGGAGAAAAGATGGGGGAAGAGCCATGGGGGGAGAGGGGGGTATCATGGGAAGGGGGGTAGGAGCCAGTGAGGGGGACCAGAGGGGAAGGGCCTGGAGCTGGCGGTGCGATGGGGACTCACAACGGGCACTGGTCACTGGTCATTCTCCTCCACCGGGATCAAAGTCTCCGTTTGGCGACCGGCGACTTCTCCGTCATCTCCGATATCTCCACTTCCGGTCTCTCCGGAAATTGTGTCCGGTTGGAGATCTCCGCCGGCCATCCTCAGCTCCAATAAAGATGCGATGGCGCAGGAAGTGGCAGTTCATTCTGGGGAGCGACAGAAGCTGGCAAAATTAGGGCACATGGTATTGGGGGTAGATTGCTGACATGGATAGAAAATTTGTTGCCAGACAGGAAAAAAAAGAGTAGGGATTAACATTGAACTTTACTAATGTTATTTGTACAGGTACATGGATAGGAAATGTCCCGAGATATGGCCAATTGCAGGCAAATGATCGGCATGGCCAAGTTCTGCCTATGGTGACTGTTTCAATGCTATATAGCTCTATGACTCCATGAGTTTCACAAAACTCTTCTCATCATTTTGCAGGTACATTGAAGAACACATACAGAAAACAGGTGTTGCCACAGAAACACAAGGGTTCACTTTTATCACCAGCGGCAAGAAAAGGGAATCACTCACGGTAAATAATTCCACGGACTGCATTCGAGGTTCTATCTTGCACTACATCTAAATTGATGAAGAACTGCAAATTCCACTCGCATCCTGTTGAAACCGTAAAGTCTAAGATATGAGCAAAGGTTAATTCTGAGAATGGTGACCCAAACTATGGAAGTTTTTCGCCCGCCATTGACACTCGTGGATTTGGCAGTACGTCATAACATCATAGGTCATAAGGTTATGTGATAGGAACAGAATTAGGCCATTTGGGCCATCAAGTCTACTTTGCCATTCAATCATGGCTGATCTATCTCTCCCTCCTAACCCTATTCTCCTTACTTCTCCCCATAACTGTTGACACTCGAAATAATCAAGAATTTATCTATTTTTGCTTTAAAAATATCCATTGATTTGGCCTCCACTGCTTTCTATGACAAATAATTACACAGATTCACCGCCCTCTAACTAAAGAAATTTAATTATTATGCTGTATCCTCCAGTGATAGACTCTCCAATTAGTGGAAACATCCTCTTCACATTCACTCATTCCAAGCCTTTCACTATTCGGTAATCATTCGGTAAGTATCGATGATCAATGGATTGAAACTAGGCGCAGATTAATTTATTGCAGATATATTTCCTTCTTCACAATATCCTCTGAGGGAAGCACAGAGGCGCCACCAATAGATCTATTTCCTCACAACTACTTACGAAGCGGTCTGTGTGGGGCTTGCACGTTGACGTGGTTTGCGCGGTGTTTTGGTTAATTGGCCAGGATGAAATTGTTCTTTGTGTAATGATAAGAGCTGGAGAGAGTTGACAGGAATTGGGAGTACAGTGGACTGCGAGTGGTGGGCACAAAATTGGCAGGAGTAAAGGGGGGGCAAAGCACGTGATGTTGTGCAGTGTTACTCCAAAAATCACTGATTCGGTTGAGTAAATACTACATCGAACAGTGATTTACATTTGCATTTTATCATTGCACATTGGTGCTTTAATGAATATTGGAATATTGGTCCATTGCGAAGATTTAATTAATTCATGGCTCGGGGAGGCAGTTAATTTAAACGGTTCTAATCAATTTGTTTAATTCATTCACAGGGCAAGGCTACACTACACCTCTACCCGCATTTCCAAGCACTGGAACAGATTAGAGGTACATCCACACCATCTTTGTATTGCAGATGTCAGTGGAGGAGATCTCTCCCCTTGCATCACATCATTCTAATCAAATTACAGCCATTGTGGGCCCCACATTAGGTAACAATTGTTAAAAGAAAGCAAACTCAAATTGGACAAGTTGCAAAAGATAAACCGTTTGAGGGACAAAATCATTGCATGGAATTACTGCAACGATCCTTGCAATTATCCTTAAGGAGAATGATGTGACATTAGTACTTCATGGAACAAGGCAAAAATGGCTAAGAGGCATTGACTGTGCAATATCAAGAAAAATAGAGAATGCTGCTGGGGGGTGCTGGTGGAGTCAGGTAGGTGTTAGATGAACATATAGATGTGTCGGGATTGGAGGGATATGGATCATGTAGGCAGATTAAATTAGTTTACCTTGGCATCATTTTCGGCACAGACAATGTAGGCCGAAAAGCCTGTTCCTGTGTTGTAATTTTCTATGTAATAATAAGGGAATGAGGGATTTGAGATGCGCGTACCGATATGGGAACAGGTGCAGAATTGTTATCCACTTCATTTTCCACCCAATTCCAATATGGTCATTTCTGTCTAGGTCTCCTCTAGTGCCAGAGTGAGACCACTTGCAAACTAGAAAATCAGCATGTGGTATTCTGCTTAATTGGTCTAAGGCACACTCCCCCCCCCACCCCCGCCACCCTTTCTTTCAATAGCAGACCAACATGCCGGCATGCACACAATTCTCCCACCATCTTCTATTCTGCTATTTTTGCCTCCTCTGTATGCTCAGGCATACATAACATATCTAAGGGCACATTTGCATAAAGGAACAATGAGGCCTTCATAAAACAATTTTTGTTTCTGGGTAGGACACCCATCTGTGTAATGGGAGCACTTGAGAATTAAGTTCATTAGCATGTCGACAATAATTTAAGTAACAGCGGCATTATTGCCTGGAAGTTGGAAGTACCACATGTTGTGCACCTGAAAGCATGAGAATTCATATGCTAGTGTCTGAACCAAAGGAAAATTAATTACTGGAGGATCTCACCAGATCAGACTTCAGTTGTGGTGAGAGATCAGTAATCGACGTTTCGGTCGAGATTTATCTGACCGAAATATCTTAATTTGAAATGTCGACTCCCTATTTATGTCCACAGGTGGTGCTTGGCACGCTGACTTCTTCCAGAGGGTCCGTTGTTTTTTGTGATGTGCGTAGGGATATCCTTTCATAACAGAAGGCTCAGGAATTTTGCAAGGGAAACATATCAATATGGGATCAATAAGTATGATTTAAATTTAAAATTTATACCTGAAAAGGGTCTATCACAAAAAAGTTTCAGATGGGCATTCCGCAGATCAATAATGTGTTTTCGAAATGCCATTTTTTTTTGTATCTTCTACGTGACACAATGCAATTAATATGTTTACTGCTGAAAATAATTGGCATGAAGGGATATTGTTATATAGAGAATACTTTATATCAGTTTATGAAATGTACAGCACCCCTCCCTGACACTACATAAAACAATGGAATAACATATCCTGTTTATTCGGTTCATTGTTCGCTATCTATTCTCCAGGGTTGGAAGTTTACCTGTCCACTGAGATCAGTGTTTCCAAGCAGAAGATGTTTAACTTAGTGATCTTTATCGATACCCCAGGACTCGTGGATGGCGACATGACTTACGAGTTCGATGTTGACAAAGCACTTATCCAACTGGGTAAGAGAGTAAATCTTTCAGTGAGGTGGATGTTGATATTGCAAGGGCGATATCATACTATGTTGCTTACTTACTGGTCTAACATCCTGAGTCTTGGATAATTGATCTGGAGATGTGTTGCAATCCCGTCATCCGATGTGAGCCCAGAAATTTATTTTCAAGTAAGAAAGTTACTTATAAATAAAAATTACTAAAGCAAGTGGAAGTATACTAAAGGGGTTTGAGGCTTACATTGCACAAAATTTACTTGGTGTATGAAATGAGCTATAAAATGAAATGGTGGTGTGTCCGGCACAGGAACTGAATTAAAGAAACATCAGGCCAGGTACTGGAATGAACTGCGTATAGAAGGGTAGCGAACTAATGCAGTTAAGTGGGAGTAGTGTAGATACGCATGATGGTCAACTGGATGAGGTGGGCCAGAGTTGCTTGAATGATGTACAACTCTGTGACTCTAACATTGGGTTTAATCAAACCCTACGTTGTTTTACAGTACCAAAACCAGGTGAGTGATTTTTGTAGGTACTTGGAGGAGGGGAAATATTAATGGGATTAAGGAAGGGGGATGCTTAAATAATGCGTGCAAGTCAGCAACTGGTGCATTACCGGACTGTTGTCTCGCTTTCGACCCACAGGTGAACAGGTCGATTTAATCTTTGTCTTCTTTGATCCAATGGGCCAGGCCCTCTGCAAACGGACCCTGAACGTTGTGGAAAAGCTAAATGAGAACCAGGGCGATAAACTAAAGTTCTACCTCAGCAAAGCTGATGAAGCAGGCCCTGAGACTGACAGACAGGTACTGTCGGAAATCTTACAACACGCTCTGCGAAATTCCGTAATTTCGTGGCAGATGGAGTATAGTATAGCAAAGTGTGGAGTCATGCATTTTGGTAGTAGTAATAAAGGCGTACACTCTTTTCTAAATGGGGGAGGAATTCAGCAATTAGAGGTGCAAAGGAGAGCTGTTGCAGGATTCCCAAAAAAACTTAATTTGTAATTAGTATTAAGGAAGCCAAATGCAATGCTAGCATTTATTTTGAGAGGATGAGAATATAAAACCATGGATGTAATACTGAGACTTTATAAAACAATGGTCAAACCGCATTAGTATTTTGAGCAGTTTTTGAACATATATCTGAGGAAGGATCTGCTGGCCTTGTAGGGAGTCCAGAGTAGGGAATGATTCCAGGAATGGGTGGGTTAACATATGACGAGCATTTGACGGATTTGAGCCTGTGCCTGCTATTTGGCAGGGTGAAGGGTCCTCATTGAAACTTATCGAAAAGTGAAAGTTGTGTATTGAGTGGATGTGGGGAGGATGTTTCCACTAATGGAAAAGTCCTGGACCAGAGGCCATAGCCTCAGAATAAAAGGACGTACCTTTGGAAAGGAGATAAAGATAATTTCCATTTGACAGCGGAAGGTGAATCAAGTAGAATTCACTGCCACAGAAGTTTGTGGAGGCCAGGTCAATGGATATTTTAAAGGCGGAGATTGATAGATTCTTGATTTTTACATGTGTCGGGCCAGGTGAATTGGGTTGAGAAGAAAAGATAGATCAACCATGATTGAATGATGGACTAGGCTTAATGGGTCGAATTATCTAATTCCAACCCTATAACATGACACTATGAACTTATGAACAGGATCCAGATACGACCTCCTGGATGTATTTCTTCAGGAAAATCGCATATGGGTAATATAAATAAAAATAGATTTCTAGCCTTTAATCTAGCCATTAGATTTGCGACAACCCTGTACCATTTAATACGGAAACATTATTTGAACATGTTGATGTTGGATCCCAAGTTGAAATAAAGACAATTCTGCCCATTCAATGAATTAGATGAATTAAAATGATTTGAATCAGACAATAACGTTGACAACATTCATTCCTTTAATAATTCCTTAATTTATAAAGTAATTTTTGTGTTATTGTGTAAACTAAACGGCAAGCCCTGATCATGTAGTTAGTTTCTTATGGTTGGCAGAACAGGAAGGGCGATTTTATTTCAAATGCAATTGTTTCATTGTGCTTTATTTTGTGTGAGGAGGGATTTTGGAGGTTAACAATAGACTTGGGTCAATGGGACTTACTGCCTAATAAGTTGTTATACTTTGCGAAAACTGGCAAATTATATGGTGTATTATGTGTTTCCTTTGCTTCTTCCAGAGAGTAATGATGCAGATAGTACAAGAACTGTGCAAACGACCAGGGTTGAACAAATGCGGCTTTGATATGCCAACCATCTACATCCCAGACCTAGATAGGGTAATGGATTTTTAATGTTAACCCAATACATATGAATCCAGTAGAAACTATCCCCATGCTGTATACATATATAGTCCAAAGTGCAAGCACGACAAATGAATACTATCGATCTCCCGGGCAAATAACAGTAAGGAATGGGCTAGATTGGCTTTAAGACTGATGGTGCTTTTATTATTTGATTTGAAATCAATTTCTTAATTTAACGCAATGGCGGAATGTTAGTACGTTTTTTCATCATATAAAAGTCTATGGAATTTGTACATTGAACTGATTTCCTTACATTATGATTGGTTTGGGTGGATGCCTTATGTTGCTCTTATGACAGCAAAATGCACTGAAACCAGTGGGGGGCAGCAAGCTCATTGACTGGGAGATTTTACAATTTCGCCACATGCTCCTTGTTTATTTAAAAAATATCACAACCCCATTAACCAGCTTCACAATTCACAACTGCAGTATATCCCTTTTAGGCACTCTCCTATTTCTCCTATTTCTATATCTAACCTTTGTCCAACAATCTGCTTAACAGGGAACTATCTCGCTGAGCTCACCTGTTGCCTGTGTTTTGTCCTGCCTTTTTTTGCTTCCAGTTTTTTTGTTCCGCTCCTCCTACTGCAATCCGACTGAAGAACGGATGGATCAGAAACACCACCTATCCATTTTTTCCAGCGATGTTGCTGCAACCGCTAATCTACTCCAGCAATTTGTGTCTATCTGTGGCGAAAGAAAAAACTCATTCAAGGGCTCTTTGACGTTACATCAATTTCAAATGTCTATGGCAATTTATAAAGATATTAGTTCGTACATCATTTGCAAGTATTTCTAATTCCACTTCTTGTGCTGTCATTCTATTTTTGCACTCCCAAATGCAAGAAACAATCTCGGGTTCTCAGTTCAATAAGCTAGAGACGAGAGATATCGGAAAGGTTCACTTGAGTCATCCATATGTATACGGATATATTTACAGCACTTTGTGTTTCTGTACAATAATACATCAGTTCTCATGCCTTTTTATGTTTTTGGAATGACAGCCATCGCGTTGTGTGAATCAGATCCAAGAGGTGTGTGCAACCATAGAAAAAACAATAAACCGAACAGTTCAGAACACGTTGGACCAGCTCGAGAAGGACTGCGGACAAATTATCAACACAGCACAGCAGCAGCTCAAGGAGAGCAGGTAAAATGCCACTGCGCACGGTGTGCAGGACTGGTGCAGTGAAACGGATGAATAACATTGGAAATTAATCACATTGCCAGTATTATGCAAAGGAATAAATCTGAAGAAATGGACAAAGCAACCGAGCTGGATATTATGAATATTTAGCTGCAAAAATTGAACATCCTTATTTCAGCCAACATCTCATTTCGATTTGATCCATTGGAAGTTCAGCAGCTAGACAGAACAGGCAATGGTGACCATTAGCAGTTACTCGAATGCCACAGATCGCAACGTAGAATGGCCAAATGAGTGAGAAGAAACTTATTATCCAACAGTGATTGTGAAATTAAAGAACTTGTTCGTTACGCAGGAACTGGATCCGATCGAAGTACCCAGCACAGTTGATTAATGGTCAGAATGGTGTTTTGTATTGGGAATATACTTCAAATTCAGACTGGCCCAACATCTTTTTTTTTCCAACTACCAACCATTTGTTTCGCAACATCGGTTTACGACACTAATATTCAGATTGGACTCCATTATTCAAATGTCCTTCTGATGGCCTCCCATCCACCTTACATAGGTGTCTGCCGACTCCTCCCATCCCCCAGCCTTTGGGTTCCTCCTCCTTTTTCCTTTCTTGTCCCCCTCCCCACCCTCGATCAGTCTGAAGAAGGGTTTCGGCCCGAAACTTGCCTATTTCCTTCGCTCTATAGATGCTGCTGCACCCGCTGAGTTTCTCCAGCTTTTTTGTGTACCCTCGATTTTCCAGCATCTGCAGTTCCTTCTTAAACACCTTACATAGGGTTATTCACACTAAATTCTACATATTTACAATCATATCCTGACTTTTCAACATTAAAAAAATGGCAAATTATTTTTCTTTTTTAAAATCCTCCCTTCTGGATTTATTCGTATGTATAAACATCCTCCAGGTTTTCACAACAATAGTTTCTAAAACATCTTGCACTTTGCTCGTTTCTCCAGCCAGAACTTGTCTTGCCCTTGAATCTTGATGCCTCTTTCCCAAACTATCTGCATATCAGGCGATTTTATACCGTGAGCAAGATTTCTTTATCAAGTAACAAATTCAGTGCCCCGTTATTCTACATACTGGAGTCCGTTTTAGCGATGGCCATGTTACATTTCCTCCATTTAGCCTATGTATTTGTTGCTGATATTCAGAGGAGACAAAGAAAATGAGAGAGATGGAGAGACAGGGAAACACAGAAAAACAGTGAGGGAGGGAGAAAGAGATGCAGGCAAAGAGACAGGCAGACAGACTGGCAAAGAGAGAGCGACAGACGCAGAGAGAGACAGAGACCGGAAGGGAGACAGGCAGACAGGGGTATAAGTTTAAGCTCTGATGGCAATATTGTGATTCCAATGCAGCCGTTGAATTTAATGTTATACGCCACAATTCAACTGAATTTAGTTGGACAAATTTAAAGAAATGCAAATGCCTTTGGTAAAATTACCGCTGCCTTTTATAGAATGTCACGAATTTGAGAAAGAGGTGAATCTGTACGAAATCCAGAAGTACATAGTGCGGTCAACATATGTTTATTTTAGGATAATTTTGCCCTCAAGTCTGGGGTAGACAGCGTCGAAACATTGTGTATTGCTGCCTCGCAGCTTCGGGGATCCAGGTTCGCCTTTGGCTCTGAGTGCTAAATGTACGTAGATGCACACTTTCGCGTTACATCGCCGATACTCGCCGAAGGTTCTGTTTGTCCCCTACAGATATATACAAAATGCTCGATGTCGAATTGATTGCTGAAAATTATCCTTTGCTTTGGTAAGGAGAAATAAGTAAAAGGGAAATCAGGCTGCCGGGATTGCTCCATTGGAAGCTGGCTTATAATTAGTGAGCCAAGTGGCCTCATTCTATGTCAGAATAAGTATTCCTTGTAGTAAAATACAAAATTTAATAATAGATTAAAAACTATTTTAAAGATCACATGTTTTGAACTTTACTGAAAAAATCTTAATTTGATTAAATTTTCTAAATTCAATGTAATTCTATTTTTATTGAAATTTAAAGAGCAGCATGAAAAACCTGAGCACAATTTATACGGGAAAATGAATGTGGTACAAGAAAATGTCATCTTAAACTGTGCTAAATCGTTATTGCATTTAATGTTATGCCACTTCGGAATAGAATTGCACAAAACAACTAGATTAATTATCCAGGGCACATAATGGATAGCTATTAGGTTATTTAACATTTTTTATAGTGTCGGCTGAGGAACATCTGCCTTTAATGCGAGATGTATATAATAGGCAGCAATAGTTGAGTTAAATATTATGATGAATTATAATATTAAACAAAATGTTGAAGGGCATGTAAAGGGGGAATTAAATGGTTTAAATGAACAATCGAGCAGAGCTTGGGAAGATGGCACATATAAATATATGATCAAATTAATCATTGCATCCAATAAAGCGACCGGGAGTAAAGCCAGCCAAGATGAGCGCAGACCTATTTTAAGATTCAAGTGTCATAAATGTCCATAACTGAGCAATCTTTCCGATGGTGTGATGGTGTAAAAGAAAATCATTCGGTACCCAATTGCCAATCAAAAACATACTCAAATGGAACATTTGTTGTGTGCCGATCGTCAAATCTGCGTCAACTATTGTTCCCCAGAATTCTGAGTTTAAGTAAACCTTAAGTATCTTATTGTAAACGAGCTACCTCACAACTCAATAACTTAGATTTGGTCTCGATTCGTGCCCAACCTTTGACATAGATGGTGATGTGAATGGGTTTTTGGAAGCTAGCTGGCTGCTCAGGATAGTAATTCTGTGTTTCATTTCAGCGAACAGAATTCAAAGAACAGGGCAGCCTGGATCAAGCGTATATTCTTCAGTTCTTCGGCATTCCTGGTACCGCTGACACTGTTAACAAGTTTCATCATTTCTAATACACCAAGAGAAAATCTTTCTGATATTATGGGAGAGGAAGTCACAAAATCTTTGATGATCTTGGCGGTATGATTCCTTATTAATAGTATTAATAGAATTGTGTTCCAGAATGGTAGCATCTGGTTAATCAATTGCATAGGGTGAGTAGGAGTATGGTACATCAAACTTGTCTTATCCTATCTACCACCCATTTCCGCTCCACTGACTCAATTAGTATCTGTGGGAAATGCATCTGGAGCTATTCTGTGTTCAAACTGAATTGCACCAATGTTTAATAGAGCAATGTGAGTCTATATCTGTACCAGTTACTGCTCACAATATATTTTCTTATGCGATCAGTGCAACTCATATACTGTGTGTCATTCATGGGGAAAAAGCGAGTTGTTTTTTTTTGTTTCGACCAGGCACGTAAGTATGGCTCAACACTCCCTCGGGAACATTCTAGCAAAACACCCATCACATCACCAAGGTATTCATCAGACACAGTACGCCTCACAAGCACCTGAATTTTGTTGCTGCATCAAGCACTGTTTTCATATTTCTCGCTATTCTTGAATCGATCAAGGACGAATTGTTGGCATTAAAGTTGTATGAATTGAGATTGATCATGCTGCATCATCCTTCCACATCTACTCCGACCTGTGAGCTCCCAATGCAGGGCCTCGGAGGTTTACAACATCTTACTGATTGTTCTTTCTCCATTTTCAGAAGCCATGTCCCATCCCAGATAAACACGGGTGTTGTATTTTCTCAAGGAAGGTTTGAGCACAATCAGGAATCTTTTCCTCTGTCCACAAAAGAGGGGACAAGAGTTTCGATTTCGGACTGGATTAGTACCGAGCCAACGCAATAGACCTGACACTGTAAATAGCTGTTAATTGATGTGTATCTTGACCTAGAAAGGATAGGAATATTGGTTCTCTTATAATTTCAGTAAATTTAAAAGATTTTGCGGATACAGTTGGCATCTTGCAAGGACTTTAAGATGCCCAGTGAAGATAGTTCATGTTTCAGAAGCATATAAGAGGACTAAATATAATGCTATCTGGCAGACTATGAGTTTTGTTGCAGAAGGCAATGCCAGTAGTCACTGAGAGTAGGCTCCTTATAGGTGTTTCCTTAATACTGTTTCTAGTGCTTCAGACTGAATTAATAACATAGCTGTGTCTCTACCATACAGTATGTCCACCTGGTGCTGATCATTCTCTGGTCATTGAGTGAAAAGTACATGTTTTTTTTTTTACCATGCACCAATCCAGATTATATTTTAATACTAATGGGATTTGAAGTTTTCGTGTCTTTTATGCTTGCTCTGCTTAATGAGGCACTAGCGACTAAAATCATAATCCCAACCAAATCCCGAAACCACAATGACACCAAACACATTTCCAAACTGTTGAATCTAAGACCAATCTAATTATGAAAATAATCTTCGCATTTGAACAAAGAATGTAATGTGAGGGGTTTTCTGTGTTTAACCTTGACATTCCAAATGCGTCATTGTTCTTTTTTTTCTTTTTTCCTGCCAGTGGATAGTATGTACAACCTGGAACTGGCTGACCGGAGGCAGTTATTTGCTGGGCCTAATTATCCTGATCGGTTTTATGGTTGTTTCGAAGCTACTTTCCAAATGTTTTTGCAGGTGATTGTCGTAATGTTGTAATGAAGGGAAATAGTTTTGGTTAACAAGGGAAATGGACAATATAACCTGTCAGAGGCACTAAGTGGTGAGGATGATTAATTGAACTGGCAATTACACGAGTTGTGTAAAAACTAATAGTTGCAAGGAGGAGCAAGGCAAAAGCATAGGAACAAGTGAGCGAGTAAGCAGAGAGTCATGTAGCATAAATTTGTGGTGGGATGGATCAAGCAAGTGAGAGCCATGACTGGACTTGCACACAACGAGTGAAGAGCGTAAATTAAACCCCAATTAATAGCGACATTATCACACAAGGAATGGCCTTAAGATTCATGGCATAGCATTTGTATTAGCTAGGTGTACAGAAATATTTTTCCACTCCTATATTAATTAACATTCAGACTGAAGAAGAGTTCCGACCCAAAAAGTCACCTACTATTTTTCACCAATGATGCTGCCTGACCTGTTGAGTTGCTCCAGAATTTTGTGTCTATCTTTAATGCAAACCCACAGCGGCAGTTCCTTCCCACACACTGAACACTATACCTTGTGGGGCCTTTTAATTCCAATATCCATGTTGTCAATTGCAATAAAATAAACACTGAAATCTGGGTTCAAACTATAATCCAAGATTAACGTAGTTATTCTTATATTATCAACCAGGTCTTTCCATAGAATATTGTACTATTATAATTTTTGAATTTGCTTTTTTATATCCCCTCCCACATTCCCATTCTTTGATTATATGTGTTTGTCCCTTCTCTCTAAATTCACTGAACTTGAAATACTTTCCATTTTAATTGGATTGAGTGGAAAATTCAGCTAACATGTTCTCTCCATTAGTTCAGCTAACTGAATCTGAAGTCTGAAGAAAGGTCTCGACCCGATGAAACTGAGTCTGAAGAAGGGTCTCGACCGGAAACGTCACCAATTCCTTTTTTCCAGAGATGCTGCATGTCCCGCTGAGTTACTCCAGCTTTTTGTGTCTAACTGAATCAGTAACTTGATTACGCTCAATCACATATAAATTCAATGCCCTGCCCAACATCCTCAGCAATTTTCAAAAGCTCCTGAAATCTTTCAAGCAAATAAGTTTTATATTCCCGCCATCCACAGGCTGCCTCAAAATACACATTTTTATTACCATATATCCGCTGAAAAAGAAAATAAACGACACCATTGACCGCACAATCTACTCAAATATTGACATAAGATCCGAAAGTTATGGATGGATATACACACGTCATCGAAAAGCAAAATAATGCAAATGCTGGAAATCTGAAATAATTCGAAAGGTAATTCTGGAAAGAATATGTAGGCTAGGAGAAGGAAGCAGAGATAACTTTACATTTCACTGAACCTTCTTAAGTCATGTTGTGACCTGCTGAGAATGTTTAGCAATTTCTGTTTGTTTTTAGCATTGCCCCTTTATTTTAATTCCGTTTTGGATAGCTCAGATTCTGGTAATTTTACCATATATGATAATCTATTTAAAATAATTAAATATTAAGACAGTAGGCATGCAGCAATTTACTTTTATGTCAGCATACCTAGACTTGATAAAAGTTTAATGAACATATTAAATTAGTGGAATACAGACTACCTACTTTAGGTATAGTAGACGCGTATTTCTGTAAGGACTGAACATATCAGCTGCATGAATATAAATGGGAACGTTCAGGAAATGTTCCATAATCCATGTACATAACGTAGGTGGCCATAAGCTGAGCAGTTTCTGGATAGTGGTATGGACAAAAGGATGTGGGATATAAATACACATGTTTCCTCGTTGGAATTAGGCAAGTCAAAAATTCATAAATTCATAAGACATAGGTGCAGAAGTAAGCCATTCGGCCCATCTAGTCTACTCCGCAATTCAATCATGGCTGATCTATCTTTCCCTCTCAATGCCATTCTACTGCCTTTTTCCCATAACCCTTTACACACTTACTAATCAATATCTGTCAGTCTGTTTTAAAAATACCCAAACAACTTGGCCTCCACAGCCGTCAAATACATAGAGTTAAATAACATCTCAGATGTTTTCTTTGCAAATAACCTGCAGGTGTAGATCACCAGGTTTAAACTAAAATTCTATTTTGGTTCTAGCTAAAGTTTACTTTTTTAATCTCCAGCACCAAACCTAAACTAAGCAGGAAGGAGCGAAAGAGACTCCAGGTGAACCTTGACTATGTTCAGAGCACCTTGTTTCAGAAAAAGGTATTTCACACCCTATCCTGGCAACATCTTTTTGTCTGCTTTTAAAATTCTCTCTTCATTCTAATATTAGTTTATTTTCCTTCATTATTTCATGTATTTGCGTTCTCTGAATATATATTTTCCATGGTGTGTGAATAATGTCATGCTGTTAATATCTTTCCTTCTCGAGTGACTTTTGTTAAAATAATTCCCTTCATTTATTTCTGTAGGCACAACTGCAAGAGATGTATCTCTCCCAGTGTGTTTCTGAGCATGATCTGAGCTGAAGAGGACGAAGAGCACATTTTTGGGAAGTTCTGAATGTGAAAATACCGATGAGATTTTGTCCTAAATTTCTCAAGAAGACGTATCTCTTGACTCTTCTCTTGGTTCTTCTCAAATTACAACACCTTCTTGGAATTAAACTAACACAATTTGTGCTTCGTTCTCTCGTGTCCATCTAATCACTGTTTTTACAATCATTACCCCACGTTTTCACCAAACTTCTTTGCATCAGTTTATTTTGAACTAATCATATATTTTCTAAGTTTAACTTATTTCAGTTGCACTAAACGCTTATTTAAGGCACATTCCATAAGGATGCAGATACAAAGATACCTAGCGTCATATAGCGCTCATATGCACAAGGTGCAGGGGGAAAAAGGAGTAACAAATACGGCTGAGCAGCAATGCTGGCACAGGAGCCTTAATTATTTGGTAAAAAATAAAGTGCTTCATCCAAGGCATAGTCAGATATTTGCCAAGTAAGCCTAATATCTGAAGTTCTACTTTTTCATCAGCCTGGATGAAGTCATGGTGGCGCTTCTCAACCCCCCACAGGATGTCCCGCTACTCAGCAGGGCAACAAAGTCATCATAATTTTCTATGAGCTTGCCACTAAAATGGAAAAGTATATGTAATCTGTTGGCACGGTACCATGGGAGGACACCTCGGGGGATGTTCCTTTCTTCCAAAAATGCAACAAATCCTTTTGGGTCCCCTTTTCCATTCTGGTACTGAAGTTTGTTCATCTGCAGTATGACATTTCCTGCTAGACAGTCCTTCCCAAATAAGAATTTGCCTCTGGATTGTTTGTGCTTTTTGAGGGCTGATCAAACTGATATTGCGATGGAGTCAAGAGGATGCCAGTGGCAGTAGAGCTCATTCAAAGATTTACCCAACTCACTGTTCACAATCCTAATAGCAGCATGATTAGCTGCACACCTGTCACTCAGTGTATTTGTAATGTTGTCTATCATCTTTTGCCTGGCGTCTTGGAAATCCGCTTGCTCATTGAAATAAGTGTATGTTTCACAGAACTTGTCAACAGTATTGCAAATATGTTGTGCATAGTCCTCAGCAATCCCATCAGCCAGTTCATCGACTGCTGCGGAAAGACATTTATTTGTGGTGGTGAAATATGGGTATCTTCTTGGGTGGTTACATTAAAACCAACAATCAAATCCTTTTGTTGCTAGGATCATCTCTGCTGTCTGTAACTCAGCAATAGCTCCCAATTCTTGGGCCATAAATTCAACTGCACTGCGTTGAGGAATATGATCCAGATGAAGTCCACTCCCCTTGTATAACTGGCTTATCAGGATTGAAATTTTTATTGTGGGAGTTTTGTTTACAATACAGTCAAACACGTATCCTTGTTGTTGAGGAGTAATGCCCCTGTCCCAATTAGGAAACCTGAACGGAAACCTCTGGAGACTGTACGGCCCACCCAAGGTTTCCGTGCGGTTCCCGGAGGTTCCCGGAGGTTTTTGTCAGTCTCCCTACCTGCTTCCACTACCTGCAACCTCCGGCTACCACCTGCAACCTCCGTGTCTGTGTGCTTTTTTAAGTCTCAAAACTTTGCCTTGGTTTCAGCAAGCTCTCATGCCAAAGTATTCGCACATAATTTGGTTTTGAGTTCTTGAACCTTTCTGTCCTTTAAATCTATTCGGTTTTGCTTTCTCTTTAAGGCTTAATTAACTACACATTTGGGAGTTTTCAACTGTGCCCTAAGTTCACTCATCTTTGTGCGATACTTTAGTGCAAGAGCGACCTTGGATGTAGACAGAAAGCTTAGTCTTTTCTTCATTTTCTTTTTCCTTGGCGATAGACCTAAGCCTCTGCTACATCTTGTTGATACACTAGATGTCGATGGCATTGGTTCAGGGGAGGCAACAGCTGTCGTTAGCATTGCTAGATTCAGTGGTGGATGCATGCTATGACTGTCATCGCCCAGGTCCTCCATGTCTTGAAATATGGGCACTTGGCTTTTGGCTGATGTCAAGGATTCAGGATCTTGAGCAGCAGGCAGTGGAATGTCATCTAAATAAAGGTCTTGACTACCTACTGGAAGTTTAAAAATTTCATCACAAATTTTCGTAAATATTCCAGGTTCCTTGGGATTGACGAGTTTTTTAAGTTTAAGCAAAGTCCGATTAACGAGAGTCCTCACCTTTGAGTTAACAGCAGCAAATGAATAGCCTTCTGCATCCGACAAAGAGAAATGTGAACTCAGCGATTTCTTTGTTTCAGACACTTTTTCCAAATGAGGTATACAAGTACAAGATGTGTCCATTTTTAAGATCCCGCTTAGACTCAGGCATGTCAGAGAAATTCACTTCAAGGTGAGCTCTAGCTATGCCAGGCTGGGCATTTGGATTGACAATTTTGCATATCTTATTCGGAGGCATCTGTTTAAAATGTAAAGAAAAAAAACACTAAACAGTATAAACAGAAACAAGTTATTATTTGCAGTTCTAGAAAAAAAAGTAGAAATGATTTTGTTCAACAAAATCCCTACCACAAGTTTAACGTTAAAACAAATAGTAAATACCCCACACAAAAAATCATATTCATCAGCGTCATCAAATCTAAATTCAATTACTAGATCTAACATCTATCCCATTCTTAAGAAAAGGCTAACAATATTTTTTTTAAATAGCCAAAATATCCAAATAACAAACTGATTTAATTCACACAAGAATTCACAATATAACATGATTTTTAAATCTCACTTTGTCATGAATTTCTATGCCAAATGGAAGGAATTGAATGTTTAATTCCCATAAATTTTACTCTGATAGTTTATAACACTGCAGCAGGCAAGGGCCGTTTTACACAGACATTTGTTCAAAATCCACAAACATCCACTCTCAAAATAATCATAATCATTATATTTTGCACAATCATGGCATAAGAACATCTGAATTATCTTTATTTGTGTTATTGTCTACCCATGATCAATATTTCCATACCAAACATCTGACTAAAATATGTACTGTGGAAGTTTTTGATCACCGATGAGATGCATCTGAGAGAGATACAATGTTAATTGAAATACCGCATAACTTTTCTGGGCATGGACAATGAGAAAGCTGGTGACGCAACTCAGCAGTTATGGCAGCGTATGTGGAAGCAGAGGGATATTCAAGGTTTCTGGTGGTCCACCATCCCTATATCTACACAGACGCTGCATGAGCGCTCCGGTAGTTTTTTTGCTCGAAATTTCAACTTCTGCAGTCTGTGTCTCCAATTTCTGGGCATGGAGGTTAATGAATTATATTCAAGCGCCTGAAGTTGCCTACAATTTTTGACAACACGTACAGAATATCTCGACAGATATGTGTGGTTGTGCCTCTTTTAGATAGAATTGCTTTGACTTCAGTTTCAGTTTGACTACATTACATGTCGGGGGCAATGATGATGCTGCGGTAGGATCTTGTCCGCGTTGACATGACATTTGAGAGATACAGCGTATACGACTCACCTTTAGCGTAGGGGGAAGTAAAACTTCCATATCACTCGCAACGACTAAGTGAGAAAGTTAACATGATATATTTTCAAGAAGGTTCATGGGCGGGGTGATAGAGCGAAACATCTCAAAAAAGTATAAGTGGACTGCACAATGAAGATGGAAGTTCATGACCAAAATAGTATGACATGAACAGATGCATTTGTTGGTGACTGAAGGAGCCGCCCTTGTTATAACTATGCAAATTTTAAATATTGCTAACTAATGTGATCAGAGTTGCTCAACCATCATTTTGTTTCACAGCGTGGTCTCGCCACTAAACAACCAGACGCCTGGGAATTAATTTAGCTGCCGCCGTATCACTGTTTAAAATGTAATAATAAACATTTTGTGCGGTGCTTCAATGTCCCAGCGGAGTGACTACAAATTATATATCACCCTACCTAACGATGTACACCCGGACATATTGGCTGCCGTAAGGAGACAATCCATTTCGGACGAAAATGCTGGAAGCATTCGCGGGTGTCAAGAAAATATATTATTTGACACTCGCCATTTTTGGTGTTATTGGTAAGTGACGCGTTATTCTGTTGCCGACGGAAATCATAAACGGTTATCTCTTTAAATCAGTTACCCCGATTTACATTTGCGATGTACTATATTCCTGCAGCTGAATGTAACCACCAGTAACTTACGGCGTTGCCAAAACAGTATTATGTTTAGCGAAAATCGTAAACTGTGAAATCATTAAACACGGTATGTGGCATTCATCGACGGCGAGAGCAGTCGAAGTGTCGCTGTAGTATTACGTTGAGTAATTATATCCCAACATTGCCATTAATAGGGCGCATTGGATTCTAAACCGTGCAGGTGGTCATATATTGCTGGTGTTATCTGTAAATATCGTTGTGTATCCTTTCTGGTGGTGAACCATTTGACAAAATAACAAGGTTCTACTTAGAAATAAAAGTGACACAAACTGCTGGAAAAACTCAGCGGTTACACAGCATTTCTGGAGAAAAGGTGATGCTGTCTGACCCGCAGAGTTACTCTAGATGTGTACGTCTTTCTTTGCATAGATCAGCATCTATAGCTCTTTCCTATCACATCTGCTCAGAAATAATATTTTAAGATCGTTGATTTCATAAACAGAGCTTGCCTTAGCGTTTTAATACATTAGCTTGCAGCGAATTTGTCACTTGCTACTTGTTTTAGATATTCTGTAAGATGTGTGAAAAGATCGACATTAAAATAGAGCAATTTCTTCTCACGCATGGATTTGACATTAACGCATTATTTCTGAAACATTACTAAGTCTAACAATGCCTATTTGTTTTGTGTAATTGCCCTTAAGAGATGAACAATCTCTTGATCCGCGGAGGATCAAGTTACACAATAAACTTCGTCACTTTTCAATTCAACAAGATCGGCACGGTGGCGCAGCGGTAGAGTTGCTGCCTTACAGCGAATGCAGCGCCGGAGACCCGGGTTCGATCCCGACCCGTTGTCTATACGGAGTGTGTACGTTCTCCCCATGACCGCGTGGGTTTTCTCCGAGATCTTCGGTTTCCTCCCACACTCCAAAGACGTACAGGTTTGTAGGTTAATTGGCTTGGTAAATGTAAAAAGTATCCCTAGTGGGTGTTAATATGCGGGGAGCGCTTGTCGGCGCGGATCCGGTGGGTGGGCCGAAGGGCCTGTTTCCGCTCTGTTTCTCTAAACTAAACTTAAAAAACTAAAGCTCGGCGCTGAGCTGTGTTTTCGGAATTTCTTAATTTGTAAAATCAGAATTTACAACTCGATTTCCAAACGATCTGTACCTATCGGTTTGCACACAATAAACATGATAGAACCATGAAATATGATTGTTAAAAAATAGTATCATTTTGACACCAGAATTTTTGATAACCTAATTTTGTTTTTGTCCTTTACTGGAAGAGAAACCCAGAATCAGGCTGAGTGTTGCATTGTTAAACATTTGCAGCAGATTTCTATGAACTTATTTTCAGCATGCTCGGCAACTATTTGTCTAAATGTTCACAGTAAGGTATTTATATTCAACTATCTTATTATGCAGTAGTAATTCCTCATACATCTTTTGCATTTTGCTGAACTTGGAGAGTACATTAAATGATTTCTGAATCTGACCTCTTAGAGATATTTTCCTTCTATTACATGAAAAAGCCATTTATTTCGACGATAATCCGTCGCTTCTCGCACACCATGTGGATTTCTGCCATCTAGTTGTCTGTTTAAGTATTCATCGACTATTTTATTTTATCGTTCCTTGACACCTTCGCGGACATGGTAATATTATACTCACTCAGGCAGTGGCAGGTAAACCCATTCATACGCTGACACGTCAAACCACAATCATATAGCTGGGAAGTAATTCTTGGGACCACGGTGTCTATGTTGACCATTAGAGTGTAGTAGCTTTCTTCAACCGTGCAGGCAATGCTTTTAAAATCCGTCTGCTTCTTGAAATATAGGAATATAACCTTTTCCTTAGACCCTACCGAACCCCTTTCCTTTTGTTGCCCCAAACTTACGCCCTCGTAAATTTACTTTAATCGCGATTTCGGGCGTGTTGCATGCTATGTTTTTTCTACCCTCATAATCTTGCAGACTTTTCCCAGTCTCTTCACGAAATTTTCTTTATCTTCAAAGATAACAACTAAAGCTTATCCGATCTTTCAATTCCTTTCCATCAAAGGTAAAATCTTATTCCTGTAAGTTTTCTTTGGGGCAATCACATCATTCCTGCACAGTGGAGACCAGAGCTATACCTAGCACTCCAGATACAGCCACACCAATACGTCATAACCTTATACAATAGACTCCTTGACACCTACACACTGCTATAACCCAGAATGTGACGCACTCACACTCTTGCAGCACTCTCACAGTCCAAGGCAGATTCACCCACAGACCAAGCTAAACAATTTGAATGAAGAGGCAAACGCATTCGAAAGTGAGAAGCTGGGATACAAACGAGACTGTGATCTCAGCACTAATGCCAGGTACAGCCAACTGTACATTATGTCAGGTACAGCCAACCAACATTATGTGAATAATGTCTGATTTAAGTACTTGTGGAGAACTGTGGAGAATTTGTAGAGAACTTCGCACATTTTTGTTCGTTTTCCGCAATAGTCAAATGCATTTTCTTTCCATTTCTACGTAAGCATGAGTTTACAAGTGCGAGCCACTTTATGATACCACTAACCTCTTTCTGGTGAACGTATCCTTGCAGTGATGTTAGGTATGGTACTGGTACACATGACGGATAATACACAGCGATATATTTCCAATCGACATTGAGGGGAATCGCGAAGGTTGCTGCGCTCCCATGCAAATACTGCCCATGATTGTCATAGTAACAGTGGTTGTGCCTTTGGAGGCGCTGTCAGAATTGGTGCGCCAACAACTGCAATCCTTTGGAGACTCTGCAGCAGTGGTGCCTAGTGGTGGAGATCATCAGCGATTAGTTGGTGGCGCAATATCAAAGGGAAGGCTACATTCTAGATGACATCTGGTTCCTGTTGAATCATCCAGAAACGAGGTCAGCATTCTGGGGAATGGGACGAGGGGATATGGGGAGAAGGCAGGAACAGGGTACTGATTGGGATCAGATGATCAGCCAACGAGACTGATTGGGGATGCTTCGAAACGTCGCGAAGAGCTAGTGGTGCGGGCTTGTCTTTTGCTGCAAGGTACCCAAATACACCTGTAGATATAGCCAAGGTGCAGTTTCTTTGGCAGGCCCTAGTCTATTTAGAACTAAATGACCCCTATTCCACTCTCGAAAAAGTATCAACGGGTCTTGATCGTACTAATACCGTTGAATATCAACGATGGGAAATTAGGTTTAGAACTTGTCCTTTGCTACTACTTCTGTGCTGACACTGTTACTTGACATATTTCAGCACATGTTTAACTTTTGATTAAAAAAATAAAGCGATCATAGATTTTACGGGGAAATATGGATTGATGGGATCACTGTGCACAAAATAAGGAACGTTCTCACTTTTGATGTCATTGCGATTAGATTTAGGAAATTGTCTGCAAGTGCTTGATCGTGATGTTCATTGCAAAAAAAGTAAACATCTGGAGGGAAAAGTCGGGTCAAGCGCATTAGACTTCCCTGATTTAAGGTCGGGGACAACGGATTTAGGGATGCATCCTAAAATCCATTAGGGATTTAGGGATGTATCCAAAAATGTTCGACGTATCCCCTCTGACATCCCACCAATCAGCTGTCGAGGCTTCAAATCGAGCATTCTAGTCGAGAGCTTGCATCTGAATTCCTGATACCGGTTCTCGAAAAGGCAACTATCGTTGAGGCTCCACAGACATCCGCTTAGTCCGCTGGTCCGCTGAGTTCCTATAACGCTTTTAAATGTTGCCAAATTACAGCACCTGCAGTCCTCTGTGTTTCCAGCGATGCTGGAATAATTGATCTTTACCATCTAATATAACTTTTCCTCGAAAGTCAGAATTTCAACCATATACATCTTATGCCTTGCAGTTTCTTTTTAATTCCGATTGCACTCATATACCGCACTCTTTCAGATGTTGCCTAATCAACTCTCACTCATACCCGAATTGCTCTCATCTCACAGATTGGAAGTAGATTGGATAGGAGGATCTATTTTGCAGCTATTGCCTGTTCTTGACTTGCCAACGATAATAATACTTTTCGGTTATATTGAGGGTTTTGAATTCTAATATTGCAATGACGGAGCCGATTCCTGTGAAGTTCTGCTTTAACATGTTGATTGGACGTATGTTCAAACAGTAATTCCTCTCTCTCTCTTTTTAAGTCAATTTAGTGGCGATTGTGATCCTATCCCGCGGAAAGTGCGGCCTTTCCACCTGCACTACTCGTTATTTGGTGGCCATGGCAGCGGCGGATCTACTGACCATAATTACAGAAGTCATCCTATATCGGGTCAACATGTATTATTTTCCAATGAATTTCCTTTCCATCACCCCTGTGTGCAGTGTTGTCTATGTCTTGGTTCGTCAAGCCAGGGACTGTTCGGTTTGGTTCACCGTAACTTTTACTTTTGATCGGTTTCTCGCCATTTGTTGCCAGAAACTGAAAACAAAATATTGTACCGGGAGAGTTGCGGCTGCGATTCTGGCAACAACTGCCTTTTTGCTCAGTTGTAAAAACATTCCCTTTTATTTCACACTTGAATCTTCGGTGACACTCGACAATGTCCCGTGGGGCTGTTCTGATAAGCCAAGCTATTACACTAACCCTGCATGGATGGGGTTTGATTGGTTTGACACCATTTTGATCCCTTTGCTTCCGTTTGGTTTAATCCTATCGCTAAATGCTTTGACAGTGAGACATATTTTAGTGGCCAGCCGAGTCCGTAAGGCTCTGAGGGGCGACAGCAAGGGAGAAAATCGATGTGACCCCGAGATGGAGAGCAGAAGGAGGTCTGTGATTTTGCTCTTCACCTTATCTGGGAGCTTCATTCTTATGTGGATGGTGGATGTTCTAGAATTTTTGTATTACACTATTGCAGGAATTGATCCAAATAACTACACCAATTCCGAACTTATATTTAACCAAGCGGGAACTATGCTACAGAATTTAAATTGCTGCACAAACACATTTATATATGCTGTGACTCAGTCCAAATTCAGGGAGCAGCTCAAGGATATGGCGAAATATCCGGTGACTTCTGTTTTTCAATTGATAAAAAAATAAAAAATGAAATACATAAACAACTGCGCTCCGACGCGGGTATCTGTCTCATTGTAAAATATTGCGGTGGATATTACACTTTCGTTCCACAAACTGCCTCAATTATAGTCCAGGGTTCTGAAAAGACACTGGGCAACTGAATACCGCACATACGTAAAACTCTCCCCAAATGCCCACCACCTCAGATAAGACTAGTACTCATCCCTGTAAGCAACAACTCAAACGCATATCGACACGGATATCAGTCTGAAGAAGAGTCTCGACCAGAAACGTCGCCCATTCCTTCTGTCCAGAGATGCTGCCTCTCCCGCTGAATTACTCCAGCATTTTGTGTCTACCTTCGACACATATCGACTGGAAATATCGCTGCATCGCAAGTTAACCAAGAATTAATTATCAGTACCACTTGTCAAAACCCCATCATACACTAACAGCAAGTGCCGTGTCAAATGAGAAAATAACCGGCTGGTCATATTTTTTATGTACATCATGATAGAGAAAATAAGTATCTCAAATTAAGGTTGCACATCACAAGTTTAGAATAAATGCGGAAGCAAGGAAGAAATAAAAATTATAAAATCAGTGCAGCGTAGGTTCACGAGATTGATCCCATGGATGGCGGGACTGTCACATGAGGAAAGATTGAAAAAACTAGGCTTGTATTCACTGGAGTTTAAAGGATGAGGGGGACCTTATAAAAACATATTAAAATTATAAAAGGACTGGACAAGCTAGATGCAGTAAAAATGTTCCCAATGTTGGGCGAGTCCAGAACCAGGGGCCACAGTCGTAGAATAAAGGGGAGGCCATTTAAGACTGAGGTGAGAAAAAACGTTTTCACCCAGAGAGTTGTGGATTTGTGGAATTCCCTGCCACAGAGGGCAGTGGAGGCCACATCACTGGATGGACTTAAGAGAGAGTTAGATAGAGCTCTAGGGGCTAGTGGAATAAAGGGATATGGGGAGCAGGCAGGCACGGGTTATTGATTGGGGCCGATCAGCCATGATCACAATGAATGGCGGTGCTGGCTCGAGGGGCCGAATGGCCGCCCCCTGCACCTATTTTCTATGTTTCTATGTTCCCGACAGAAGGAAAGATATTTAAACTTTAGACACATAAAAGATTTACAATAGGATTGTAACAAAAAAAAATGCACCCCAATATCACTCAGCACACCAAATAGATTTAGAAAGTAATTCTGCATTTGAGATCACATCAAATAAACGGATATGTGACACGGATATTAGATCCAAAGAATCATTCAAAATAACACAGTAGCGAATCTACAACAATGCATCTACATAAACACGAATTTCAGAACCATAAGGCACTGTCAGGCACCTAACGGAACTTAAATATAGTAACACCTGAAAGATCTCTTGACGACACCATAAATCAGCATCTCGGGTGGACAATGCATCTGTAAACCATACAAGGCTTCTTAATTATTAACATAAACCCCCCAAACGTAACGGATCCCTTACCAGGTCAACATCTCAAACAAATAAAATACTTAGTAAGTTACAGCATGTTAGATCTATGAAGTAAATCAATTAATGCAGCACCAAAGACCCATGATGCACGCTACGTTACTAATAACATAAACGATTATAGTGAACATGATTTTCATAATTCAGTTATAAATAGTAAATAGATTAATTAACTTCAATATCTGTAACTATAAAGATCCACAACACCGCGGCTGCAGTGTCCACCAATTCGTACGGTTGGAGATAACCATCAAATAAAGAGCAAACACAGAACTACTATCCGAACAAACACGTCATCACAAGCTATCAAGGAAAGGAAAGTTAAAACAACACCGCTGGCCCAGAAAGTACTTCAGACTAATTTGTACCATTAGACATAAAGGCTTTAGAGCTATATGGTGTAAACAAACGAAGTCATTTCCTGAAATGAATTTACAGAAAGGGACAGAGCCAGAGGGGCAGAGAGAGGGCAAAGAGGCTGAGAGAGGAAGAGGGGGCATTCCCTTGGGTAAAGGGAATATTGGTACCAAAGTCTATTGAAATTTAGCGAGTTGATGATGTATGGACCGTTGTTTTGTCTTGTTTCATGGTAGTTGGTGCTCTGGGATGACGGGAGATTTGATGGCGTGTTTTTGTGAATTTCCTTGTAAATTGCAAAAAGTCGTAGCCTGAGTCTGCGGAGTTCTAGGGTTTCCCATCAGAGAGGTCAGCATATTATTCACGCTTGATTTGCGCTTGTAGTCATTACATAGAGGCTGACAGAGGAAGGGAGAGAAGCAGAGAGGGCAGAGAGAGAGGCAGAGAGGGCAGAGAGAGGGGAGGCGGAGAGGGCAGATGGAGAGAGGGGCAGAGGCATAGCGAGGCAGAGAGATGCAGAGAGAGGCAGAGAGAGAGAGGCAGAGAGAGAGAGACAGAGAGAGGCTGAGAGAGAGGCAGAGAGGGCAGATGGAGAGAGAGAGCAGAGAGAGCAGAGGCAGAGGTAGAGAGGCAGAGCGCAAAGAGAGCGGTAGAGAGGGCAGAAAGACAGACAGTGAAGGCAGAGAGAGAGGGTGGGGGGGGGCAGAGAGAGGACAGAAAGAGGAGCAGAGGCAGCGAGGCAGAGCGAAGGCAAAGAGGCAGAGGGTGAGGCGGAGAGGGCAGAGAGAGGTAGAGAGATACGGTAGAGACAGAAAAAGGGCAGGGATAGGGAGAGGGCAGAGACAGAGAGAGGGCAGAGATAGAGAGAGGGCGGAGACCGAGAGGGAAAATACAGAGAGGGCAGAGAGAGAGAGTGCAGAGACCCTGGGGCGGAGAAAGAGAGAGGCGGAGAGAGAGAGAGAGAGACGGAGAGAGGCAGAGAGGCAGAGAGCGGCAGAGAGAGAGGCAGAGAGAGCAGAGAGAGGCAGAGAGAAGCAGAGAGAGAGAGGCAGGAGAGAGGCCGAACGTGTTCCCAGCGGGGCCGAGCGGGTTGGATTTCTGGGGAGGGAGGGGGGGGGGTTAGAGGGAGGCGAGGGGGGTACCAGAGGGAGAGATGCAGAGAGAGACGTACTAATAACATAAAGGGTGGAGAGTGGAGAGGGGCAGAGAGCGAGGGGGTTAAAGAGAGCGGGAGGGAAGGTAGAGATGGAGAGGGCGAGGGATCTCAGCTGGGCCAGGTGGGTTGGGGTGGGGTGCTCGAGCGTGTGAATGTATTGTGACATCAATGGGCATTTTTAAAAGGTTAATAACGAGAAATATAGGTTGAAATGCGACGGGAAGATATGGATCCGGTCGGGGGAGTAAATGTGATAAGCATGTGTGAAAATGGGAAGGCTGTGGGCCAAGCGTTTGGAAGACGATACAAATTAAGACGATTAAAAGAAAGCCAACACAACCCTGGCTCACACAGACATTTAGAATGTTGAGAACAAAGGGAAGAGTGTTACTGAAAAAAAAACGTTTATTGTAACACAAAGGTACACAAAATTGCTGGAGAAACTCAGCGGGTGCAGCATCATCTATGGAGCGAAGGAAATAGGCAACGTTTCGGGCCGAAACCCTTCTTCAGACTTCAGCTCTGCCTCTACCTTATTGTAACACGTGTTACTTTTGTTTGAGAAACCTGTTGTGAATTCAATTAATACCTGCCCAACATGGGTTGATCCAAACACGCCGGACATAAACTTAATACACACAATCGATCCCTTTGTGGTCCGTCACGTAATTAGATCAAGATGTTGGGAACTGCTTTGGAATTTTCAGAAATTCGGGAATCTTGCGTTTGGGTTTCGGAAAATCCAACTTATTTTCTGGAGAAATTGTACCATGATCAGTGGCTTGCTGCCAGTGTTTTCCTATTAGAGAGGGGTTGTTGAATTTCTTCAACTTTCACTAGATCTGAACGAAATTGTAAAAACATGTTTGTTAGTACTTCCCTGAGTCGTGACGTGGCTGTGGTTGATTGACATCAAATATCCTGCTATAGGATCTTTGATTGACATGTCTCTGAAGCGCAAGAAGGCCGCGGTTATGGCCGAACAGTGGACAGCTGGTTTGTTCTCTTGCGCGGAACATATACCGTAGAATAGCACGGGTCAAAAGCACTTCAGCCGTCAAAATCTGTGCCGACTCTGAAGCTGCAATGAACTAATCCCATCTGCTTGCAAATGGTCACCATCCATTTGACCTTTTCAATAAATGGAATTGATTCCTGTTAGCGGATGCATTTTAATGTTCTTTCTGCATGACGCTTGACACTATAGTTACAAACCAGGTTCATCCTATCTACCTTTTCTACGGCTCTCATAATTTAACAAATGTCTACCAGATCGTCACTTAGCTCCAGGGAAAATAACTCGAGTATATTTCCAATCTCTCTTTATTGTTAATACTCCCTTGTCCACCGGACATCCTTCCGAACCTCTTCCGCATGTTCCCTAAAACCTTTACACCCTTCAGTTAAACGAGCCGTAGAATTTAATTAAATGCCACAAATGCAGGCTCTGAGCTACCTCAATGGAAACACTCACACTGTCTTTAATCTGACCTTTCCTGAATTGTATCTTCCACTAAACGTTATTCCCTTTATCCCGAGCACCGTGGGCGGCTTAATTGTAATCATGTAATTTGCTGACTGGATATCAAGCGATCTCGGTACATGTGACAATAAACTAACATAAATTAAGTGTAGGTGGAATCCCTGGAAAAGAAGTTGCTTTCCGTGACACGCCGAATTTCACCAGTCTCGGCTCAATGAGGTTGGTCCAGGACAGCTCGTTTGTAATATTTACGCCAAGAACATTAAGATAAAACCAAAACGACAACCGTCTTTTTTTTTTTTTGCTTCTGTATCGGGAAAAACATTATCTTTTTTGGAGAGCAAATTGATGAACCAAGATAGGCCTCACGGCAGGGCGAAGACTTCAACATCCTCGGAAAATCCCCCAATAGGCTCCCTATGGTAGGTAAGAAGAGGTGGCTTTGGGTAGGCTGACAAGGGTAGAAAACTAGGAGAATTATAAGATAATGGGAATCGAAAGCTCAGAAGGAAGACTTTGGTAGAACGTTGTGCTTTGGCCGCCAATAATAGAGGCTATACACCGACGCACTCGTTTACGGATATTGTTTGAGGTAGCTGACCTGCATTGGTTTACCAGTTTGGAAGATAAGAATTTGTTTCAGTGGCAATGCTTTCTTATGTTTTACTCCGTTCTTAAGAAACTCCATCATTTCGATTGTCTCTATCTATTTGTAACACATAACATATTTTATAATCAAATCTCTAATCCCCGAGATGTAAATTGCCCACCTTTTATTTTTATTTCTTAATTGCAGTCAACCAATAAAGTCAATCAATGAGTAGAGCCGCTTTCCATAGTATAGCGCCTAACATGGATGAAAACATGTCTATCTGAAATTCAATCACATACAGGCACAAGCGCATCGAAGTGTATAGGATCAAGATGGTGCGGAAACTAATGCTACTTAGATTTCAGTAAATAATTTTTCACGAAATTTATGCTGCTTTTAGTTTTCAGTAAATAATGTGATCAGAGTTATGCAACTTTGGGGCTTCCAACTGTCTCAGAACTATGTATTTTAATCATATCATCTGCTGTCGTAATCGGTTTGCTAAAAATCTATAAATAGATTTTGAAAGGTGCTGTAATACCCAATGGAGATCCTGCGGGCTATAAAATAATTGTTCTAACCTTGCGTCAGGGAGGACTTTCGCCCAGAAACACCGCCTTCACCATCAAGGAACACATAATTTTAAGCAGATCATGCTGGAAATATTCAATGGTGTCAAGAAAATATATTACTTGATGCTTGCCATTATTGGTGTTCCTGGTAAGTGATTATAATTTGGGATTCATATGATCTTTTTTTATCTCCGTGACAACAAAAAAACGTACATGGTGATCTATTTAGACCGAGAGACATAAAGGATTTGATTGTTTCAAATTGAATATCCAAAATTAACTCGTGTACTCGCTGTGCTGTTACTGCGAAATAATAAACGTTGATGGTAGCTGGCAGGCTTCGTGAATTCTCGATGAACTTGGTTCCGTTTGTGAAAAAACATGAATGCTTGAAACAGACCGCGAACTGGCAGTGTTTGTCACTGCGGTATTGTACCGATCAGTTACACGAGGTCCTGTTATCTGTTATTAAAGAATATGTGTACATCTGAATATTCGCGAATTCCAGCCAACTGGAATGCGTGATACCCGTGCTGTGTGTCATGGGGAACAATCTAAAATTCAGATGCATTCGTGGTTTGAAATTTGAAAATTAAAAATAAACGGAAATCATCAATTCGCAGAGAAATTATCTAAGCAGAGAAAAATATAATTTATTGTTCTACGTTTATTGAACACGTTTTAATCTACAGAAAACAGAGGAAACGGTGGGTGGAATTAAAAGTAATGTCCATGAAAATATTGCCCTGGGGGATATTGAGGGAGTGCAGCGTAGGTTTACAAGGTTAATTCCCGGGATGGTGAGAGATGCTGAGAGAATGGAGCAGCCGGGTTTGTACACTCTGGCGTTTAGAAGGATGAGAGTGAATCTCATTGAAACATATAAGATTGTTAAAGGTTTGGACACGCTAGAGGCAAGAAACATGTTCCCGATGTTGGGGGAGTCCAGAACCAGGGGCCACATTTTAAGAATAAGGAGTAAGCCATTTAGAACGGAGACGAGGAAACACTTTTTCTCACAGAGAGTGGTGAGTCTGTGGAATTCTCTGCCTCGGAGGGCGGTGGAGGCGGGTTCTCTGGATGCTTTCAAGAGAGAGCTGCATTGGACTTTTAAAAATAGCGGACTCAGGGAATATGGGAGAAGGCAGGAACGGGACACTGATTTGGGATGATCAGCCATAATCACATTGAATGGCGGTGCTGGCTCGAAGGGCCGAATGGCCTACTCCTGCACCTATTGTCTAGCGTCTACTGAATAGGACTAGCTGCAGACATCGTGGCTAAGGGGTTTACCCCATTAGTAAATAAGTAGAGCTGTTAATAAAAAAGGATGACTGATGTAAAGCAATGACCGACATTTGAATGTTGGGGGGGGGGGGGGGGGGGGGGGGGGGGGGCAACAGGAGAAGGAGAATGTGCAATATAAACAAATGCTGAAAATACGACATGCATATCTGGAATGATGGGGTATATGGAACGCTGGGCATGGTGGATGGACGGCTGGATATGTTGCGTTCCCAGTCCTCTCGGCTCACGTTCTCTGTGCTTTAGCAAACCGCGATCCCTGCTCTCGTTATTTTTCACCATGGGAACATAACTTCCCGTCATACGTCTCTCAGCTGGCTACACATCCTGTTCCATTGTTTGCCCCTAGTCCCATCGTTTGCTTCCCCGACGCGACTAGACATGCCCGATTATGTTGCCTTAAGTGTTTTGAACTGTCAACCACCAGTCTCTGTCTCTAAACTCACCCCCAGCCCCCCTCTCCCCCCCATCCCCCAACATCTTGCTCCAACTGTCCATTCGGTCAACATATTGACTTCCCGCTTCTGACTATACCTTCCCTTCCACGTCTCCAATTTAGTCAATTTAACTAGTTTTCCTTAACTGTTTTCACATACCATCCAATAGCCTCGCTCTCCATGACACCCTCCCCACCCCAAGTGGATATGTCTGTCCATAATTTCGCATTTCACCTACTTCACCAGCCCCTGTCTCAGCCATCCCTCTCACCACGCTGTACCATCTTCTCTATAGGGTGATTTCACGAATGGTCACTGGAGCGTAGATCCGGTACATGTTAGTGGATGGGAAAACACGCACTTTCCCACCCGTTAAAAACATAGAAAACGGCCAGGTTTTGATCTGCAATTTATTGTGCCAGTCGGGGTGACCGTGAGGCACAGCTACCTAGATTTACAGTAAAAAAAAAAAGATAGAAACTAAGGTAAATTAAAGAAGGAGCTGAAGGGCCAATCCAGCGGAAGTGAACAGCGGACATTTGCCGTGGAGATTTAAAGGTCCAAAATATCGGGAATTATCGCGTTTGCTCGCTGAATTTCATCAAAAGTAAGTCAATAATGCCTTACTTTTGATCAAATTCAGCTGATTGGGGATGATCAGCCATGATCACAATGAATGGAGGTGCTGGCTCGAAGGGCCGAATGGCCTCCTCTTGCACCTATTTTCTATGTTTCTATGCACTTGGGGCACTATCACAATACCACACAATGATGCCCTTCAATTTTAGATTTGAGCCCTGACCTGCATTATTATCATAGTCCTTATGCTAATTTACATTCTTATTACCATACTGCACGCATTATGGTAAATATCAACTTTGTCGCACCACTCCATTAATTCTAGTTCTAACAAGATGATAATTTAACTTCATTATTTGGACGATGCTAACCCCACCCATGGCTACCTCCAGTCCATTATTCAAATTCACCATTCAACTTACATTCAGCTTTCTCTTTCGTGGTCCTGAAATAATGCTCATATGGAACTGTATGTCTCATGTCATCAAAGTTCTCCCTCAAACCTGATGCACTTTGTCGACTTGCTCTTTACATACCCCGTTTATCCTCCCCGCGTGCATTGCTCGTGCTTATTCAATATTTCACTTCAACCTCGCTTTCCATGCAGCTTAGCTACTATGCTGGGGTCAAGACAAGAGCGTTCACGTCGCCTTGTTTCCACCAATCTTCCACCACCACGCACAAGAAGCACAAGAAGCACAAGAAGCGCAAGACGCTATTGTATGCAGATGCCGAGAAGTGTATTCAGCTCTGGCTGCACAATTTCTAATCTTGTGATGTGGACTCGATAAGAAGCTACTATGCTGTATGTGATACATCCTAACTTCACTCAATCCTCCAGAACCTCACCTCGTCATCATGTACTAAATTAAATCTTTTCTTTTCGTGTGTTTTTTCTTCAAAATTGTTCCAATTCAATTCTATATACTTTGCGTTAGTGCCCGTACGTCGGTTTTATATTTCTCCACAACAATTTTATAAACAACTCTCCGTCCATGGGCTTACTCCAAGGTTCGTCAGCCTCATTGAAGTCAAATACAATATTCACACTTAGCTATTGGACTAACATTCTATTCCAAGTTAGCCTCACATTTCACATGTTCTCTTCAGAAGTGAAGAGCTGAAATGTGGGAACAATTTATATTATTATTATTATTATTATTATTAATATTATTATTATTATTATTATTATTATTATTATTATTATTATTATTATTATTATTATTATTCAGTTCTGTGAATTATTCTCATCCTCCAAATCTGTTCGCATATATTTGATACTCCATTCAAAGTCAGCCATCTATTCTCGATAACTGGAGAGCTAATAATGTGTATCATGCATTATGTTATTTTCCCATTCGCCTGGAAGAAGGTCTCAATTCGTTCTTCACCTATATTCATATAGCATCCTTTAACACTCTTTTGATTTTGATTTTAGATTGTTGACCACTAATAATTTTCCAGATAAACCCAGTCTATACCGCATGGGGTTGGATACGACGATATTTGCTCAGTTAATATCTATATATTTTAACTTGTTGCATTTTATTTATTTTATAGTGAATTTAGTGGCAATTGTGATCCTGTCCCGAAGTGAATGCGGCCTTTCGCCGTGCACCACGCGCTATCTGGTAGCTATGGCTGCAGCGGATCTATCGACTATAATCACTGAAGTCTTTCTCTGGAGGATCAGTTATTATTATTTTCCAGGGAGTTTTCTGGACATTACCCCAGTGTGCAGCGTCATCCTTGTCCTGAGTCGCGCAAGCACCAATTCTTCTGTTTGGTTCACCGTCGCCTTCACCTTTGATCGATTTGTCGCCATCTGTTGTCAGAAACTAAAATTTAAATATTGCACCGAGTACACGGCAGCTATAGTTCTGGGAACATTGGGCTTCCTGCTCTTTGCAAAAAGCATTCCCTGGTACTTTACACTGAAGCCTTGGGCAATGATCGACAATATACCGTGGGGCTGTTCCAACAAGCCAAGCTATTATTATGAGCCGGGGTGGGTGGGCTTTGACTGGTTTGACACGGTTTTAACGCCTTTGCTTCCATTCGCTTTAATCTTGTTGTTCAACGCTCTGACAGTCAGGCACGTTTTAGTGTCCAGCCGCGTCCGTAAAATGCTGAGGGGTCAAACTAACACAGAGAATCGCAATGACCCTGAGATGGAGAGCAGAAAAAGATCAATAATTTTGCTCTTCGCTCTGTCTGGCAGCTTCATACTGTTGTGGATGGTATATGTTCTTTATTTCATTTATTACAACATTACTGGTAAAGATCGCAGTAATTATAATACATCAGAATATATATTCCGTCAAGCTGGAACGTTGCTTCTGAATTTAAATTGCTGCACGAATACATTCGTGTATGGGGTGACACAATCCAGGTTTAGGGATCAGCTCAAGAATGCAGTGAGAAATCCGATCGTTTCCATTGTTCAAATAATTAATAAACAACGCAAATGAGTTCTGCCTTAACTCCCTTCTGATTGAAATGTTAGCCATATATCACTGTCGTGGAAACGTTGAGGAACGGATTGATGCTCCTCTAAAATAACTTATCTTGCAGTGACATTATCGGAGTTCTGTGACCACCGGTAAAAAGTGTTGAGGCCGATTATTCAGCACAAAGGCGACGGACCAAATGCTTGAAAATTGGGATAACGTAGGCGGTGATGTGATATCGGCATAAAGAATGGACGGGAATGTCCGTTACATTACATTATGACACTATAACTGATTAACAAAAGTCTAAAGCTAACCCAAATTAATGTACCACACCAGACCAGTATATACGTCAAACAAATTCTGCGGCTGAGAACTATTAAAACAAAACTAATGAAACCAATCGAACATGTCAGACTCAAAGCAGCTTCGATGGAGGAAATGTCTGATATATTTGCAGACATCAAAACTAGGAACTCAATATTACACAACTTAAGAAAAAGCCCTTCAGCGGTAAACAGGTAGAACAGCACTGCCCAAAACAATAAATTATTTGTGTATTTTAGTAACCATTAACATTTAACGGATGAGGATCCAACGTCCTGTAAAACCATCAATAATGTAACTTCTCAACCTCAAGATAATCTAGAAAATCAGGCACATAAATGTTTATTTCTCCTCATCTCCTTCGTAAAAGAACGTGCTTTAATTCTGAGGCTATGATCTATAGTCCTAGACTCACCCACGAGTGGAAACATTCTCTCCGCATCGACTATATCAAAACCTTTCATTATTCTGTATATTTCAATTAGGTCCCTCCTCAGTGCCGACAAACGCTCATCATAGGTTAACCCAGAGTTTATTAAACTATTTCAGTATCATTCACCCTTGAGTCTTTATCACCAAATTTAATTCACCCTCGACTAAAGTTTCTTATGTATTTTGGTAAATTTCATCTTATTCTCCCTTGTGTATAATTTTATATAAAAAACGTGAATTAACTAATTTCTTAAGTCTTTATTTTATTCAACGTTTTGAACATCCGAAAGATATAGACAATAGACAGTAGACAATATGTGCAGGCGTAGGCCATTCGGCCCTTCGAGCCAGCACTACCATTCACTGTGATCATGGCTGATCATCCATACTCAGTACTCAGTCCCTGCCTTTTCCCCATATCCACTGACTCCGCTATCTTTAAGAGCTCTATCCAACTCTCTCTTGAAAGCATACAGAGAATTGGCGTTCACTGCCTTCTGAGGCAGAGCATCCCACAGATTCACAACCCTCTGTGTGAAAAGTTTTTCCTCACCTCCGTTCTAAATGGCTTACCTCTTATTCTTAAACTGTGGCCCTGGTTCTGGATTGCCCCAATATCGGGAACATGTTTCCTGCGTCTTGCGTGTCCAAACCTTTAATAATCTTATATGTTTCATAAGATTTCCTCTCATCCTTCTAAATTTCAGAGTATACAAGCCCAGCCGCTCCATTCTATCAACATAAGACAGTCCCGCCAACCCGGGAATTAACCCCGTGAACCTACGCTGCACTCCCTCAATAGCAAGAACGTCCTTCCCCAAATTTGGAGATCAAAGCTGCACACAATACTTCCGATGTTGTCTCACTAGGGCCCTGTATAACTGCAGAAGGACCTCATTGCTCCTATACTCAACTCCTCTTGTTATGAAGGCCAACATACCATTTGCTTTCTTCACTGCCTGCTGTACCTGCATGCTTACTTTCAGTGACTGATGAATATGTAATGAAAACTAGGAGTGAAAAAAAAAAGTTTAATTACCACTGGAGTCGGAAAATCATTCTATTAGAATGATTAGAAAAACCACATTCTAAACACTGGGCTTTAGCCCCATCCTACCCTTTCGGGCTTTGCTTACTACCGTTCTATTCTTGGATATATATATGAATGAATTAAGTCATTCACCCTTCATTCACCCCTCTAGTTTCATTCACCCCCAAAATAATTTCATTTGTCCTTGAGTGAACCAGTCACCAGTTTAAGAAGCTGTGGGTTAACCCATTCATTCCTGGGGTCTTTCTTGTAAAGCTCGTCTGGACCCTCTCCAGAACCCGCACATTCTTCCTCAGATAGGGTGCCCAAAAATACTCACAATATTCCAAATGTGACCTCCCGACTACTTATAGAGCCTCATGATTACAACCCTGTTCATGTTTACACGCTCTCTTGAAATAAATGTTAGCATTGAGTTTACTTTCTTTATTACCGATACGACTTCGAGATTAACTACTTGGGAATCCTGCACCAGCACTCCCAAGTCCCTTTGCACCTTCGATTTCTGGATTCTCATCCCATTTAGAAATAATCTACTCTTTTATTCCTACTACCAAAATGCATGACACCACACTTTGCTACACTAAGTTCCATCTGCCACTTCTCGGCCCACTCTCCCAACCTGCCCAAGTCCTTCTGCAGGGTCCCCGCTTTCTCTACACTACGGAGGAAAGGGAAGGAATAAACACGGTTGGAGATGAAGTTGGTATTCGGGAGAGTGTAGGCGAATAGGAGCGGGAAGAGGAAGCGACGGGGAATTAATATTAGGGGGACACGCCATGAGTTGTGATATTTTTATTTGGGTTTATTCTTTCTATGATATTTATCTTGTATCTGGTCCCTGAAATATCAATTTTTTCTCAATGTACGGGTCACGGAATTGAGGCGAAAGTCCTTCAACCGTGCAGAACCGTTCTAGCGTTGAATCGGATAATACTTATATGGGATACAGGAAAGTGAAAATGCTGGAAACGTGCGCAAAACAACGACCACTGTAGGAATTCGGAGGGTTAGGCAGCATCTATGGAGGTAACAGACGGACAAAGGGTGCTTGACGGTGAATAAGGGGAGAGCTGTGGTGCCCAATATCAAGGGCCAATGCTTCAGATTTAACCATTAGAAACAGAGACGAGAATCTCCGTCACCGGAACGCGGGCTCGAACCTTGAAATTCTCTCCCCGGGAAAATGCGGAGACTACAATCGCTGAGGATATTCAGAACAGGTATCAATGGATTTAAGAGTTTTTGACTTACAGCGCCAGAAACTCAGATTCGATCCTGACTGTGCTGTCTCTACGGGTTTGAATGTCCCCTGGAGCTCCGGTTTCCTCCCACACTCCAAAGACTACAGGTTTGCAGGCTAATTGGTTTGGTTAAATTGTTTGTTGCTCGTGTGTGTGGGATAGCGCCAGTGTGCGGGGATCGCTGGTCGGCACGGATTCGCTGGGCCGAAGAACCTATTTCCACGCTGTATCTCTGTATCTCTAAACTAAACTAAACTCGTGCAACCAAGATGATAGATCAGCCAAGATGATCAAATAGCGGGAAGAGAGTAATCAAGGGAAGGCACTGGAACATGAAAGGAAACAAGGGAGGGGGGGGGGGGCGGGGGGGGGGGGGGGGGGGCTTGTGCTTGCCGTCCAGGCTGTTAATCTCCCATATGATTGTTCTTGCAGTTCGCAAGATGAAGCCTTTGATCGCGTTTGATCGAATACCGGAAGTAAGACCCAACCATCGAGAAACGCCAGTGGATTCCCAAGCCGACGTGATTGATATCTGACACGGCCAGGAATCTTGTAGTTGGCGACTTAGCCAACTGCCCTTGTTTTTCTCAGGAAATAGAAACAGCATCTTGCAGTCAGATTTAGAACCGTAAAAGGATTGGTGTGGGACAATGGGACGGTAAAGCTTGTGGGTACTTGGAAGGAAAATTGGGAAAAGTCTAGCCTGGAGACAGCAAACTCTGAAATGGAGTGCAAATCCATGATTGGACTAAAGGAATTGAGCTCACAGAGAGGTGAATAAAGGAGACGGGTGTGTTATCGGAATTGGACATGGGCCCAGCCAGAAGTTAAATAATTCTGTAATGCTTGAGGTCAACAAGAGACAGGGATTCAGGCAGAAGTCTAGGTGCGTAAAATTAGGTGTGGAGTAATTTAGCAAGGAGTGAGCTCTAATTTTAAACAGATGATAGAGCCAATATTTGGAGCAGGGATATTTACCACACACCACGTGGGGGAACCGATTGGGGGGGGGGGGGGGGGGGGGGGGGGGGGGGGGGGGGGGACAAAAGGAGGACCAGGCGTGCTTTATAACTTTTTCAGGGTCGTTGGTGGCCGTTATTTCGTTATTTGTGAACATTGGTTATACAAGCAAATAATTTCACTGTGCCTGGTCGCATGTGACAATGATGCATTCCATTCCATTCCCTAAACTGGGATTGGAAGCGGAAAACAAAATACCGAGCTGGAAGAAGATCACGGATAATTACGATCGGATTAATGCAATAAATGTGAGGAAAAATAAAAATCCACAACGGAACATAATCGTTGGGTACTGGAGCTGGGACGGGGCGAAGCTAAAAAGCTAAGTGGATCTCCTCCAGAAACGACGAGGGATTTCAGATAGCTGTCCCTGGCGGATGAAGGGAAACCCTGGAATGGAGCAGCAGGTTCGCCAGAGAGTGGGAGCGCCCACTCCAGTACCACGGATCGGGTGAAGGCGACGCTGCCCAAATCCTGCCGAACTCGCATCTCACACCGGCGCCGGTGCGGTGGCTGACAGCGCACCGCGGTGCGGGTAGAGAAGGGACCAGGTCGGCAGAGTCCGGAGCTCCCGGGACGGGGAGCCGATGGGCGACGACATCTCTTCCAGGTATCGAGGTTGGAAGGAGGTGAAGGAAAACTGGCTGGCAGACAGTCCGGCCGAGATCTGGTGGAGAGGAGAGGGCAGAGAGAAGTCATCAGGAGGAAGACAATGAGCCTCATCAAGTACCACGACCAATGTTCCATAAGATTATTGGAGAGGAGGCCATTCTGCCCAGGATTCTAGCAGCATGTAACGGCCCGCCACTCCCCTAACACACAGCCCTCCAGGTTTCCCCTCTCTATCCTCTTTTCTTTCCGACTCTCGCCCGCCACTGGCAGCGAGATCCCAAACACCTCTCCACCCGGCCCCGTGTATGGGCGCTGCCGACTCACAGCCCGTGACAATGCAGCCGGACAGTGGGAGCAGTCCCGATGGATGCGCTCCTTCAGCCGCGTACATCTTGGTGCTCGGGTTCAGAGCAAAGATACGAGAGCATTTGGTTCAGAGTGCTCAGTCACCCTCCATAATTATTTACAGCGCAAAAATTGACTATTTCGGCGGTTTTTAACAGGTAAGAAAGTACGCGTGTTTAAGAGGGAACTGCAGATGCTGGAGAATCGAAGGTTACACAGAAAAGCTGGAGAAACTCAGCGGGTGCAGCAGCATTTATGGAGCGAGGGAAATAGGCAACGTTTCGGGCCGAAACCCTTCTTCAGACTGATCGGGGGGGGGGGTGGGTCGGGACAAGAAAGGGAAAAGGAGGAGTAGCCAGAAGGCTGGAGGGTGGGAGGAGATAGTAGGGGAGCTGAGGAAGGGGAGGAGACAGCAAGGACTAACAGAATTGGGAGAATTCGATGTTCATGCCCCGGGGGTGTAGACTCCCCAAACGGAATATGAGGTGCTGTTCCTCCAATTTCCGGTGCTGCTCGCTGTGGCCATGGAGGAGACCCAGGACAGAGAGGTCGGAGGCGGAGTGGGAGGGGGAGTTGAAGTGCTGAGCCACCGGGAGGTCAGCTTGGTTATTGCGGACCGAGCGGAGGTGTTCGGCGAAACGATCGCCCAACCTCCGCTTGGTCTCACCGATATAGATCTGCTGGCATCTAGAGCAGCGGACGCAATAGATGAGGTTGGAAGAGATGCAGGTAAACCTCTGTCGCACCTGGAACGACTGCTTGGGTCCTTGAACGGAGTCGAGGGGGGAGGCAAAGGGACAAGTGTTGCATCTCCTGCGGCCGCAAAGGAAAGTGCCCGGGGAGGGGGTGGACCGAGAGGGAAGGGAAGAATTGACAAGGGAGTTATGGAGGGAGCGGTCTTTGCGGAAGGCAGATATGGGGGGAGATGGGAAGATGTGGCGAGTAGTGGGGTCACGTTGGAGGTGGCGAAACTGACGGAGGATTATTTTTTGTATGTGACGGCTGGTGGGGTGAAAGGTGAGGACTAGGGGGACTCGGCCCTTGTTGCGAGTGCGGGGATGGGGAGAGAGAGCAGTGTTGCGGGGTATGGAAGAGACCCTGGTGCGAGCCTCATTTATGGTGGAGGAGGGGAACCCCCGTTCCCTGAATAGTGAGGACATTTCAGATGTCCTGGTGTGGAACGCCTCATCCGTGGAGCAGATGCGGCGTAGACGGAGGAATTGGGAGTAGGGGATGGAGTCCTTACAGGAAGCAGGGTGGGAAGAAGTGTAGTCCAGATAGCCATGGGAGTCAGTGGGTTTATAGTGTATGTCGGTTAGAAGTCTATCACCTGCAATGGAGATAGTGAGGTCAAGGAATGGTAGGGAAGTGTCGGAAATGGTCCAGGTGTATTTCAGTGCCGGATGGAAATTAGTGGTGAAGTGGATGAAGTCAGTCAGTTGTGTGCGGGTGCAGGAGGTGGCACCAAAGCAGTCGTCGATGTAGCGGAGGTAAGAGGTTGGGGATGGGGCCCTGGTATGTATTAAACAAGGATTGCTCGACGTAACCTACAAATAGGCAGGCATAGCTGGGGCCCATGCGTGTGCCCATAGCTACGCCTTGTATTTGGAGGAAGTGGGAGGAGTCGAACGCGAAGTTATTGAGGGTAAGGACCAGCTCCGCTAGGCGGAGGAGAGTGTCAGTGGCTGGGTATGGGTTGCTTCTCTGGTCGAGGAAGAACCGGAGGGCTGTGAGACCATCGTGGTGGGGGATGGAGGTGTATAGTGATTGGACGTCCATGGTGAAGATGAGGGGGTGAGGGCCTAGAGAATTGAATGCGCGGAGACGACGGAGAGTGTCTGAGGTGTCTTGGACATAGGTAGGGAGGGATTTGACCAAGGGTGATAGGATGGAGTCAAGGTATTTGGAAATGAGTTCGGTGGGGCACGAACAGGCGGAGACAATGGGTCTTCCGGGACAATCAGGTTTGTGGATTTTAGGGAGAAGGTAGAATCGGGCTGTGCGGGGCTGGGGAACGATGAGGTTGGAGGCTCGGTCGGGTAGGGCATTGGAGTGGATGAAGTTGGTGATGGTGCTGGAGATGGTGGCCTGGTGCTCGTCAGTGGGGTCATGGTCCAGGGGTAAGTAGGAGGAGGTGTCCGATAGTTGGCGCGTGGCCTCAGCTTTGTAGAGATCGGCGCGCCAGACTACCATGGCACCTCCCTTGTCAGCGGGTTTGATAACCAAATCTGGGTTGTTGCGGAGTGAGTCGATGGCAGAACGTTCCTGTGGTGAGAGATTGGAGTGAGACAGGGGAGTGGAGAAGTTGAGGCGGTTGATGTCGCGACGGCAGTTATTGATAAAAAGTTCTAAAGCCGGAAATTGGCCACGAGGGGGGTTCCACGAGGAGGGGGTGCGTGTCGTGAGTTACTAATGTGTGCAGGAGGCTGCTATGTCTTCCAGAAGGATTGAGCTGCTGCGTGTGTCACGCCCTTTGACCCGATGACCTTACGTGCAACCCCCTTATAAAACGTTACAAAAGATTCGCTTCTAATCAGCACCAGAAATGAGGTGAAATCTGAGTAAAATATCGCCTCCACCT
Source organism: Leucoraja erinaceus (assembly GCF_028641065.1). Classification (NCBI taxonomy): domain Eukaryota; kingdom Metazoa; phylum Chordata; class Chondrichthyes; order Rajiformes; family Rajidae; genus Leucoraja; species Leucoraja erinaceus. Next base: position 20,338,433 of record NC_073400.1, on the reverse strand, counting down.
CAGATAACAGCGCCAACTGAATCCTCACACAGCCACGCCCATGGACATTGGCTCCCATCACAGATTATTCCTATTATTTGAATCTCATCCCATAGGCATTCTTCCCCGTCACACACGTGCCCTGCCCACAGATTCTCCTCCCACAGCACAATGACATTCTAATCAGCCGTTCACTCCCGCGGCATACAGCGCCCACGTCCCCTGCCCGGAGACGATCCGTGGGTAATGAGCACTTACTGCTGTGCCATTGTGGCTGTGTGTTGCCCATCTCCTCGTATCTTCCCCTCGCTGGGGTCACTGAATAAGGCCGGTCCACGGCTGGCCTCTCTTTCCACTCCATCTGATTCCTTCTGACCTGGGAGGGGTCGTGCAGAACCTGAGCAAGGTTGGAGGATAATGTCAAGGCTTTGAGGTCAGGAGGAGCCAATATGAGGGAGGGGCATCGTGCAGATTACCTCTATCACACCATGACATCCTCCCTGGTCCTACTCTGATCTTCCCTCTCCTCCCTGAACCTCGTCCCTTGCTCTCTATGTAATCTCCTCTCTTGCCTTTCCCTCTCCTCCCACACCTATTACCTTCCCCTAAAGGCCTACTATTTCATTTCTTGCAGGTTCATGTGCTGAATACAGAGGCGTAGTCAACGACTTTGTTGAGTAGTGTGGGCTGAATCACCTGCAGCTCAACACCGACAAGACTAAGGAGTTAATGGAGGTAATTGGGATGAGAACAACGCCCGTGGCCCCTTGCTTCCATCAATGGTGTGGATGTGCAGTTTACCAGGGAGAACAGTTACCTTGGAGTGTACCTGGACAGTAAATTGGACTGGTCCAGGAACTCTGAGGCCCTGTACAAGAAGGGGCAGAACCGGTTGTACTTTTTGAGAAGGCTCCACTCCTTCAACGTCTGCAGTAAGATGCTGCAGATGTTCTGCCAATGGGTGGTAGCCAGTGCCATCTTCTTCGCTGCCATGTGCTGGGGCAACAGGGCGAAGGCCATGGACCCCAATGGGATTAACAAACCCAATAGGAAGGCTGGCTCCATCCTAGAGGCAGCGATGGATTCATGGGAGATGGTATTGGCGGGGATGATGCTCCTCAAACCGCGGAGCATCCTGGACAATGCAGCTCACCCCCTCCATGACACACTGGTCAACCTGAGATGTACCTAGACGCTGACTGGTTCCATCAAGATGCAGGACAGAACGTTAGAGGAGATCCTTCATCCCTGTGGCTATCAAATTGTACAACTCCTCCCCCTTGTCGTGGGGTAGACTGAGACTGACTCCCCTTCCTTCCACCCTTCCCTACCCAATCTGTGTACACCCCCAATCCTTTCCACTTGTCACTTTAGTTTCATATTTCATGTATTTTGTGTTTTTATGACTGTTGGCAGATCAATTTCCCTCCTGGGATAAATAAGTTCCATCGTATCATATCATTTCCCCTTTTCCAAACCCTTCTCTTTCCCTTCCTCCTCTCTTTCGTCTGTTCTTCCCTGCTGCCAAGTGCTCTCCTCAAAGTTCTCCCTTCCCCCGTCGTCTCTTCACCCCTCATTTCACTTCCTCTCTTATAGCCCCCTCCTCCCCTTCCCTCCATCAATAAATACTTAGGTAACGCAATGCACTGACTGACCTGGGACTGGGCAACACGAGGTTCCAGCACTTGAGGGACCTCCACAGGAATTCCCAAGAGTAGTGGAGATATTGGCAGGTCCCATAGTGGCCATTTCAACATCACCAGTGTACTGAAGTTGAACTTATAAGTAAACCTCTTGCCCTTGGTCTTATTCAAAATCCGCTTGTTGTAGTAATACCTGGGGGAGAGGCGCAGAGTCACATACTGGGGACAGAAGGGGCAAAGTAATTGCAGGGGGAAAATCAGAGGGAAGCGAAGAGAGGAGAGAATGGATGCAGAGGGAGGGCATGGCGGAAAGTAAGTGAGATCAGAAGCAAATGGCAGATGGAATGCCGGGATGAGGGGAGGAATAAGGAGGAAATCAAAGGGGAAAGAGTGCTGATGGGAGGAGAGAGTGAGTGAGAAAGGGAGTGGGGATGGAGAGTGGGCAGGCAAGGGGAGGAATGGGAAAGCTGGGGTGAGAGATGGGAGAGAAGGAGAGAGAGATCCAGAGAGGGAAATAAAAACAACACACGTTTGTGAAGGAGAATCAGTGACTAAGGGAGAGTGGTAGGGAAGCAACGGATGGGGGAATCAGGCTGAAAGAGGAAGGGGAGAAGAGGGCAAGTGGAGAAGGCAGAGAGGGGAAAGGGTGGGTATCGGGGACAGAATTGGGAGAAATGCACGCTGTGGGTGTAGAGCAGGGAGGTGGGGTGGAAAAGGGGAGTGCGGAAGAAGGGAGAGTGCAGGACAGCAAGGGAGGGGAGGGAAAGGAGAGATATGGCTGGGGAGAGCTGATGGAAGAAGAGAGACAGTCACTGCAGAAGATGTGGAATTTAAGCGGTGGGGAAGAGGGAAAGAGCAGAAAAATAATAGAGGCAGCAAATGAGGCAGAAGGGGAGAAAATGGATGAAGAAGCTTGAAAGGAGGGAGAGTGGGACAGTGAAAGAAAGAGTGGACAGAGATGGGAGAGATAAGTGATGAATAACACAGGGAGAACAACTGGAGGGCTGGAGAGAGAGGCAGAGAGAGAAAAAAGCACAGGGTGATAGAAAGGAAGAGAGTAAGAGGAGGGTTTTTGGCTGGAGGGAAGGAGACTTTTGGAGAGACGGAGAAAGAGAGGAAATCAGCTGGAAATCAATTGATGCGAGGTGAGGAGTAGGGAGAGAGAGAGAGAGAGAGAGGCCGTGTTGGGAATGAGGGAAGATGGGGTAAGATGGGGAGTGGGATAGGGAGAGAGGGAAGATAATTGAGAAATTAGCTAGGTGAGAGTTAGAGGGGAGAGAAGTTTTGAGAGAGAGACAGAGGGAGCAGTATCGTGGGAGAGACAGGGAGAGGGGAGAGAGAGGAGGGATGAAAAAGAAAGGAGTAAATGGGAGGATGTGGCAGTTAGAATGTCAGTGTGTGTCAGACAGGATGCTGGGGCACACATCGCCTACGACATTACCTGAGGGCCCTGCTGAGTTTATCATAGTTCATCTGGGGCTTGCCCTTCCTCGCTCCCCACAGGCGAGCCACCTCATCGGGATCCTTGATGACAAACTCCCCGAATTCTCCCTGCCACGTGATCACCTCCCGGAACTCCTCCGTGCGCAGTAGGTCCAGGAGGAAGTGCCAAAGCTGTATTTGGCGGCTCCCAGGGCTGGAGTCTGGCTTGTAGGCCCAGTCTGGGTAGGCGATGCCTGCGGAGAATAGTCCCGAAGCACACAGGAATCACCACCAAGCCAGAAAATAGGCCTTAAATAGGACTCACAGAGACAGGAGTAGAAGGCAGGCCTCAAACATGGGATAGGGACACAGAGCTACTTCATGTAATGCAACCTTCTCACAGCTGCAGAGACCCAGGTTCAATCCTGATTGCAGGTGCCATCTGTGTGAAATCTGCATGTTCTCTCACTTGTGTTTTCCAAAGTATACAGGTTGGCAGGATAATTAGCCATCAAAAGCCGACTCTAATGTGCAGACAATCAGCCACAGGAGAATAAGCTAGGCGGGAGGGTTAGTGGTGCGGTAGTTGGGTTTGCACTCTGTGACCTGACAGACACTTAATGGGCCAAATGGCCTCCTTTACATTACAAAGAAATATGAAAATAATATCCATAACAGTGCAAGGAGGGAAAATCAGTCACAGAAAGCTGCTGGGAGCAAACCAAGCCTGAGATAGGGATAGTGAGAGAGCTGGAGGAGTTACAGAGACCTCCTCATTACAGTAAGCTCCTTAAGATCCTACGATGCCCACCAATTGTTCCAGCCCCCTACAACCCTCACTGTCTCTATAACCCACAGTGGCCTGCACATACCTCCTTATTTCTTTCACCACCTCCAGCTCTACACTTCTACTGTATGCAACTGTGCAACTGTAAACACTTTCATCATTAAGGTACACAAAGATGGGGAGAATGTAAGTGAGAGGGTGTATAGACAGAATGAGAAGGAGATGGGGAGAGTGATATGCGGAGCATGAGAAAAGAAAAGACAACACACCACAAAGGAAAATGATATTACGAGAAGAACAGAGATGAGACAGGCAGGGAGAACGAGAGGCTGAGTGAGGAAAAATCTGGAAAAAAAGTTATGGGGAGAAAACAAGACACACTCGCAGGGAGAGGTATTATTCTGAGAGAGAAAGGCAGAAAGAGTGGAAAAACTGAGATAAAGGGAGCGAAGAATAGAAAGAGAAAGATAAAGAAAGGATACAGAGAGGGAAAGAGATGGAAGGGATGGAGAGGAGGAGAGGGAAGGAGAGAAGGGAATGAAAGTTTGGGACAGAAATCAAGAGATAGAGATCGGAGAAGTCAATGAGAGATGGCGAGAGGGAGAGGAGGATGAGAGATGAAAGGAAGGATAGAGATTATGAAGGGTGAATGGAGGAAGAAAAATTAGACAGGAAGAAAGAACGAGTCCAGAAAGGAAGAATAAGAGAGACACACAGAGGTAGACAGGGAGGAGAAGAGAGAGAGAGAGAGGGAGAGAGGGAGAGAGGGAGAGAGGGAGAGAGGGAGAGATGGAGAGAGAGGAGAGAGAGAGGGAGAAAATTACCTTAGAACTGGCAGAAAACATTGGCCATGCTGGTGGAAAAGTAGATGAAGCACTAACCTGGAAGCCAGTAGTGTACAAATTCAGTTTCACAGCCACACTGCATCGCTGCCCCAGGAGCCTGGTTAAGTAAATGAAGAATTTGTTCGAAACTGAGGGAAAAAGAGAAATAGAAACGGAGAGAAAAGGAGAAATAGGGAGAAAAGAGAAAGAGAGAGGAGAGAGGGAGAGAGAGAGAGAGAGAGAGAGAGAGAGAGAGAGAGAGAGAGAGAGAGAGAGAGAGAGAGAGAGAGAGAGAGAGAGAGAGAGAGAGAGAGAGAGAGAGAGAGAGAGAGAGAGAGAGAGAGAGAGAGAGAGAGAGAGAGAGAGAGAGAGAGAGAGAGAGAGAGAGAGAGAGAGAGAGAGAGAGAGAGAGAGAGAGAGAGAGAGAGACACACACACCTTGTGTGAGAGGAACTCAGCAGGAGCAGATTGCTGTTCATTATCAGCTCACACAAGCAGGCTTAACTACACCTATCACTGCCCCCAATTCACCCCTTCCTCTCTCACTCCTTTCCCTCATTTTCTCCATCTAATCAGCTCAAGTCTGTAAAAGTGATTATTTCAAAATCAGAGCCGCCTACACCACTGAATAGAGAACTGGAGAAAAACAGTGAGATTGAGGAGGTAGAGGAGGATGGGAGCATTGAAAGATGGACGGACAGTCACTAGTATAGGCGTGCAATACTGCAACAGCTAGTTAGGGGTGAGGAGTCCCCAATGTCACAAGAGGGTGGTGGGGAGGCGGTGGGGAGGGTGGGGGTGCGGGGGAAAGTGGTGGTGAACAATCAGCAGTGTGGGGTTTCCCCACTGGTTGGTGTTTTGGGGAGTGGCTCTCCCCAGTACAAGTCCTATAACCCAGGCTGGAGTTGGCAAGCTGCAGGACATTATCCACGCTGATGCAATCTGATCCTATTAACTGTACTTTGATCAGTCTACCTTGAGGATAAGCTGAGGGATTCTCGTGGTGCGTGGAGCTTCCCAAACTCTCTGCACTCAATAATCCTTGTCCAGAGAAGCCCTCTACACTGGATGCATCTGAGTCCAGTGAGGAGGGTGAAGCAGAGTCCTCACATCTCTCTGTACCTCAGTTCCCCACTCCACCCTCCTCTCCGATTTCTTGTTATGCTTTCATGCCACAAGGCCAGAATTTATAGCCTGTCCCCCAGTGCCTTAAGATGGTGTTGGTTTAGTTTAGTTTAGAGATACAGCCGGAAACAGGCCCTTCGGCCCACCAAGTCCGCTCCAACCAGCAATCCCCACACACTATCACTATCCTGCACACACTACATTTACACCAAGCTAATTAACGTTCAAAGCTGTATGGAGTGTGAAAGAAAACCGAAGATCTTGGAGAAAACCCTCACAGTCACGGGGAGAATGTACAAACTCCATTCCGACAGCACCCGTAGTCAGGATGGAACCTGGGTCCCTGGCTCTGTGTGGCAGCAAGCTGTACCGCCACGCCACCATGCCGCCGTAAATTGATCGCCCGTGGTGATCATTTCTGGTGACGGTCATCCAGTGTGCTGTGACAAATGGAATGCATTAATTGTGATTCAGGTGATCAATAATCTATCAAACTCCTACCTCAATATATTCAGCAACTTGGTCGCCGCCTTCTGTGGCACATAATTCCGCAGGATCACCATCCCTTGAGCGAAGAACTTTCTGCTCCTCTCCATCCTAAATGTCCAACCGTATATCCTGAAACTGTGGCTCCCTAGTTCTAGAGCTACAGCCAGAGGAAATAGTCTCATTCCGTTCAGCCTGCAGAGCACTGTCTGAACATTCTTCTAAACTCTACTGAGCAGAAGCTTCATGGAACCAATGAGCAATGCAAGCATCCCAGGAATCAGCCTGTTGAATCTTTGTTCTTCTCCCTCTGTGGCATTTGTATCCTACCTTAGTGAGTGCACAGAACAGTCCAAGGTGTGGTCTCACCAATAGCCTGTATAACTCTAGACGTTGCTGCTCTTATCGTCCAAAACATCTTACAATGAAGACCAACATAGTACCTGCCTCCGTATGGTGTTGGTTAGACTGATGGGACTGAAGGCTGAAAAATCCCCACGGCCTAATGGTCTGCATCCCTAGAAATCATGGATGCATTGGTGATAATTTTCCAATGTTCATTAGACTCAGGATCAGTTCCTGTGGATTGGAGGGTAGCTAATGTTATCCCACTTTTTAAGAAAGGCGGGAGAGAGAAAACAGGGAATTATAGACCAGTTAGCCTGACATCGGTGGTGGGGAAGGTGCTGGAGTCAATTATAAAAGATGAGATAGCCGAACATTTGGATTGCTATAACAGGATCGGTCCGAGTCAGCATGCATTTATGATGGGGAAATCATGCTTGACGAACCTTCTGAAGATGTAACTTTTTGAAGACTAATTTTTTGAAGATGCAACTAGGAAAATGGACAAGGGAGAGCCAGTGGATGTAGTGTACCTGGACTTTCAGAAAGCATTTGATAAGGTCCCATATACAGTGGCTTGCAAAAGTATTCATACCCCTTGAATTTTTGCCACGTTACAACCACAAACGTAAATGTATTTTATTGGGATTTTATGTGATAGACCAACACAAAGTGGCGCATAATTGTGAAGTGGAAGGGGTTATGGGGAGAAGGCAGGAACGGGGTAACTGATTGGGGATGATCAGCCATTGAATGGCGGTGCTGGCTCGAAGGGCCGGATGGCCTACTTCTGCAACTATTGTCTATTGTCTTATCTGCTTCCTACACTAGCACATTTGCTTCTAGCAATATCTTGGTTCATTAAGCCTTTCCAGTCTGCCACCATTTAAACAACATGCCTACTTTGAGATTTCCTGATCACAGAGGGTAACCACATTTTGTTCCGTCTGCTATATTTTAGACCATTCACTCAACTTGTTTAAATTGCATTGATGCCTCCTGTCATCCTACTCACAGAGTCAAGAATGTTTAATTGTCATATGTACCAAAACGGAACAATGAAATTCTTATTTGCAACAGCACAACGGGTTTGTAAATAGTCCTCAAAAGAACATTATAAATAAACAAAAAAGTGAAATAAATTAAAAAAAAACAAAAATGTAAAGCAAATCCCGAAATTGACAATGCAACCAAGAAAATTCATAATTCAAAATTTAGTTGACGTTCAAAATGTTCAATCGCCTAATATTTGTTGGAAAGTAACTGCAACCTGAATATGGACATCACAGTTTTCAGACTCCTGTACCTACTTCCCAATGCCAGGAGTGAATTGAAAGCGTGGCCAGGGTTGTGTGGGTCCTTGTTGATGCTGGCTGCATTGTTGAGGCAGCGCACCCTACAGATCCCTTTGATGGTTGGGAATTCAGTACCCGTGATAGACCAGGCAGTATCCACCACTTTTTGTACATGTTACAGTCCCATCTTTGTCTTTGTGTCTTTGGCAAACTGAAGAGTTACACTCTGTTCCCTGAAATAAACCACTGAGCGATATTGTGAATAGCTGGGACGCCGACACCGATTCCTGCAGAATAGGCTATTCATTATCTGCCAACCCCAAAATTGAGGGAGAGAGGGAGAGAAAAAAAACCCCAAATAAAACCTGGTCCCTTCCCCAGAGCACCCGAGGTGCACCTTCACCCAGAGGGGCCTGATACAGGAGAAAGAAGAAGCTCACCACTAACATCAAAAGGAATTTGGATGGGCCAAAATTAATACATTGAGTTGCTTGTTCCATACTGGAAGATATTAACCATCTCACTTCTCTCCTGATTTACAGACACAGAACAATTCACTCCCTACTGAAGAGGTTTGACACTTTCACACTTCTCCCAGTTGCATATACCAGACAGCTCACTTCCTGTGAGAAGGAATTAAGAGACAAGAATAAAGAGAGAGATGACTAAACCGTTTTTTGGGCTATGACGCATGAGAAGTCCTCACATTTTGGAGGCGGCGGGGGGGGGGGGGGGGGGGGGGGGGGGGGGGGGGGGGGGGGGGGGGGGGGGGGGGGGGGGGGGGGGGGGGTGGGGCGGGCAGCAGTGAGAAATCCCCAAATAGACACCTTGATCCAAGAAAGTGAATAAGGACATTGACTGGAGGTTATTCAAAAGGAAAGGATATATGGAATGGGCTTCCAGAGGAAGCTGTAGAGAAGGGGACAATGCAGGCATTTAAAAGGCTTTTAGACAGGTATGGACATGGGAAAGGTTTAATGGAATATGGGCCAAAAGTAAGAAAATATGACGTTCAGCTATAAAACCGTATGCACATTCAAGTTAGGCCAAAGGACCCGTTTCCACGTTGCGTTACTGTAAATCAGAGAGGGAATGGGAAGGAAAGAGGTATAGTGGCTTTGCCTAGCCTTCCCCACTAGACACAGAAATGTCTTATGCAGACTGTTTCTGGGCGAGACGTTGTTGATAGAGTAGATTTGTGATTTTGGTAGCTCAGCTCTTCGTGACAATCCCTCGGCTGATCCACAAGGTAAACGGATTGAGCTCGAGTTAATAGGATAAGATTAGATCAGATAAAGTCCTGAACTGTGACAACTCCAGGCAAGGATTAGACGTTTACTGGGGCAGGACCCTTTCCCAAACCCCGAGAACTGGGAGGGGGTCAATGCACCCAAAGAATTGAGACCGTCATCCTCCAAACTGAGGGAATTTCAGTCTCCACCCCCCCCCTTGACTGTGGGGACCCCCAACAAAGTATACCCTAAAAATGGTCTAACTTTTTTCTTTGTTGTCTCTTTTAATCCCTCCGATAGGAAGTGAGCTGTCGGAGAAATATGTGAAAATGCTTAATCCCTTGTGGAACTGCACTGGTCAGAGACCTCCAGCCAGCATAACATCCTTCCACCACAACCCTCTGTCTTCTATGAGTATGGAAGTTTCGGAATTCACACAACCAAGTCTCCATGGATCCCATGCACCTTAATCTTCTGGATCAGCTTACCATGAAGGACTTTAGTACAAACATGTAAACATCCACTGCCCAACTGTCATTTATGACCTTTGTCACCTCGTCAAAAATCTCAATGCAGTTTATGTTGAAGGAACATTGGCATACAGGATTAAGGAGTTCCTCTCCTGGGAGATTTCACCAAACAGATGGAGACTAGTGTCCCAACAAATCTAGTAAATTAGTGTTGCAGGAAGGGCTTTAATGGGAACAGCTGGAAGGAGAGGATCAATGGAAGGTCAAGGCAATTTGTAGAATATCAAACTGGGGGGTTGCTAAATGTGAAGACTGGAAGAAATGGTAAAATAACGCATTTGAAATCTGCTTATCCAAATGCGTGCAACTAATGCAGGAAGATATGCTCAACTCTCTTGTCCGACAGTGTGTGGTGACAATGTAGGTGGGCTGATTATTGTTATGTTATTTTTATTAGGACCCCATCACACATTTAATTAACTCTTTAAGATGGTACCATGTAATCTAGAGAACCTTGTGTGCTTAAAGGGAATACGGTAAAGGAGGCCCTAAGGAGTTAAAAGCGAGCACAGCATGGGGAATAGAACAACGGCAAATGTAATTGCAGCAGGAATCAGGGTTACGAAGAACTAGATGCTGCATCATCAAGCGACTGCATGCGGCAAGCGCGACCTAACGTGGTCGCTTGAGCTGTACGGCCTTGCGGGGCCGGTCCCACTTCGATCGCCGGGGCCGTATGGAGTTGTGCGGAGCTGGTCCCGACATCACGCGGGGCTCCGAAAAACTGTTCAAACATTCCGCGCGGCGACAGCCTGCCGGCCCGCAGCCACATCGATGGCGTACGCACCGCCTTGACGGGCATACGCAGCGTCTCGACGCCGGACGCAGTGTCTCAACGCCGTACGTCATGCGCGAACTTCCCGCGGACTTCGCTTGAAATTCACGTCACTCACTTGACCTCCGCGCGGCCCCCGCTTCCGATTTGGTCGCGCTTGCCGTATGCAGTCGCATGCTCGTTGGACAGGCCCTTCAAGCTTTCAGAATAATAGGATAGCGGATTATTGGAGTGTTCCTCCAGATGATTAACGGCACAAATCACAATAAGTTGTACACCATTGCAAAGTAACAAGGGGTCTGATTGTGTGACTTTTAGAGTAGAAGGCAGGATGGAAAAGCAGGAGGGATCACTGGAAGGATCAATGGTTACAGGTGACAAATAAAGCTGGAAAATATCCTATCTCCTAATATCAGGAAGTGTGGACAGAGTGGAACCAAACAACGAACAGCAGTGGAAAGGATTGTTGAAGTTTGTTTCCAGGCCTCCAAACAACAGTGCTGATGCAGGCCAAAATCAGAAGGACGAGTAACAAAAGGGCCATCCAATAATCGTGGGGCATGCAGACTGAGAAACCAATTGTGTGGGGATGCGGGGCGGGAGGATGTGCAGTGGCGGATTGTGGGGGCCGGGGTGGAGGGGGGGGAAAGAGTCAGGAGAGTTGGGGGAGTGTGGGGAGTTGGGGGAGCGAGGAAAGTTGGGGGTGCAAAAGGGGGTAAGAGTGTAGAGAGGGGGAGAGACAGCAGGGCGAGGTGAGAGAAAGGAAGGAGAGTTGAGAAATGGGGGAGGGGCGAGTGGGGGCTGGGTGTCGTGGGCAAGTGAGGAGAAGGAGCGTGTGGAAGTGGGAGGAGGGGTCAGAGGGGAAGAAGCAGAATGGGAGAATGGGAGGGGGGGAGAGGTGGGGATAGAAAGGAGAGGGGGCAGGGCAAGTGGTAAGATGGGGGAGGGAGTACAGGTGAGAGGGGCAAAAGATAGTTTGGGGGAAGGAGTCGGGGAGAATGGAGAGAAGACACAACTAAAGTTTAGCTAAAATCTAATTTAATATCTTATTAGGTTGAACAATAAATCTCTACAAAAATATATACAAGGAGTACATTCCAGGGATATTGTTTTATCATAAAATTACATTTCAAATTCAGAAACACCTCAGCAGGCACAAAATGGTATTAATATTCATTTTTAAAAACTTCTCGCCACGAATAAAGAGCAGCCAATCCGCTCTTTAAAAACGGCAAAGAGCAGAATTATCTAGGGTGCTTTGCTCAGGGTCAAAGAGCACGTTGCACAGAATATTGACAGGAACAGCACAGCTCTCTATACCACACACAACGTGCAGGCAAGGCTCACAGGAACTTTAACACAGACCCCGAGCCCCTGGAGTTGAGATCCAGGAGTTTTTGGGTGGTGGGAGTGAGCGAGAGGTGGGAGGGAAGGTAGTGGTCATGGTGAGGGTAGTGAAGTGGATGAGATAGGGAAGATGTGTTTGGAAAGAGGGTAATGAGTGGAAATGTTAATAGGAGCATGAAGATAGAGAGGGCAGAGTAATGAGAGGATGAGGGTAATGAGAGGATGAGGGTAATGAGAGGATGGGGTAACAGGAGCATGAAGATGGAGAGGGCAGGGTAATGGGAGGATGAGGTGGGGTAAGGGTTGGGTAATGGGAGGCAGAGGGCAGGGTGAAGAAGATGCGGAGGGAGGAGGGTTTGAGCAAAAGGTCTGGGGTAGGGGGAAGGATGAAGGGATGTACTCCTTCCATAGCTCAGCTCCAAACTCAGCAGTTCAGTCATTAGCTAGGCAGCGGTGGCTCCCGCTCCCAGTCCACTGCCGGGATCATTCTGTGCCCCTCACGACTGCCCCAACACCGTCAGGCAGGGTGGGGGGAGCCCAGCGGCCAAAGCTGGGGTCGCTGCCGGGACTCTTCCCCTCTATCCGCTGCATCTTGAAGCGCAGCTTGGCGGGCAGGCAAGGAGAGCCCACCTTCCTCGGCTGCTCGCACGGGGTCGGCGGCACTCCCTGGACCACAGCCACGGGCCTCTCCGTCCCCCGGACCCTGCGGCCGCCGAGCGGCGGGGGCTGCAGCCGGAAGCTGGTCGTCGGCTCCTCCGGTGGAGGGGGAGGCCTGGCAGGGAGATGTCCCAGAGAGCTGGGCAGGCGGTGGAGGCTTGGGGGGTAGGCCCGGACCCCGGATCGGAGGTAGAGGAACGTCTCCTCGGGGCTGAAGGTGAAGTGGAGTGGCCCGCCCGGGGGTGAGGCTGCCCCCAGCCTTGGGTGAGACAGGGTGGAGAAGGGGCTGGCGGACTGGGGACACAGCAGGGGCAGTGGCGAGAGGAAGGGGTAGGCCAGCACTCTGGCCGGTTCCTCGGGCTCCAGAGGGCCCGGCGTCCCCACGCTGCCGTCAGACACGGAGCCCCGGGCCGGACGGAGGGGTCCGGGAGACAGCGGACCAAGGGATCGAAGCAGAGGGTAGGCCGAGGGAATTGGGGGGGCGCTGTGTGGCGCCATAGCACCTGGGGAGGGTGAAAGAAAAGATGAATTAAAAATTAGAAATGCATGGAGCCCCGATCCCACAAAACTAGAGCAGACCCTCACCCACAGCCACACCTCACCCACCTGCCCAAACTCTCTCACCCTCGACCCCTACCCACCCTCTCCTACCCTTCTCCCACTCTCTTTCGCCTCATGTGCACACTCCCTGTTCATGCACGCTCTCTCTGCCCTTGTGCACTCTTCCCCACCATCCAACCCTCTCACCCTCCTGCTCCCTTTTCTTCCCCACCCCTTCACCATCCACCCCTCTCACTCTCCTGCCCCCTGCCCACTCATGCCCAAAGCCCACCCTCACTTGCACTACTCCCTCTCGGCTTCTTCTCTTACTCCCCACCCCACTGCTCGCTTGCCCACTTCCCCCTCTTTTCACCCTTGCTGACCCTCTCCCCACTCTCAATGACCCTCTCACGCTCTGCTCGCCCTCTCCCCAGCCTCGCATGCCCTCACCCCCTCAGCTTGCCCTCACCCCTATATCTCACCCACTTCCCATACCGTGGTCACTCTTTTCCTCCCCTTGTTCGCCCTCTCCCTTCCCATCCCGCCCGGCCTCCTACCCTCCCTTGTTCCTCCCTTGTTCTGCTTTTATCTCCATCGCTCACCCTCTTCCCCACCTCACTCTCTTTTTCTTCCCTTGCTCACCATCATTACGCCCTCGCCAGCCCGCTTACCCTCGTCCTCTTTCCCCTCCCTCTCCCTCAGCCCTCCTCCCTCCCTCCTTTGCCCTCTTCCCCCTCCCTCATCCTCTTCCTCCTCCCTGGCTAATGCTGTCTCCCCTTGCTCGCTCTCGTCCCCCCCATGCTAGCCCTCTTTCCCCCCACTTCATCATCTTCCCCCTCTCTCACCTCTTCCCCCTTGTTCACACTCATTGCCCCCTCGATCAACCTCTTGTCTTACTTCCTTCCAGGTTTTAACATTCATCATTCCCTCTCGCACCTATCTTTTACACTCTCTGCCTCCCTCTTTCTCAAACCCCTTGATTAGATCCCAGCACATAACTCAATTCCTGGTATCTAGTATTCTATCCATGAATCCCTGAACCCCTGGATTAGTTTCCACCCTCATTACCCCCAACTTACCACTGTCCCGAAGACCCAGGAGGGGGTGGCTGACCATCACCAGGGTACTGAAGTTGAACTTGTAGGTGAATCTCTTGCCTTTGGTCTTATTAAGGATCCGCTTGTTGTAGTAATACCTGGGGTAGAGATGGAGATGACGGTGGAGAGAAAATGGAGGGGGAGGGGGAGGGGGATGCGGAGGGACATAAAAAGAGGGATGATGAGTTCAGGGAAGAAACAAAATAATGGGAAGCGGAGGACATGAGGGGGCAAGTGTGAATGTGAGGGTTGAAACTTTATGTAATCCCTGACCTGGGGTTATGTGAAAGTATGTTAAGGGAGTTCCACTCCTGATGAGACAGTGTGGGGGAAGCTTCACTCTGTCGCTGACCCGTGATCTGGGAGTGTGTGATGGGACGGTGTAGAGGCAGCTTCGCTCTGTATCTAACCTGAGGGCCCTGCTGAGCTTATCGTAGTTCATCTGAGGCTTGCACTTCCTCGCTCCCCACAGGCGAGCCACCTCGTCGGGGTCCTTGATGACAAACTCCCCGAAGTCTCCCTGCCATGCGATCACCTCCCGGAACTCCTCCCTGCGCAGTAGGTCCAGGATGAAGTGCCAGAGCTGGACTTGACGGCTCCCGGGGCTGGAGTCAGGCTTGTAGGCCCAGTCTGGATAGCCGATGCCTGCGGAGAGTAGGCCCGAAGCACACAGGGGTCACCAACAGGACCAAAACATAGGGATAGAACTAGGCTTGGCCTAGGAGATGGGTCAAAAATATAGAACAAGGACTCAGAGAGATAAGTATTGTGCAAGAGGTAGGCTGAAAAATATCAGTAGGCAGCCTGAGAAATGGGCCATAAGATCACCCACTCACATTTTCACTCACACGACTAGGGTGATAGTCCCAAACACCCAATCCACAGAACAGAGATGCATAGATGCCTAGCTAGGTTGCGCAATAGGGCGACACGGTGGCGCAGTAGTAGAGTTGCGGCTTTATAGCACCAGATCCGGGTTCGATCCTGACCATAGGTATTTGTCTGTACGGAGTTTGTAGGTTCCCCCATGATCTGCGTGGGTTTTCTCCGGGATCTCCGTTTTCCTCCCACACTCCAAAGACGTACAAGTTTGTAAGTTAATTGGCTTGGTATAATTATAAATTACCCCCAGTGTTTGTAGGATAGTGTTCGTGTGCGGGGTGATCGCTGGTCGGCGTGGAATAGGAGGGCCGAAGTGCCTGTTTCCGCGCTGTATCTCTAAGCTAAACCTAATTAATAAGCCAAAATATTTGGACACGCACAGACAACTAGTAGAAAAAGGCTGAGATAGAAAGTTAGGCTCCAAATACAGACCAGAGACATAAGTACAATTACCAAACCCTGAAGGAGAGGTCGAACACAAAGGATTTGCACTCGTAGTAGGCCAGGCCTGGGAAATAGGCCGGAAACTTTGAATACAGGAGTTAGGAGTAGATCACACCTCCCCTCCAGAAAAAAAACTGGGCCTGGTGTGGACAGGAAGAAACGTTGCTGCCAAGGAATAAGCAAAGCCTGGGAGGTACCCCAGAAACATCTAATACAGAAATGAAAGGATATTTTAAGGTTAGGAATGTTGCCCAAAATACAAAGAGAACTGATAGACACAAGTGAGCAGTCCTGATATCTTGAAAGCAGAGAGTTAGCTGTCAGTCATGCCTGAATAAAAGGCCCAAAAGCAGTAGGTTAGTAGCACAGCTGGGTAATCAGCCTGAAACGAAAGGATTAAACTGGGCACGGGTAACTGGCTTGGAATATGGAATATGGACACAACAAACTCTGAGGAAAATGTCAAGCCTGAGATTCAGACTGAGAAATAGAAATGCAAAATTCTAAAATCAAAGCATGGAATGCAAGGAGATTTTACAGGATCATCAGCACACCGGGCCTGAAATGTGGTAGGTGATCTTTAGATACCTGGGTAAGTAAGAACATCAGACACAGTATGTTCACTGCGAGATCAAGGGAGTGTCAATGCTGGGAGAGCATTGAGCAGTGGAAATGAAGGCACCAAGTAAGCAACGGCGGCAGAGGAGTGCCATGCCGTAGTAGAGGCAGTGCTGCGGGAACGCCATACCTCGAGAGAGCCGTCTTGAGCGAGCGCCGTGCCTTGGCAGTGGCAGTACTGTGGCAGCGCCGTGCCATGGCAGCACCGGTCTCAAGGGAGTGCCATGCCGTGGGAGTGGAGGCACCGAGGGAACACCGTGCGGTGAGATGGGAGGCACTGATGGAGTACAATGCTGTGGGGGAGGCACCGAAGGAGCGCTGTGCCATGGGAGAGGCAGCATTGAGGGAGCGCCATGCCATGAGAGGCAGTCATGTGGGAGCTCCCTGCCACAGGAGGAGAGGCACTGAGGGAATGTTGCACCTTGGTCAGAGGCGGCCAAGGGTGTGCCATGCCACTACGAGGGGCACCCCCCACCCTTCACCATCATCCCCCCACCCTTCACCATCATCCTCCCAACAACTTGCAGACCCCAATCGACTGGAAACTTCCCCCAGCTCTCCTTACCTCCTCCATCCTCCTCCTCGTCCTCCTCCTTCACACCACCAATTTTCATGGTCAGCCTTCACCTGGGTTTCTGGGCTTTGGTCCGGGGGGGGGGCTGGTATCAAAGTTGTTTCACTTAGCCCACCAAAAATAATAAATGTTCAGAAAACTGAGAGCAACATATGCCTTATAAATGTCGGCACAATATAATGAGTGTTAGGGGGTTGGTGCCTTTAAGAGAGGGGGTGTCTGACATCCCCTTTAAGTAAATACCCCACACTCCTCCGGGGCGTCCATTTTGCCCCCTGGAGCAAACGTCGTCTCTTTCGTCCCCCCCACCGCTCAAGTCCTCAGCTCTGCTGCGACCGGAAGTCCCCAGCCTGACCGGACGTGATGGTCGAAGGGGCGGGTCCACCGATCAGACTGAGGCCACGATTCCCTTCGCCCTTCCACCTTCGGCGCATGCGTACCACTGGCGGCCTGACTCAATATTATACCATGCGTAAAAATAAAATTAACATTGTGTTGAGTTCTGGTTCGATTTTAATAATGGGGTTAATTATGCTGAACTATTTAAGGAACAATAAGATTTGTATTTACTGTAATATTTTTATTTGCCCCTCACTAAGATGGTCGCCCACACGCCGCCATCTTGGTGAAGGCGATGTGTGCATTTGCGCATTACGCATGCGCGTTTTGTCGCTTAAAAGGCTCCAAACAACTCGTTAAAGAGACTTGGTCCATTGGCCTCTGAATGTCCTAAACATAACCTGAAGACACTCGGTTACATGGCATTGTCATGAAAAGTGATCTATACATCGCACGGTGGGAGCCTGTTTAATCATTGAGCCATAGGCAGGTTGCACGGCAGTCGGGTCAGGACCAATGACCCGTACTGTTGCCACGCAACGCCAACTGGAGTACACGCGGTGAACTGCAGGTGAGCACTTACCATGGATTCCAGTGTAGCGGGCCCGTCTTCTGTCTCAGCATCTGGACTCCACAGTGACTGATTCCACACTCGCGGATCCCGGGCCATCTATCCCCGCGGCCGGTGGTGGGGAGGAGGGCGGTGGAGTGCCGATGCAGCGCAGTCAGTGGCTCTGGGTCGCGGAGGGACCAGACTGTCCCCAACTCTGCTGCAGCTGATGGGGACGATGCCAGATGGTCAGTGGGAGGGAGAGGGAGAGGGAAAGGGAGGGGGAATCAGTGACTCTGGGTGGGTGGAGAGACCTGACTGTCCCCAACTCTGCTGCAGCTGATGGGGACGTTGTCAGGTTTCAGTCCTCGCGTGGCCGCTGCCCGGAGCCCCGCTCAACCCGGCCCTGTGACGGGTTCTCCAGCATTTTTGTCTACCTTCGATTTTCCAGCATCTGCAGTTCCTTCTTAAACATACATACAACAAGTAGTGCAAAGCGAAAAATAGCACTGTACAGAATATAGTGCTGCAGTGCTACAGCTACAGTGCTGCAGCGTTATTGAAGTGTCCGTGTATTTCTGCGACAGTGTCCCTGACTTGGAGGTTTCAGGGCAGTTTTGGAAAGGAATATAAATTGTCTGGTAAATTAGGTCCTGAATTAGGGGAAGGCTGATTTCAATATGACAGAAGTAGACTGTCATAGAGTCATCAAATGATACAGCACAGATACAGGCCCTTGGGCCCCTCAAATCCATCTCAACCACCAACCAACCATTTGCAGTAATCCCACATCAATCCTATTTTATTTATCCATTTACTGGCAGCAGTTACGTGCAGGCAGATTCAGAAACAGCAAGCAGGAACCATTCAAATGGGAAATACACTAGGAGAGCTCCGAATCAAATGTGTTCACAAAATAGCTACCAGAAGATAGCGATAGCAGGATAAAGAAAAATAAATGAGCAGGTACTGACAGAAGTGTGGTCAATCAATAGTAAAGAAAGTGCAGGAGTTTACTTAAAAACAAAATCAGGAGGGCAAAGAGGGCATGAAATAATAGTGGCGGGCAGGATTGAGGAAAATCGCACAGCATTTTATAGGTCTGGTCGGTAATCAGGGACAATAGGGCAACTAGGATCAAAGTAGCAACGTGCGTGTGGAGCCAAAGAATATAGGTGCAGTCTTAAATTAATACGTCTCATATGTATTCACTAAGGAGAAAGACATTGTCATTGAAGAATTCAGGGAGGGGATGGTGAAATTCTGGAGCATTGTTAGCATTCAATAGGAGGAGGTATCAGATGTTGTAGAAGATTTGTAGGCAGGTAAGTCCCCAAGGGTGGGTGAGATGCAGTTTGCTATGGGAGGCAAAGAGAGGAGAAGGCAGGAACTCTGACAGATTTATATATCTTCATTGGCTGCAGTTGAGATGCCATGTGATTCCGGGCCAGTGAATCCGACATCATCAGTAGGAGGGAAGTTGTTGGGAATATTCCTGAAGAAACAATGTGATCTACATTTGGAAAGGCAGGGATTAATCAAAAGTAGCTAGCATAGCTTTGCAAGGGGGAAATCCTGCCTCGCTAATTTGAACTTCATGAGCAAATAACAAAGGGAATTGACAAGGACATGTGGTTGATGTCATCCATATGGACTGTAGTAAGGGTGTTGACAAGGTCACTAGTGGGGTGTGGAAAGTCAATTAAATGGAAAGAGCCCCTAGGAGCCAGGGCACATTGGCAAATTGGATCCAAAATTGGCGTGGTGCTCGGAGGCATAGGGCAAGCATGGACAGTTGCTGTTGTGACGGTACCCATGGTGCCACAGGGATCAGTGCTGCGACCCTGATTACTTCTTCTATAGATTAGTAATTTGGATATGATTGTAGGAGATACGATTAGTAAGTTCACAGATGGCATAAAGATTGATTGTGTTGTTGGTAGTGAGGAGAGTTGTATACTGCAGGATGATACTGATCAGTTATTAAGATGAATCAGTGTGAGATGATGCCTTTGACAGGAATAATAGGTCATACATCATGTATGGTAAGGCCCTTGGGCATGTTGACAAATGAAGGGAAATTGGTGTAGAACTCCAACAATCCCTGAAGGTGGCAGCACAGGTACATAAAGTGGTTAAGAAGGCATGTGAAATACTTAACTTCATTGGCCAGATTGTAAATGCCAGGAAGTTGTAAAGTTATAAAATAGTAGAGCTATACAGCACTAAAACATACCCTTCATCACAACTCGTCTATGCTGACCAAGTCGCCTAATCGAGCTAGTACCACTAGACGTCACCTGTCCCATATCCATTCAAATCTTTCTTATCCATGTCCCTGTCCAAGTGCCTTTTAACTGTCATAATGTTACCCACCACTATCACTTACTCATTCCATACACCCACCACCCTCTCTGAGGAAAAGGTTACCCCTCAGGTCCCTTATAAATCTTTACCCTCTTAAAAGGCTTGGGTTTGATCCTCTCCCCGGGTGCTGTCAGTGTGGAATTTCCTCCGGGTGCTCCGGTTTCCTTCCACATCCCAAAGATGTGTGGGTTTCAAGGTTAATTGGCCTCTGTATCACCCCCAATATTTTATTCATGGATAGTCTTTCTGCTACTGGTTAGCACACACCAAAATGCTTTTCACTGTACCTCGATACATGTGACAATAAACTAAACTAAAAAATCCTAGCCTTTCTAGCTTCTTCTTATACTTAAAATTCTTCCAGATCTAGTAACCTTCTCGTAAAGAGTTTAGTCACCATACTCTCGGTCGAATGCAATTACACTGGAGAGGGTGCACCAGGATGTTGTCCAGGATGGAAAATTTCAGTCATTAGATTGGATAAAATGGGGTTGTTTTTCTCAAAGCGGAGGAGACTGAGGGGGAGGGGTGGAGAATCTGATTGATGTATATAAAATTATGATGGACAAAGTGGATATGTAGTAGGAGACCTTTCTCAATAACAGGTGACAAAAATGAAAGGATGTTAGTTTACTGTAAGGAGTAAGAGGTTTATGGGGGATCTGGGGCAGATATGTTTCACCCAGTTGGAATTTGGAACACACTGTCTGAGTGTGGTGCAGGCAGGAACTCTCACAACATTGAAGTATCTCGGCAAGCTCTTTAATTGCGAGAGTCCTTAGGGTAGTGGGCAGTGAAAACAGTGGGTTGGAGGGGGATGATTGTGTGACAGACTGGGCAGTGGGTGGGAGGGGTTGTGGAGAGAGGGGGGGGGGTGAGTGTGGCAGTCGGAGGAGTGGATGGGCAGTAGATGGGAGAGGAGTGGGATGGATGAAGTTGTTGGGGTTTGGAATGGATAAGGTAGGAGCGAACTGTATGTGGGGGATTTTGGGGTGGAGTAAGTGGGCAGAGATGGGAAGGGAGTGGGTGAGAAGAGCGGGGATTGGGTGGGCAATGGGTAGAAGAATGGGGGGTGGGGTGGCATGGACATAGTGAGCTATGGGTGGAAGGCAGTGGGGTGGGGTGGGTGTGGTGGGCAGTGGTCATGGTGGGTGTTTCTGTCGAGGCAACACTTTTCTTGCATGTTCTCCACTTGGTTTACCATATTGGGTACTGACACCTGCTCTGCTCCATACTAGATGAACCAACAGTCATCACGCCCATCGCAGTCACCTGTCATTCCAATTCCCTCGACACTATCTCCTGGACCTCTCTGTCTGTGGCCTCGGCAGGACTTGGGATCAACACAGAATTCAACATTTCTATAACCAGCCTTTCTAGTTTGGGTAAAAGCTTATGAACTTCTATTATAAATGCTGTATTCTGCATCTTGTTCAGCTCTTTCACCATTGCCCACACACAATTCCCATAACTTACATCTTCTTCAGAACAAACACTCACCAACCCCTCTTAGATGGGAGCAATAGCATGGCTCACTCAGCCAGCCTTGGTCTCCATTTCTTTCCCTTTTGCTATATTCCTCTTCTCGTCACTTTAACTGGAGGGAGATCAACGTTCTGGCAGGCAGGTTTGCTAGTGCTACACGTGTGGGTTTAAACCAAATAGCGGGGAAGAGGGGTAGACAAATTGGGAGCATAAAGATGTTGTTAAAAGGGATGTGAGTACAGGAAAAGTTATAAAAGACTCCCGAATTAATGGGAAGGAAAGTTTGAGAAGGGATAAGAGAGTAAGGTCAGGGCCAATAGTGACCGGTGTGAGTGGGGAGGTGAATACCGAAGTTAAAGTGTTGTATATGAATGCGTGGAGTATAAAAAATAAAGTGGATGAGCTTGAGGCTCAGTTAGAAATTGGCAAGTATGATGTTGTGGGAATTACAGAGACATGGCTGCAAGAGGACCAGGGCTGGGAACTGAATATACAGGTGTATACATCCTATCGAAAAGACAGATAGGTGTGCAGAGGGGGTGATGTAGCGCTGTTGGTGAGGAATGAAATTCAGTCCTTTGCAAGGGGTGACATAGAATCAGGAGATGTAGAGTCAGTATGGATAGAACTGAGGAATTGTAAGGGTAAAAACACCCTAATGGGAGTTATCTACAGCCCCCAAACAATAGCCTGGATATAGGGTGCAAGTTAAATCAAGAGTTAAAATTGGCATGTGGCAAAGGTAATGCTACGGTGGTTATGGGAGATTTAGAACATGTAGGTAGAATGGAAAAATCAGGTTGGTACTGGACCCCAACAAAGGGAGTTTGTGGAGTGCCTCTGAGATGGATTCTTAGAGCAGCTTGTACTGGAGCCTACCAGGGAGAAGGCAATTCTGGATTTAGTGTTGTGTAATAAACCGGATTTGATAAGGTAAAGGAGCCATTAGGAGGTAGTGACCATAATATGATAAGTTTTAATCTACAATTTGAGAGGGAGAGGGGAAAATCAGAGGTGTCAGTATTACAGTTGAGCAAAGGGGACTATGGATACATCAGGGAGGAGCTGGCCAAATTTGACTGGAAAGAGGAATGACAGGGATGACAGTGGAACAACAATGCAGGTATTTCTGGGAACAATACAGAAGGTGCAAGATCAGTTCATTGCAAAGAGGAAGAAAGATTCTAAGGGGAGTAAGAGGCGACCGTGGCTGACAAGGGAAGTCAAGGACAGTGCAAAAATAGAAGAGAAGATGTATAACATGGCAAAGATGAGCGGAAAGCCAGAGGATTGGGAAACTTTTAAAGAGCAACAGAAATAAATAAAAGAGGCAATACGGGGAGAAAAGATGAGGTACGAAGGTAAGTTAGCCAAGAATATAAAGGAGGATAGTATAAGCTTCTTTAGGTATGTGACGAGGAAAAAAATAGTTAAAATAAATGTGGGGCCCATGAAGACAGAAACAGGTCAATTTATTATCGGGAACAAGGAACTGGCAGACGAGTTAAACTTTGGATCTGTCTTCACTAAGGAAGATACAAACAACCCCCCAGATATACTAGTGGCCAGAAGACCTAGGGTGATGGAGGAAGTGAGGGAAATGCACATTAGGCAGGAAATGGTGTTGGGTAGACTGATGGGACAGAGGGTTGATAAATCCCCAGGGCCTGATGGTCTACATCCCAGAGCACTTAAGGAAGTGGCTCTAGAAATCATGGAAGCATTGGTGATCATTTTCCAATGTTCTATAGATTCAGGATCAGTTCCTGGAGATTGGAGGGTAGCTAATGTTATCCCACTTTTTAAGAAAGGCGGGACAGAGAAAACAGGGAATTACAGACCAGTTAGCCTGACATCGGTGGTGGGGAAGATGCTGGAGTCAATTATAAAAGATGAAATAGCAGCACATTTGGATAGCAGTAGCAGGAACGGTCCGAGTCAGCATGTATTTACGAATGGGAAATCAAGCTTGACTAATCTTCTGGATTTTTTTGAGGATATAACTAGGAAAATAGACAAGGGAGAGCTAGTGGATGTAGTGCATCTGGACTTTTAGAAAGCATTTGATAAGGTCCCACATAGGAGATTAGTGGGCAAAATTAGAGCACATGTATCGGGGGTACGGTACTGACATGGCTAGAAAATTGGTTGGCAGACAGGAAACAAAGAGTAGGGATTAACGGGTCCCTTTCAGAATGGCAGGCAGTGACTAGTGGGGTACCACAAGGCTCGGTGCTGGGACCGCAGCTATTTACAATATACATTAATGATTTAGATGAAGGGATTAAAAATAACAATAGCAAAATTGCAGATGACACAAAGCTGGGTGGCAGTGTGAAGTGTGAGGAGGATGCTATGAGGATGCAGGGTGACTTGGACAGGTTGGGTGCGTGGGCAGATGCATGGCAGATGCAGTTTAATGTGGGTAAATGTGAGGTTATCCACTCTGGTGGCAAAAACAGGAAGGCAGATTATTATCTGAATGGTGTCAAGTTGGAAAAAGGGGGAATACAATGAGATCTGGGGGTCCTTGTTCATCAGTCAGTGAAAGTAAGCATGCAGGTACAGCAGGCAGTGAAGAAAGCAAATGGCATGTTGGCCTTCATAACAAGAGAAGTTGAGTATAGGAGCAAAGAGGTCCTACTGCAGTTGTACAGGGCCCGAGTGAGACCACACCTGGAGTATTGTGTGCAGTTTTGGTCTCCAAATTTGAGGGAGGACATTCTTGCTATTGAGGGAGTGCAGCGCAGGTTCACAAGGTTAATTCCCGGGATGGCGAGACTGTCATATGTTGATAGAATGGACCAGCTGGGCTTGTATGTTCTGGAATTTAGAAGGATGAGAGGGATTCTTATTGAAATATGTAAGATTATTAAGGGATTGGACATGCTAGAGGCAGGAAACATGTTCCCGATGTTGGGGGAATCCAGAACCAGGGGCCACAGTTTAAGAATTAGGAGTAGGCCATTTGGAACGGAGATGAGGAAAAACCTTTTCACCCAGAGAGTTGTGAATCTGTGGAATTCTCAGCCTGAGAAGGCAGTGAAGGCCAATTCTCTGGTTGCTTTCAAGAGAGTGTTAGGTAGAGCTCTTAAAGATAGCAGATCAGGGCATATGGCGAGATGGCAGGAACGGGGTACTGATTGTGGATGATCAGCCATGATTATATTGAATAGCTGTGCTGGCTCGAAGGGCCGAATGGCCTATTCCTGCACCTATCTATTGTCTGTCTATTGTCTATTCATTTATTGCTCCTTCCACCACTTCCATACAATCTCATTCTTTGTTCACCTGCACTATCCACCCTGTTCCTTTCCCATTCTCTATCTACCCCCATGATCCACACCGCAATCCCCCCTGCCTCTCCCGAGCTCTCTCTCACCCTACACACAAACTAATCGGTAGCCCGGTGAATCCAAATCCCTACCTTTCTCAGGGGAATATCTGTACACTGTCTGCAATTTCTTAGTCCCATTCAGTTGGATATCTGTACACTCAATCTCTCTTTCTTTCTTTCTCAGGACAATGCTTGTATACTGGAGTGCCTGTGTAGGAAGGAACTGCAGATGCTGGTTTAAAATTAAGATGATCAGTGTATCATTTCTGGCGAAAAGGAATAGGTGACCTTTCGGACTGAGACCCTTCTTTAGACTGACATTTCAGGTCAAGTTCCTTCTTCAGACTGAAGAAGGGTCTCAACCCGAGACGTCGCCTATTCCTTTTCTCCAGTTACGCTGCCTGACACGATGAGTTACTCCAGCTTTTTGTGTCTATCTACTGACTTGAGTCTCTTTGTTGATCACTCTCAGGGGGATATGTGTACACTGACTGATGCCTCTCGGTCCCTCTCTCTCAGGGGGATATCTACACACTGACTAGTGTTTCTCAGTCCTTCTCTAAGGGGGATATCTATACACTGACTATTGTCTCTTAGTCCCCTTACTCTCAGAGGAATATCTGTACATTGTCTCTCAGTCCAGTTCCTCTCTCAAAAAATATATCTTGCAAACTTCAATGAGTTTTTTAGAGGTGATGAAGGTGATCAATGAGGGTGGGGCCTTGGAGACTGTCTAGATGGATTGTGGTAAAGCATTTGATAAAGTGCCCAGGGTAGGCTGATCCAGAATATTAAGATGCATGGGATCCGTGGTGACGGCCGTTCAGCCCAACATGCCCACACCCATCTACACATCCCACCCCACATGTCTGCTTTTGGCCCATATTCCTCTAAACCTATCTTAGGCATGTACCTGTCTAAATGTTGATTAACATTTGCGATAGTACCTGCTTCAACCTCCTCCGGCAGCTCATTCCATACACCCACCACCCTTTGTGTAAAAAAGGTTACCGCTCAGGTAACCTTTAAATCTTTCCATAGCTCTCTGAAAGTGGCACACAAGTAGACAGAGTAGTCAGTTGTAGCATTGAGTATAAGGGTCAGGAAGTCGTATTGCAGCTTTATAAGACTTTGGAGTATTGTGTGCAGTTCTGGTCAATCCATCACAGGAAGTCATATTGGCTTCGGAAAGAATGCAGGTTTACCAGAATGCTGCCAGGATTAGAGGGTATTAACTCCAATGAGATTTTTGGATAACCATGGGTGTTTTCTTTGCCATGTCAGAGGTTGAAGAGATACCTGGTAGAAGTATATAACATTATGTGAGGCATTGATGACGAGGCAGAGATAGGGTAGACAGTAAAACCTTTTTCCCCCAAGGTAGAAGTGTCAATGACCAGAGGGCATAGCTTTAAGATGAGAGGGACAATGTTTAAAGAATTTGTTTAGGACAAGTTTATTTCTACAAAGTAGTGGGTGCCTGGAGACCACTGCCAGGGGTGTTTATAGAGGCAGATACGTTAGTCTTTTAAGACGTTTTTAGACACACGAATATGCGGGGAATGAAGATACTATATATGGATTACGTGCAAGCAAAGGAGAATAGTTTAACTTGGCATCAATTTTGGCATCAATATTCTGGGCTAAAAAGTCGGTTCCTGCACTGTACTGTTCTATGTTTTATGATATCTGCACACCGACTATTTTTTTGTCAGACCTGCACACTGACTGGTGTGTCTCAGTCCCACTCTCTGTTTCACTCGCTCTATTTCTTTTTTCTCTTATCTTTCTCCTCTGTCTCTCATTCCCTATTTTTCATTTCTCTCGCACACACACACACACAACTTCCCTTCCCCTGTTGCTCAGTGACCTTCAAATGTCCTCTAGTACCCATCCTGTGTCTGGGCACGCTGCCAGTTACTTGTGCTTGTGTGAACTCACTTAAGCCTGTTGTTCACGCACTCAGGAATGAAGGAGCCCTTTCAGAGCTCTCCACATCATGTCCAACTGTTCCGTCGTAGTCTGAAAACTAAACTCTGCAATTGTGGAGAGACGGAGGGGGTGGGGCAGGAGAGAGAGAGAGATTGAGGAAAGGGACCAAGAAAAGCGCATGAGAAAGAGAGTGGGGTTCAGGGAGAGACAGTAGAACGAGGGGATGGAAAAATGAGCGGGGAGACAGGAGAGAGAGAGAGAGAGAGTGTTGGAAGAAATAAAGGTAAATAGATGGAGGGAGAGAGGGAAAGGAAGAGACAGGGACAAAAAAAAGTGGAAAAAGAGAGACATGATTTTACAGAGAACAAGTGCATGAGAGAGAGACGAGAGAGAGAGAGAGAGAGAGTCAGAAGAGACAGTCAGGGGAAAAAGAGAGAGGGTGAGTCAAGTGAGAAAGAGAGACACACAATCGGGGAGAAAGAGGAAATCAGGGGGGGGGGAGAGAGAGGGAGAGATGAAGGGGAGAAAAAGAGATAATGTGTCAATGGGGAAAGAAGTCAGCGGAGCAAGAGGGAGATCAATGGAAAGAGACATATGTTGAGGGTGGGAAATGGCATATGGCAGGGTGATTAGAAAAGAAAATACACCATAAAACTCTCATTTGTCTTTGCCCTGCTCAGCTTCAGACATGTTTCAGATTGGGTGGACAGATATAGTTCAGACCACGATGAGAGTGAGACGTTGTGCTCCTCACCGGGGCAAGGTCCACACACACTCTCAGATTCTGCTTAGAGCATTGATAAATATTTGCTCACCTTATCTCTGTCTCTCTGAAATGTTTCCATCAATCTGTTTCTCTCTGTTTATCTGTGATATTCCTGTCTCCATTCCTACATCTCTCTCTCCCTCCCCCTCCCCCCCCTCTCCCCCCCCTCTCCCTCTCCTCCCCTCTCCCCCTCCCCTCTCCCCCTCCCCCTCTCCTCTCCCTCACCCTCTCCCTCTCCTCTCTCCCTCTCCCACTCTCCCTCTCGCTCTCCCTGTCTATCTCCTGTCTCTATCCCCGTTTTCCCTTCCTCTCCATTCCCCGTACCCAATCCAGCGCCCAAGACAGAGGACATTTTACGTGAAGCTAACCTGAATCTGAATTCCCCTTGTCCTGCATCTTGTCCCACCGCTCCTCTTTCTGACACTTCTTCCTTTAATTCATTCCTTCCCTCTTTCACTTTTCAATCTCCTACATCTCTGCTCCCTTCTCTCCCCTTCCCCCTCACTCCTACCTCTTTCTATCTTGCCCCATACCCATCTGTCCCTTTTCCTCGCCATCTCCCCACATCCCTGCCCATCTCCCTTCCTTCTAGCCTATCCAGCACAGTATCTATCATCAAGAAACCCCATCATCCGGGCCATGCCCTCTTCTCACGGCTACTGTCAGGCAGGAGGTATCTGAAGACCCTCACAACTAAATTGAGGAAGATAAACTTTCCTACAACTATCATGTTCTTGAGCCGACCTGCGTAATTCCAACCCTACCACGGCAGTGAACACTATGTCTTTCACTACCATGGAGCTGTTTTCTAATTGTGTAGCTTTACACTAATGTAGTTCACCAACTTATAGACTGTCAGCATAATTCATGTATAATTTGTTTTTCTGTGTTTGTCTGATTCTATCCAGTGATGCTGCTACAAGCAAGATTCCATTACACATGGATCTCACCATACTTGTTCATTTATATAACTAAAAGTCTCATCTTGACCACTTCCTGTCTGCGCTGTATATTGATTTTAGAAATAACGCTACTATATATCGCTATGATTTTTGGCCATTTTACTCACAGTCATCCTCCGCTGAGGCAGCCCTGAGGAGTTTTCCGATCGATTAAAAATGAAAAAGTTATGAATATTTAAAAACTTGTGATCAGCTGATTGGTCCTCTTGCCTGTCAATCACCACGATGAAGGGGGGCAGGACTATAAAACCTCGGATGCCTGGACGTGAGTCAGTCATGCTGGAAGATCGCAAGGGAGAGTCCACAACTGTGATTCTAAGCTGTGAATCAACTGAACTGTGAGTCTGCAATGTACTTGCAATAAATTATTTGTTAGCCCTTAATGATAATGCAATGAGTTGTTTGGCAATTTGGTGGCCTGCACTCTGCTTGAAATGCTCTGCTTGAAATGCTATGAAATTGAATTTGGTGGCCTGCACTCTGCCTGAAATGCTATGAAATTGAGTTTGGTGGCCTGCACTCTGCTTGAAATGGAATTGCAAGGAATAGCCGTGTGTGAACTGCCAGACGACTAACCCCGAGTGACTGCCAGCCCACCAGCCCTGAGTGACTGACCAGCCCTGAGTGACTGAGCTGCCAGCCCAGCAGCCCTGAGTGACTGAGCTGCCTGCCCACCAGCCCTGAGTGACTGAGCTGCCAGCCCAGGAATCCATTTGGCCCTCAACGTCCATACTAGCCCCCTGGAAACCAGTCCCTTCAGCTCACAACACCCATACGAGTATTCCAGAAAGCCCCCCCCCCCCCTTCCCCCACTGGGCGCCAATATTGAAATTGGTGGAGAGGTGGAATATTGCATTGGGGGACCAGCCCTCACGTGTGAGCATGGGACCCAACGGGTCCCACTTAGTCTAGTCTGATTATAAATTCGACTTTCTCTCTCCCTCGCTCCCTCGCTCCCTCGCTCTCTCGCTCCCTCGCTCTCCCGCTCTCTCCCTTCCTCCCCCCCTCCTCCTCCTACTTCACTACATTGGACAATGAGGGGTTACTGATGATGCTGATGTGGGATCTAACTTGCTCTCAGGGCTGGCAGGGCTGCTTACCAAAGGTTTCAATCTAAAGATTAACCAGAAACTAAACAGATAGCACCTGAAGCACAACTCCCATAAACACAAAACACTTTAAATTGCTAACTGTGAGAGACAATGAGAGATATGGGTATGGGGTGGAGCCAGAGAGAGAATGACCAGAACATAGAAGGAATAACAGAGAGAGGCAGAGAGAGGAATGAAAACAGAGGTGGGGTGAATAAAGGAGGTACAGAGGGAAAATCAGAAAGAGAATAGACACAAAAAGCTGGAGTAACCCAACGGGACAGGCAGCATCTCTGAAGAGAAACCCCTTCTTCAGACAGAGAGAAAGAAACTTCTTCAGACAGAAACAGTAATCAACTGATACAGAGAGAGAGAATGAACAAGCGAAACATGAGACAGCGAAACAGGGAAAAGGACTGACAGGAGAGAGAGATAAAGAGAGAGAGAGAGAAGGAGAAGGAGATAAAGGGGGAGAAAGAGGACAACTCTCTCCACACACCCCTGACCATCACCCCGGCTCCTCCCAAACTGAATGGGCGGTAGGATTCCTGGCCCAGTGATTGGCTAGGTGTGTCAGTCCCACACATCGAGGTGGGCACTGTCTGATTGGCCAAGCTGAGAATACCCGTTCCCTTAAATGAGCAGTGTAGAGTGAGAGGGAGTGCAGAGTGAAGAGCGAGAGAGAGAGCGTGAGAGAGACAGGGAGGGAGGGAGGGAGAGCCCTCTGTGACAGACAGCAACAGGCAAACAGCAAGGGCTGCTGATTCAGCTCCGTCAGCTCTTCCTTAAACTCCGTCACCGTTAAGCATTTTGCCACCGGTTTGCAGCTACGTACAATGGCGAAGGGGGTGAGTGATCCATGTGGGGGAAACGGGATGGGGGTGAGGGTGGAAGGACGGTTAGCAATCGAGATGTGACTTCAGCGCGGGTGCAGGGTACAAGTACAAAGCAGGCAACAGAACAACGTTCTGATCTCCACCAACTGTTCCCAAAGTTTCCGAAGTCTGGAAATGCTGAGAGAAGTGGTGTCGAATGGCTGGGTCCTGCCGGGTGTTGGTGGTGGGAGGGAGAGAGAAAGGAGGAGGATGGCAGAGGTGCGGTGAGAATCATCGTTGATGGAAACTGTGGCGGTGGGGGCTAAATCAGGGAGTCGGCTCATCGTTGACCATTCTCTCTCACCTCATCTCTCTGTCCGCCTCTTCATCCCTTTGCCTATTGCTGTTTCTCTAGGACAGTTGATGGCAAGACAGAGGCATAGAGAAAGGGAAATAAAGTGACAGGGAGAGTAAGAGGGGGAAAGGGGGGAAAGAGGGGAAGGTCTGAGAGAGAGAGAGAGAGATGGGAAAAGATGAGAGGATACGGGAGAGAGGGGTGAGGAGGAGAGAAGAAGAGAGAGAGAGAGAGAGACTAGATGTTAATGGAGCGGAAGAGGGAAAGAGAGTCGGGAGAGATGGGGAGAAATGGATTGAGTGGGAAGAGGTAGAGAGATAGGAACATAGGAAGCAGGAGGGAGAGATGAGGGAGATTTTGAGAAAATAAACGAAGGACGGGAAAGAGAGATAGGGAGTGAGAGAGAGGCAAAGAGAGAGAGACAACTGGTAAAAGAATAAGAGTTGGGGTGAGAAAGTGAGGGGAAACAGAAAGAAAGAGAGAGAGGGCATGTTTACTCTTGGGAGGAAGCATATTTCTGGGCATCGATTCCCCTCTCATGTGAGACTCCTTGTGAACAACGTTTCAGTGGAACTGGAGCAGCTTTGTGACGATAGCTGAACATTTCTCAGAAGCCGACTCACGCAGAATGGGGCTGTGAAAGGGGACTGCGCTGGCCTCACACAGTAATCCTCAGGTGTGGGTGCAGTGTCTCTGATTACCTCCATGTGTGTGTGTGTGTGTGTGTGTGTGTGTGTGTGTGTGTGTGTGTGTGTGTGTGTGTGTGTGTGTGTGTGTGTGTGTGTGTGTGTGTGTGTGTGTGTGTGTGTGTGTGTGTGTGTGTGTGTGTGTGTGTGTGTGTGTGTGTGTGTGTGTGTGTGTGTGTGTCACAGAGAGAGAGAGAGTAAAAGAGAGAGAATACGGGAGAGAGAGAGAGAGAAAGAAAGGGCCATCGGGGGATCTGTGCGGAATTAATGAGTTCAGAGATTGGGCAGTAATATTAACAACTCCCTTCATGTCTGAATGAGAGAGAGGGAAAGAAAATGAGAGGGACACACACATAGACAATAATGGACGATGCACGGAAAGGGACTGAGACACATCAACATACAAGGCAGAGGTGCACATACTAGAGGCGCACACACATAGACACAGACAGACAGACAGACACACATAAAGGCACACATCAAACACAGATATAGACAGACGCACATAATGCCACAGACACACAGGCAGAAACAAACAGAGCTGCAGGCACATACACACAGAGGCAAAGTCATGGAGCACACAATAATACACACACGCACACAAACAAACACAGAGACAGAGACAAAGATGTAAACACACATAGACAGACAGTGAGACAAGCACATACACATACACACACACAAACAAGCAGACATGGTTGGCAGGTCGTTTGGAGATGGAGGGGAAATTGCTTCCACCAATTCCACTCCAACACTGGGTGCTGGGCTCTGATCCCAGTGATATGCTAATCCCTGTGGAGGGGGAGGGTAAGTAGAGGAGGGCGGTGAGGTAATGGGGTAGGGAGAGGGGAGAAAGAGATGGATAAGGCAGCGAGAGAGGGTGCGATTGGTGTAGGTTGAGGGAAAGAGGGAGAGACGGCAAAAGGCGATGGGGAAGGGAGGAGTGGGTAGTCGTTTTGCCTCTGCCCTTCATGCTCCTGCTAACCCCTTGATGGGTATTTCTCCTGATCTGGCCCCTCTCTCCCTGCGCCCATCCCTCTCCTCATGTCCCCTCTCCCAATCCTCGCCTCTCTCTGCCTGATCTGCTCGCTGCTGGGGATAGGCGGAGAGGGGTGGTGGTGCTCGGGAGGTTCCAGGTGTGTCCCCAGGCAAGGACACAGACGTTGGGGAAGGTGTTTACATCCCAAACCCGGCTCCAGTCCCGTGAGTGGCCGCGCCCCACAGCTGCCTGTGCAGCTGCTTCGGGAACCGTTCCTCAGCCCAGCTGTAAACAGGACTTGTTTGATCATTCAACGGCCTCCAACCGTCCTCCTGTTTGAGGGTTAAACAAATCTGACAGCAGCACTCAGAGGGCAGGGCTCATGGGACCTGCTGCGAAGCAACTTTCCCAGGACTTCCAATAGATCAGACCAGCTTTCCTACAGGCTGGGGAAGCTGTGCTCTCCCTGTGACCCCCCTTCCTAATCTTCCCACTCCCTGTTCCATGCTCTCCCGGTGCACCCCTCTCCCTCTGGTCTTCACTGCCCTCCCCTCCCCCATTTCCCAGTCACACAATCTCCCTATCCCCACCCACCCCACTCTCTTGGTACCCCATTTCCCTCTTCTACCCATTCTCTCTACCCCTATCTCCCGATCCCCCATCCGTGTCTCTACTCTCCCTTCCCCCTCTTTCCCTGTCACCCCCTCTCTCCATGCACCCATAGATCTCCCTCTGTGCACTTCCCACAGGGCTCCCTCCGACCCAGCCACAGGGATGATTCACAACCCCACTCGAGGAGCTCCTTCTCTGCTCCTCCTGCAGAGATTGCACACCACCCCTCCCTCGGTGCTCCCTCGCTGCCCCTTCAGTGGGGCTTCATCACTCCCCATCTGGCGGTACCCCCTCACTGCATTCCCTCCCATGGCACTTCCACATCGTTCCCCACGCCCCATCCCTCAAGCCCTAACAGACCTCCCACGGCCCAGCCTCATTGTCTCTCCCTCGCCCTGGTGCTCCCTCAATGCTACTCCCCTGGCATTCTCCCAATGGCTATCTCACGCACACCCTCACTACACCTTCTGCCACACTCCCTCACCACCCTCCCTTGGGGTGGGAGATCGCAACCTTCACGTGGTCCGCCCTGTTTCAACGAATGCAATGAACCTGGCGTGCACAATCAAATAAGATCAAATAGAACAAGTTGTGCTACAACTTTAGGGTGGGCACACCATGCGCAAGAAGAAGACCACCCTCCCTTGACACCACCCCTCCCACGGCACTCCCTTAATGCTCCTCACGTGACAGTGTGTACCATCCTACAGTAGCAATCCTTCACTGCCCCTTCCTCTCACAGATCAGCCACAACATCCTTCACTCAGCGCAACGCTCTCTCACCTCACCTCCCACCGCGCTCCCTCACCACAGTCCATGCGGCGTTCCCTCATCCCTCCTTCATTAATCTGGTGCTCCCTCAATATGTCTTCCGCCATGTGGCGTTCACTCATCACCCTCCCTGGTGCTCCCTCACCGCCCCTCCCGCTGCTTTCCCTCACAGCACCCCTGCTGCGCTCCCATGCAGACTTCCTGCAGCTTTGTCTCACCGGCGAGGTGGTTCCGTCAACTTCCCTTCCACATCGCTCCCTCAACACTGCTCCCACAATGCCCCTCCCCCACACTTACTACCCCCCATACTGTGTTCCCTCACCAACCCTCACTGCAGCGATCCTTCACTCCTCAGCATGGCACTCCCTCACCTTCCTTCTACCTACGCTCCTTCAACACCCCTCCCACAGTGTTTCTCACTGTCCCTCCTGCGGCAATCACACTATGTCTCTCCCACAATATCATGTTTACCCCCCCCCCCCCCCCCCCCCCCTCTCTTGTGGCAACTCCTCATCACCCCTCCCACAGCGCTCCCTTTTCACCACTCCCACCTCGCTCCCTCACTATTTCCACGGCCCACCCTCATCACATCTCCTGCACCACTCCATCCACCAGAATCCTTCACTGCCCCGCTCGTGGCGTTCCCACCACTCCTCCCTCCAAGCTGCAACCTGACCAGCCCTCACGTGACACTCCCTTACCATCTCTCCCACGGCCACAATGCCATGGAGACTCCCTCACAGCCCTTCCTTCGACCCGGCATTCCATGACCACTCCTCCCTCGGTAGGACATTTCCTCACCGCCCCTCCCTTGATGTGCCATTCCCTCCACGCCCCTCCCTCGGCACAGTCTTTGCCGCCCCTCCCGCGGGAACGCCGCACACTGCCCCTCATGCGGCGTTCCCCCACTGCCCCTCCATCGGTGCAGCGTGCCCTCGCTGCCTGTCCCACACACAGCGCTCCTTCACCGATCATTCCATGGCAGGTCCTACCTTGTTACCTGGGATTGGTTAGTGGGCATAGGTTCAGCATTGCGGTGCCAGTGGAGGTGATTTGTTTTGGGACCATTACACCCACCCCTCCTTCCTTCCTTCTCTCTCTCTCAGGATGGACGGGAATATACCAGCACGGAATCCTCCGACAGTCCGAAGAAGAAAAAGGTTAAAAAAGACATGGATGAGCTTAAAAAGGAGGTGTCCATGGTGAGTTGACCTCTCCCCTATTTCCTCAAAACCCCACCTGCTTCCCAATGTCTCTTCATTCTTTTCACCTATGTTTACTACTCAATTGGAAACTAGGTAGCCATGACTTAATTCTTCATCAACAGCAATATAATGAGGATTTCCAATGTCGATGTGTCACGCTGGTTTGGCACCCTCTCCACTGTCGCGTGATGCCAGCGCAATCTAATGAGCGGCTCACTGCCTTGGGATTGGAGCTGGGGCTAATCTGACCATTTGTATTTGTAGAAGTTCCAGTGCTAATGTGGTCAATATGCGCAGTGCAACATCCCACAGGGATAGCAGAAATAAATGAATGGCCTCTTCCTGCCCCTGTGTGCCAGGCTCGAGGATGGATGGACCTCCTGCTACTCTGCCTGACAGCCTCCAAATGAGCCGAACGGCCTCTTCTTGATGAGGCCGAAAATACAGGAAGGACCGAGTGGCCTCCGCTGGTGCCTATCTAATTGCTTGACAGGATTAACAGGCTCCTCAAGTTCCAGATTTTGCGAATGACCTTCTAACCTTCTCTCTTTGCTCCATCAGGAAGATCACAAGCTGTCGCTGGATGAGCTGAGCCGTAAATACGGGACAGATTTGACCAAGGTAAATGTTCCTTTTGCATTCCTTCCGACTGCACCATCCCCCTGTCGTCACAAGCCTGGGGCCTTGTCCCATCCAACTTTACTCTGCCTTGTGTCCCTTTTTATTCCCAGTTGAGCTTGACTTAAATTCTAGGCCTCTTTCCACCTCATCATCCTTGAGGGCTCTGATCTTTATTCCAGGACTCCACCTTCTACAAGCTTGCTTTGGCCTATGCCACAGGCCTCTTCCCTCAGCCTTACTACTTTAAGGCCTAAGCTCCAGGATTCCCTTACATTCTCCCAACAACCTCCAGCAAAAGACCCAGATGTCAAACTCCCAACCTGCCCATCCCTCAGGCCTAAACCCCAGGCCTCTCTCTCCCTTCTTCCTCACTATCTTAACTCCCGACCTCAAGCAGGTTTCAGCATTAAATTGAGGCCGGATCTTGTGCAGCAAACTCAGATCTTCAGTTCAGGCCTGTGTACTTCCCGATCCCTCTACTGGCATGGTCATGTTTACATGCTAGAACTCTTCCTCTACTGGACGATGGTCTAGGCTTCTCCTTCCACTTCATTTCCTCTCTCCTATTGCACAGGCACATGTGTAAACACCCATGCGGGAAGCACGTGAATGAAGACACACCCCCCCACACACACACACCAGGCTCAAGCTGCTTTTTTTCCTCTGGGCAAAGCCTGGGTCCTTTCCCATCAGTCTCAAGCCTAAGGTCTTTCATCAGCACCCCTCCAAACTCCAACTTAGCAACCAGACTTCCCACATCTCAAGCTCAGGCCTGATGAGCGTTGTCACATCTCTCCAGTCCTCAGCCTAAAATGAGGCCCTAATACTTTTATCCTCTCTCTTACCAAGCCAGAGCTCATGATTTCAGTCTCATCTCCCCAATAGCTGCAGGCTTCTCTTCCCCCACCTTTCCTCATCGTCATACTGCACAATGCCCCTCAGCCAAAGCCACAATCCAGAATGTTGGCCTTCTCCAGGCCCTTCCAGAGGGGGAAGGGAAATGAGAAAGGGGGAAATGGGAGAGGAAGTGGGTGAAATAGTGGGTGAGGATTATCTTATATCATTATCTTTCTTATATTATTCTCCATATCCCTCTTCTCCCACCCTCAATCTCTCTTTATCCCTCACTTTAATCTCTCTACCCCACACTCCCCTTGTCCTTTATTCCACCACTTTCTCACTTTCCCTAAATATTCCCCTTTTCTCATTCCCCCACCCCTGTCACCCCACACTCTCTCTCCCCATCCTTCTATCTTTATCTACACATGTTTCCATTCCTCATCCCATCTCCCTATTTCCCTCCAACTCTCTTCTTATCACCTTTTCTCCTCCTTCCTCCATTGCTTCTCACGTCCATGTTCTCTCTCTCTTCCCTTTACCTATAATCCCATTCTCTCTCTCATTCTGTCTCTCTTTCTCTTTCTCTCCCTCTCCTCCACTCCATCATCCCTCTCTATTCACACTATCTGTCTCCTCCCCCTCAATTTCCATCCCCTTTCCACTCCTACCCAACGCTCATTTAACACCCTATTCCCACTCTTTCTCAACCCTTTCCTTTCTCCTCTCCCTCTTTTTGCTCTCCCCACCCTTTTCTCTTTCTCCTCCCTCCCCCCCCCCCCCACCTCCCTGATCTCTCCCCAGGGTCTGACCAGTGCCCGGGCAGCCGAGATCCTGGCCCTGGAGGGTCCCAATGCCCTGACACCACCCCCCACCACCCCGGAATGGGTGAAATTCTGCCGTCAGCTGTTCGGTGGTTTCTCCATCCTCCTCTGGATCGGGGCCCTGCTCTGTTTCCTGGCCTACACCATCCAGGCTGTCATGGAGGACGAGCCGTCCAATGACAATGTGAGTACCACACCCTGACCCTACCCCTGACCATGTCCAACCCAACCCAACCCCATCCCCAGATTCTGACTTCAACCGTCACCTCGACCTAATCCCCAATCCTGACCCCTAACCCTGACATAGCGGTTCAGGCTGAGAACCGCTGACTCACTACAGCCCCTGAACCATTAACCTTCAACCTCTGACCCTGCCCCAAACTTTGACCAAAACCTGACTGACCTCCTAATCCTAGCCCCCAATCCTTTGCCCTAACCCAACTGCCAATCCCAACCCCTGACCTTCGACCCTGACGACTCCTGACCCAACACCCAATGCTAACCCCGGAGCCCGGAACCCGCTTTCCCTAGGCTCTCCCAGCCCCACAACTTAGAAGCATCCCTAAACTTTGATCAACTTCTTCCAGGACGACCCACGTATCTCCACATGGATAACATTACCTATGCCGACCTCCAGTGATGTCCTGGGATCCTCTGGACGGTCCCATCCCTGAGCAACCTACAGAGCCCCTGATGTCTCTCCCAGGACCCTCACCATTCGCAGCTCCGAAACCCTCCAGCCCTCAGTCCACATCGGATTTCACCCCTCCTCTCCAGCAATTGCGCACTCTGACCTGTGTCCTCTGACCCACACCCTCTGACCTGCTTTTCTCACAGCTGTACCTGGGTGTCGTCCTGGCTGCCGTGGTGATGATCACCGGCTGCTTTTCCTACTACCAAGAGGCCAAGAGTTCCCGAATCATGGACTCATTCAAGAGTATGGTGCCCCAGGTGGGTGGTGGAACCTGTGGCAGGGCTAGGGGATGCGACGTGCGGGCAGCGCTTGTGGGAGGGGTACATGGTGTGTGGCACAGTGCTTGTGGAGTGGGGCATTGGTGTGGTTTACTGTTTGTGAACGAGGGGCATTAGCGTATGGATTGCCGATGTGTGAGGGACATTGTCACGTGGAGCGGTGCTTGTGGGGGAGGGGCATTGGCAGGGCTGGCTTGTTGGAATAGAGTATGAGCTGAGCTTGTGGGAGAAACATGGCGTGGGGCAGGGGGCTTAGAGATGGCTTGGGGCAGGGCTTATTGGAAAAGGGCAGGGTTTCAGGTTGAGGAATTAGGCTTGTTGGATGGGAAATAGGATGCAGAGCTTTTAGGGTGGGCGTTGGAGAACTAGTAAAGGAGGTGCAAGGCTTCTGAGAGATTCCAAGCACTTGGAAAGGGAGGGGTTGTGGGAGTCTTAGTCTTGAGAGGTTCTGCAGAGAGGAGTGATTCCCTTTGGAGATGGTCAGGGTTCAATGGTGAAGGGTGAAATCCACAGGTCAGCACGGGGCTGGGGTTCAGGGAATGGCATCAGGAATAAGAGGTTTAGATTAAATGTCAATGGTTAAGGTTTGGTTCGGAAAGGTCAGGGAGTGGACATGGTGTCAAGGAGGGTAATGGGCCAAAGGGTGCTGACACAAACCAATTCACACATTTACCTCTCTCCCCCTCCCGCTCCTTTTTCTAAACATCCCTCCCTTCCTTCTCAATGCTCTCTCCTCTCCCTTCTTTCTCTCTCCTCTCCTCCCCTCCCTCCCTCTCCCATCTCATACCACCTTCAACCCCACATTCTCTCTACAGCAAGCCCTGGTGATCCGGGAAGGTGAGAAGAACCAGATCAATGCTGAGGATGTGGTGACCGGGGATCTGGTGGAGGTGAAGGGAGGAGATCGGATCCCGGCCGATCTCCGGATCATCTCCTCACATGGCTGCAAGGTGAAGAGCGGAGACGAATGGCGACGAGAGAGTGGGGAAGATGGGGGAGAGGGAGAGGGGGAGAGGGGGGGAGAGAGAGAATGACAAAGACAAAGACAAACATAAGGAATGTCAATATATATCAATCTTCTTTGAGCAAACCATTTATTGTCTAACTTGTGTTCTGGTTTAATTTTCCAAAATGCAACATCTTGCACTTATCCATCTGCCATCTTAAATTCTATCTACCATTTGTTGGGACACTCCCCAGTTCATTAGGTCTATCTCAGATAACCTTCACTGTTCACAACATCACCATTTTTGATGCCATCCTCAAACATTGTCATTCTAATCGTAAATATTGGTGATAAACAGCAGCGACCCAGAACTGATCACTGTGGCACTTCAACACACACGGGCCTCTAATACGAGTAACCACCCTCCACTATCCTCTGACCCCTTCCACTAAACCAATTTTGCATCCATTTGGCTAGCTCATCCTGGACCCCATGTGATTTAATCTTCTGGCCTAATCTACCAAGCAGTACCTTGTTAAATGCCTTATTAGTTGTAAACAATGCATACTACCCTTCCTTCATCAATCCTCATTGTCACCCCACAAAAGGCTCAATCAAATTTGTTTGACATGATTTCCTCCACACAAAGCCAAGCTCACTATCGTTAATCAGTCCTTGCATTTCCAAATGCTGGTAGATCATGTCCCAAATAATCCCCTCCAGTGACATTTCCACTGCTGATATTAGGCTCACCAGTCTATGGATCCCTGGCTCGCTGGCCTTTCTTAAATAAAGGCACAGCATTAGCCAATCTCCAGTCTTTCCCACCTGTGGCGAAGGATGATGCAACCATCTCTGCCAGGACCCCTACAACTTTCTCCCTCGCTTCTCTCAATATCTACGATACATTTCATCAGGCCACTGGGATTTATCCTCCTTAAAATGCATTCGATCTTCAGCACCGCCTCTATTGTGATATGGACATGCTCAAACACATCTCTATTCGTTTCCTTTTATTCCTTGGCCTGCATGACTTCTCCATGGTAAATACTGATGAGAAATATTCATTTAACACCTCACCTGTCTCCTGTGCCCCATACATTGATTACTGGGGAGCTTTTCTCCCTAGTTATCCTTTGGCTCTTAATATACTTGTAGAATCTCTTTGGATTTTACTTTTCCTTTCTGCCAGAGCTATGTCATGTCCTCGATTTGCCCTGCTGATTCCCCTTCTATGTGCATCCTTATTCTGGTGAATCTTCGCTGCCCATAATGTTGGTCCATCCATCTCTGGTTAGAGGAGCCCATGTGTCCACAGAAGTCCATCTGCGGGCTCACTAAGGCCTTGTATAATTCTTTACTTCTCCACTCAAATTCTCACATTGTGAAGGCCAACATATATTTCCCACCTTAATTGTTTTAGCAGCACGTTGTCTATGGATTGCATACAAACACATCCAGCATTCATCAAGATGAAGAGCGGCTTTCCCCCCCACGGAGAACCACCACCACATTGTTGTTCCGGATTCTAGCATCTGCAGTCCCCTGTAACCCAGTACTATCTAATCTCTTTCTACTTAAAAAATCCTTTGACCTTGCTTTAACCCACAGAACTCATGCCCTGAGCTGTGTGACAGGCCAGTGCAGAGGGAGCTACAGCATTTAATATTAACACACTCACAGCAAAGTTGTTCATACAAGCACTAATGATAGTAAGGCATCTCTCTGATCACTTTTGCCAGGTTGATAACTCATCACTCACCGGAGAGTCTGAACCTCAGACCCGATCCCCAGAGTTCACCAATGAAAATCCGCTGGAGACGAGGAATATCGCTTTCTTCAGTACCAACTGTGTGGAAGGTGATTTACCAAGAGACCCGTGTTAACTTTGTTGTGGGAATTTGTGACAGGGCTGTGTAGTAGGAGCTGCATTCTGTGTCTAATCTGTGCTCTGCGAGTGTGTGATGGGACATTGTAGATGGAGCTTCACTCTGTGTCTGACCTATGCCCTTTTTTTTTTTTATAACACAAAATGCAATTATTCAAAACAAACAAAAATACAGAGTAGTAACACGACCAAAGACTGCCTATATTGGCAGTTTACAAACAAAGTTATCAAATTAAAATATTAACAATTTTATCAACAGTACATTCGACCTCCTGCGGTGACCAGCATTCACGGAAGGCCTCCAGAGTCCCCGTGGACATCGCGTGTTCCCTCTCCAGGGACACGCGGGCACGGACGTAGTGCCCTGGGAGTGTGTGATGATACAATGTAGAGGGACATTTACTCTGCCTAAACCATGTCTGTTTGTGACGGGTCGGTGTTGAGGTTACTTGGGATGAGATAGCCCAGTGTGGGGTTCTCTTGATGGTCTCTATCTGATTTCTGATCTCTGCCCCTGTCCAGGAACTGCCCGAGGTGTGGTGATCTTCACTGGAGACCGAACGGTGATGGGCCGCATCGCAACTCTGGCCTCGGGGCTCGAGGTGGGCCAGACGCCTATCTCCATGGAGATCGAGCACTTCATCCACATCATCACGGGCGTGGCCGTCTTCCTGGGCGTCTCCTTCTTCGTGCTCTCCCTCATCCTCGGCTACACCTGGCTGGAGGCCGTCATCTTCCTCATTGGCATCATTGTGGCCAATGTTCCCGAGGGTCTGCTGGCCACTGTTACTGTGAGTTGGGGGTCAGAGGTCAAAGATGAGGGGTGCAGGTCAGCCGATTGGGAGCGGAAGCAGGCCATTGGAGGCTTTAATAAGGACAAGGCCATCAGTGGTTTCCTTGAGGAAGGGGTGTAGTGAAGGCTCGTTAGTGATATCGTACTAGCCCCGTCTCTCTCCTCCTCCCCCTCCACATATTACTCTCTCGCCTTTCCTTCGTCTCCCACTCTCATTCTTCACATCACTCCTGCTCTCCCTCTTTCTTTCCCATTCTCTCCCTCTTTTTCTCTCTCCCTTCCTCCCATGCCACTCTCTCCCCCTCACTTCCTTTCTGCATCTCTCCCATCTCATTCCCACTCTCACACTCTCTTTCCCTCACCATCACTAATTAACTAATTGATTGAGAATTACACATGGGAATAGGCCTTACAGCCAATGAGTCAATGCCGACCGTTCATCATGTTATCCCACTTTCACATTCACTCCCAACGCGTCAGGTGCAATTTACAGAGGCCAGATAACCTACAAACCCTTCCACCTTTGGGATGTGGGAGTAAACTGGAGCACCCCGAGGAAACCCATATGGCCACAGAGAGAATGTGGAAACTCCACAGAGCCAGCACCTGAGGTCAGGACCAAACCTGGATCTCTGGCACCGTGAGACAGCAGTTGCGCCACAGTGCACTGTCAAGGTTTCTCTCTCTTCCTCTCCCTCCTTCCCACTCTCTCTCCCTCCCACCCTCGCTCTTCATCTCACTGCTTCCCCCTCCATCTCTCCCTCCCTCTTCTCCCTCCCCCTCCCTCGTTCCCACCCATACCTCTTTCACCATTCTCCCTCCTCTCATCTCTCTAACCTATCTTTCTCCCTCTCCATCTCTTGCTCCCTCTCCATCTCTCTCTCTCTCGCCGTTCTCTCCTCTCTCTTGTTCACCCATCTCTCTTTTGCTCCCCTTCTTTCTCTACCTTCCTCACATCTTTCTCTTCCTCCCACATTTTCTCTGCCTCTTTCTCTCCCTCCCACTTTCTCAGTTCGCACTCTTCCTACTCTCTTTCTCTCCTCCTGCCTCCCCCACACTCTCTCCCCCTCCCTCCACACACCCCTCTCTCTCACCCACTCTCCCTCTCCACTCTCTCTAACTCCCTCTCTCTCTCTCTCTGCCCCAGGTCTGCCTCACTCTCACTGCTAAGAGAATGGCTCGCAAGAACTGCTTGGTGAAGAATTTAGAAGCAGTGGAGACACTGGGATCGACCTCGACCATCTGCTCCGACAAGACGGGGACTCTCACCCAAAACCGGATGACTGTGGCGCACATGTGGTTCGACAACCAAGTGCACGAGGCAGACACAACGGAGGACCAGAGCGGTATGGCCAGGAGTCACATCTGTAACTGGGGCACCCTGCTGGGAGCACCCTGCACAGTCTGATTTTGGCAGAGAAAGGCATGGGTGTGGGGTTCAGAGAGTATTACAGAGATAGGGACAATGTGGGGGTCAGAGGGTATTACAGAGATGGGTGTGGGGGTCGGAGTGCATTACAGAGATAGGGACTGGTGTGCGGGTCAGAGGGCATTACAGATGCAGGAATGGGTTGGATTCAGTGAAAGTTACAGGGATGGAGAGGGGTGCAAGGGCTGGAGGGGGAG
This sequence comes from Leucoraja erinaceus, assembly GCF_028641065.1. Lineage (NCBI taxonomy): Eukaryota > Metazoa > Chordata > Chondrichthyes > Rajiformes > Rajidae > Leucoraja > Leucoraja erinaceus. The sequence continues at coordinate 20,295,072 of NC_073400.1, read as the reverse complement.
ACAGATAGGGAGAGGTGTTGGGAGCCAGAAGCTCTGACAGGGATAAGGAGGAGTGCAGGGGCTGGAGATGGTTTCAGAGACAGGGAGGTGTGTCAGATTGCAGAGATAGGGACAGGTGTAATGTCCGGAGGGGGTGACAGAGATAGGGAGGGGAGTAGGGGCAGGAGGAGTTACAGAGTTAGGAAGGGTTGTAGGGGCTTATGTATTATTGGAGGTGCGCTCTAGAATTGCATGCCCACCCTCTGGTAGTGTAGTGTGATCTTTCTGTGTATCAGCACACCAGGGAAGCTTGTGAACCCTATGTAACTCACTTGTCTCTGATCCCATCCACAGGTTCGGCCTTCGACAAGACTTCGCCCACATGGGCCGGACTCTCACGCATTTCGGCTCTCTGCAACCGGGCCGTCTTCAGGCCGGGCCAGGAGAATGTCTCCATCTCCAAGGTGAGCTGAAGTTAGGGGACGCTGCCTCTCACTTCCCCCTCCCTCTCTCTTTCTCTCCTTCCCTCCCTACATTCACCACCCTCTCCCTCGCCTTCCCACTCCATGCCCTCCATTCTTCCCTCTCTGGTCTCCTCCTTTCATCTTGCTCCCACTTCTTCCTGTCTCCTTTCCTTCTGACCACTTATCATGCCCATCTCTCCCTCCTCCCACTTCCTCCCCACCTGTGGCCCTCCCTTCACTTTGCACCTCCCTCCCTCCTCTCCACCTTCACCCATCTGCCTCTTCCCTTCCCTTCCTTTCACTTTCCTTTCCCTATTTCCACCTTCCCTTCCCTGCTATTCCCCTCCCTCCCTTCCACTTTCCTCTTTTCCCTCCATTCCTTCCTTTCCCCATTATCCTACCCCTCTCTCTCTCTTTCTCTCTCCTCCTACCCTTTCCTTCCTTCGACCTTTATTCTTCCTCAGACCTCCTTTTCCTCTTGTGCACTCTCTGTCTCTCTTCATCTGCTTTTCCCTCTCACCTTAGAGATAGCGGAGTCAGGGGATATGGGGAGAAGGCAGGAACGGGGTACTGATTGGGGATGATCAGCCACGATCACATTGAATGGCGGTGCTGGCTCGAAGGGCCGAAAGGCCTACTACTGCACCTATTGTCTATTAGACCGTGCTCCTCTCCTTCTGCTCAGGACCCCCGCCGCCGCCTCAGTGCAGGAGCTGATGGTTGTGATCAGGAAATAAAGCATCTCAAGTTGAGTGAGAAGGCATAAAGCTGGTTAAGGGAATATGATGCAGGAAATGTGAATTGATCCACAAGGGAAGGAAATACCAAAAGCAAATTATTTTTTTTGTTTTTTGTTTTTTTTTTGTTTATTTTATTAGAAGTTAATACATCACAAAACAGTACAGTGGCACCTAACTTTAGGTGCCAACTATGTAATACCGTAATCCATTCTATGTACAACCTCTAGTTTTATGTTATAAGAAAGAAGTAAGCAGAACAAGAAAAAGAAAGCAATAGAAAGGGGAAAAAGTGGAGAAATAGATGGTAGAGAGTAGAAAAACGTGAAGTGTGTATATAAAAAATAAAAAAAGGAAGAGAGAAAGAGGAAAGTAGAAATAGAAGAGAAGGCCCCTTAAAAGAGAATTTTTCAAATCTGTATTCGGAGATGTAGCTCTATCCGCGTCATGAACTGAAATCAGCAATCCTTACGGCACCGCTGCATCACATGATTCCAAAAAGTCGATGAAAGGAGACCAACTCTTTAAGAATTGGTCATATTTATCTATTAGTCGGAGTCTCATTTCTTCAAGGCGTGCTATGTCCATCCAAAAGCAAATTATAATTCAAATATTGAGACAGTACAAAATGTTGACAAGGTCTAGCATAATCATCTGGTCCAGAAGGTTATGATCCAAAGTGCGGTGGCAAACTGAATCCAAAATTGGCTTGGTCTGGTGTATAGGTTTTTCTGACTCAAAGTCTGCAACTAGTTATGTTCAGAGGGACCATTGCTGTTTATAATATGTATAAATGACTTGGATCAGAGTGAAAGTAGACGGATTAGTAAGCTTACTGACACCGCAAAAATAAATGGTTGAGTTGTCGACCTCAAAGAACATTTCCTAAGCATAGAGCAGGATATAGATCAGTTGGAAATCTGGATGAGGTGATGGGAGTTGGAATTTAACCTGAACAAGTATGAGGCAATGCATTTTTGGATCACAGATACCAACAGGTCATATACAGTAAATGGCAGGGACCTCAAGAGTGCTAATGCAGAGAGACATTGGTGTACAAGTTAATAATGAGCTGAAAATGGGAACACAGGAAGATAGAAAGTGTAAGTATTCGGCCTGCTTGCATTCGTAGACCAATGCCCTTAGAGTAAGAGCTGGGACACCATGTTGCAACTATTCAAAACATTGGTCAGATGTACTTGGAGTATTGTGAATAGTTCTGGTCACCGCAATATAGGAAGGATGTGGTAGCAATTGTGAGAGGGCAGAGGAGATTCACAGAGGGTTGTAGGTTTAAGGAGAGTGTCGATTGGTTTATTTTCACTGGAACGTATGAGACCTGGAGTGACCTTACAGAAGTTTATAAAATTCTGATGGCCATAAATAAAGTCAGTCTTTCCCCAGTGTGTGGGAGACCAGAACAAGACAGTGCAGAATTAACGTTAGAGGAGTAATTTTGAAGAGATCTGAGCAGTACATTTTTTCACACAAACGTTAGCGCCTGCTTTGGACAGGGCGGGATCTCTGGAATTCTCTGCGCCAGGGAGCTGTGTAATCAATCCCCACTGTGAGGGAGATTTAAATTTTATGGGAATGGGGAGAGAGCTGGGGAGCGGAATTGTGGCCAACATTTGGATCGGCTATGCTGGTGCAGAGTGAGACTAGAGGGGCTGATCGGCCCCTGGCCCAGAGACAAGCCTGTAACCAACTTCTGCTCCTCTTCCCTCCAGCGTGAGACCTCTGGCGACGCGTCCGAGTCGGCGCTGTTGAAGTGCATCGAGCTGTCGTGTGGCTCCGTCCGCGAAATGCGGCGGAAGAGCCCCAAGGTGACGGAAATCCCCTTCAACTCCACCAACAAGTACCAGGTATGGCTCTCCGGCCAGATGCCACAGTCCTATTCCCCCCTCCAGCCCAGCGGGAAGCCTCGCCTGGTAGTTGGGCTTCCTTCCCCCAAGACCCAGGCCGCCCCGCGTCCCCACTGGTGTTCCCCGTTTCAGAGGATACATGGCAGAGGTTGGGGATGTGACCTTGTTACTTGATGAGGGACCCAACCTTCCACAGCAAAAATGGTAACTGGGCAAGGGGTGTGCCGGGGTGGGTAGGGGTTTCAAGAAACCTCTTTTCAAGAAAGATTTAGCTCTTAGGGCTAAAGGAATTACGGGATATGGGGAAAAACAGGAACGGGGTACTGATTTTGGATGATCAGCCATGATCACATTGAATAGTGGTGCTGATTCGAAGGGCCAAATGGCCTATTCCCGCACCTATTTTCTGTGTTCCTATGAAAGCGGTCCCAGCCTTGTTCGCAACGAGCTCGTCCCATCCAAACCTCACTCGTTGCAAGAGTCTGGAGGGGAGCGAGATGCAGCGAGGTTGAGGGAGGGGCTGATCCATGGAGCTGGGACACCTACCAATGGTGGAGCAAAGGGGAGATTCCAGGGAGGATGGGATGCAGAAGAGGCGGGGAGGGGTGGGGCAACTGTTGACAGAGGTAGACATGGGTGCGGTTGTTGGAGGACGCTACAGAGAAGGGGCACTGTGGGAGCAGTAGAGGGTTACAGAGATAGGATAGGTCACAGAGTCATACAGCATTGAAACAGACTTTTGGCCCAACTCATCCATGCTGACCAAGATGCCCCATCTGTGCTAATGCCATTTACCTGTGTTTGGCCCATGTCCCTCTAAATCTTGGTAGAAGATGAGGAGAGAAAGTGGGTGGGAGGTGAGCTGAGGAAATGGGTAGGAGTGGAGTGGTTAGATGGAGGCGGTAGGAATGAGAGGGAGTGGAAAGTTGGTGGGACGGTGGGAGAGGCTGGGTGGGGATGCAGGGGAGGGTTGGATGGAGAGAAGGGGTCGGTGAGAGGGGTGAGGAGAAGTGGACGAAGAGAAGGGTGTACGTGGCGGAAGGGAGTGGGTGGTGGAGGCGATGGTTGGGTGGGAATAGAATGACTGTGAAGAAGGGGAGGATGTGGGTGGAATGAGAAGTGGTTCGTGGAAATGTGGATGCGGGTGGAGGAAAGCGGTGGGTGGAGCGAGGGGGTGAGGTGGAGGTAGGGGAGAGTGTGGGTGGGGGAGACGGAGGGTAGAAGGTGGAGGGGGTAGAAGGTGGAGAGGTGGTTGGGTGAGGGGGAAGGGGGGACTTCCATTAAAGGAGGAGTGAGAGAATGGTGGGGGAGAAGTGGAGGATGGGCTGAGGGAGGCGAGCATGTGGGTGTGGTATGGGTATAGTGAGGGGGTCGCTAGTGGAGGGATGGTTGGGTGGAGGGAGGGAGTGCATAGAGGGAGGGGGAGGGTGGTGGTGGCTGAATGTTGGATGGAGGGGGAGGGTTTTCTGCCGGAGTGAAGTCAGGTGTGTAACCCCCTCTTACCACCCTCCTCTCTCCCCTCACCCCCCAGTTGTCCATCCACACGATGGAGGCAGAGGAGGGGTCTCCGGGTCCCTCCCACCTGCTGGTGATGAAGGGCGCTCCTGAGCGGATCCTGGATCGCTGCTCCACCATCTTGCTGCACGGGCAGGAGGTGGCCCTGGACACGGAACTGCGCGAGGCTTTCCAGAACGCCTACCTTGAGCTGGGGGGTCTCGGGGAGCGGGTCCTGGGTGAGTACTCCCCCCCCCCACCCCGCCAGCCAGGATGCGATCTTGTAACCAAGTCATCAGTGGGCAGGTGGGAGGCGAGGGTAGAGGGGGAGGGACGGAGAGGGATCTTCCTCTGCACTGCACTGGGTCACGACGGTGGAGGGGGTTGTGTCTGGGATCTTGCTGTGCATGCCAAGTGGTCAGAGAATGTGTGGGGTGTTGCTGTGGTTGTGTGACCGGGATCTTGATGTGTGTATCGTTGAGAAGGTTTCGGTGAAGTTTGTGATCTGGCAGTGCATGCGGGGTTGGAGCTTTGGGAATATTGGGATCCTGCTCTGTGTGTGTGTCAGGGAGGTGTGATGGGACCCTCGCGATATATTACTGTACAATTACTCTCACCCGGCTGTGTTTCTCAGCAGAGGAAATGCTGGGATCCTCTGGTGCCTGTTTAATCTCTCTCCTCACCTCTCCTTGTCAAACCCCTCTCCCCTCCCCTTCCATCTACTCTCCTCCCCTCCTCTCTCCACATCTTTCTCTCCTCCTCTCCTTCCCCCACTCCCCCTCCCTTTCCTCCACCTCTACCTCCTCACCCCCATCCTCTCCTCCCTGTTCTCTTCAACCTCCTCCATTCCTCCCTTCCCTTCTCCCTCTCTTCCTCTTTTCCCATGCATCCTACCCCTCTCCTCTCCCCTCACCCATCATCTCTTCCATTCCCATTCTCTTCTTTCACCCCTTCCAATCCCCTTCCTCACCCCTCTGCCTTCCCACCCCCTCCTCTATCCTTCCTCCTCTATCCTTCCTCCTCCCTTCACTCTTCCTTTCTACTCATAATTTGACCGTATCCTCCCCTCAGGTTTCTGTCACCTTAGCCTCCCAATCGACCAGTTTCCCATCGGTTTTCCATTCGATGCCGAGGAGCTGAACTTCCCGACGGACAACCTGTGCTTTGTCGGCCTCATGTCGATGATCGACCCTCCCCGAGCCGCCGTCCCTGATGCCGTGGGCAAGTGCCGGAGCGCGGGCATCAAGGTGAGACTCCAGGCCCCTCCAACTGTCTGTGCCCACACCCTGGGCAAGCACACCCACCTCTCATCTGCTGCTTCTCCCCACAGGTCATCATGGTCACTGGAGACCATCCCATCACTGCCAAGGCTATCGCTAAGGGCGTTGGCATCATCTCTGAGGGCAACGAGACGATGGAAGACATTGCTCAGAGACTCAACATTCCTGTCAGCCAAGTTAATCCCAGGTACGGACGAGTGAAGCCTCTTCCACAACATCCTATCACACACTTCCAGGGCAAGCGTTCCGTAGAACATGGAACAACACAGCACAGGAACAGGCTCTTCAGCCCACGGACATGATGCCAAATTAAATTAATCTCCTTTGCCTGCACATGCTCCACATTCTTCCATTCCTGCAAATCCATGTGCCCATCTAAAGCCTCCTAAATGCCACTATCGTATCTGTCTCTACCACCACCCCTGGCAACGAGTTCCTGGCACCTATCGCTTTTTGTGTAAAATAAACTTGCCCTGCATATCTCTTTTAATCTTACACCCTCTGACCTTAAAACTATGCCTGTCTGTAGAAGGGTCTCGACCCGAAACGTTGCCTATTTCCTTCGCCCCACCCGCTGAGTTTCTCCAGCAGTTTTGTCTACCTTCGATTTTCCAGCATCTGCAATTCCTTCTTAAACATTAAAACTATGCCTCCTAGTATTTGACATTTTCACCTTGAGAGATTAGTTCTGACTGTCTATCTTATGTACGCCTCATAATTTTATAACCTTCTATCATGTGTCCCCTCAGCCTCTGAAGCTCTGGTGAAATCAATCCAACTTGCCCAACATGGCTAATTCCTTTTAATCCAGGCAGCATTCTGGGAAACCACTTCTGCACTCTTTCCAAAGCATCCACATGCTTTCTGTAATGGGATAACCAGAACTGCGCACGATATTCCAAATGCGGCCCAGCCAAAGTTTTAGATAGCTGTAACATGACTTACTCAATGTCCCACAAGACCTCTTGACCACTGAGATCCAGGTCCAGAGTTAGATACAGAGTGAAGCTCCCTCTACACCGTCCCATCACACACGACCAGGCCACATATTACATGCAGTGAAGCCTCCTCTCACACTACAGGACATGTGTTATGTACAGAGGGAAGCTCCCTCACATACGACAGGACACGTGTTACATACAGAGGGAGGCTCCCTCTACACCTTCCCATCACACATTACTGGGTCACGTGTTACAAATAGAGGGAAGCTCCTGCTGTACTGTCTTCACACACTCCCAAGGCATGGGTTGATGGAACCAGACGCTGGTGGAGCTCTGCCTCACGGGGGGGGGGGGGGGGGGCAGTATAATTGATTGTCCGGTGCAGTTCGACGAGTCCTCCACAGCCCTCACTCCGCCTCCGTTCCACTACCTCCAGGGACGCCAAAGCCTGTGTGATTCACGGCTCCGACCTGAAGGAGATGGGAGATGACCAGCTGGACCAAATCCTGTGCAACCACACTGAGATTGTCTTCGCTCGCACATCACCACAACAGAAGCTCATCATCGTGGAGGGCTGCCAGAGACAGGTGGGCTGCTCCCTGACACCATCCCCTCAGCCTTCGAATCCCAGCATTGCATTCTATCTCCCACTTCCAGTCTCCATGTTCCTAGGTTAAGCCACTCAGAGAGCACCGTACACAGTTTTATTCTCCATATCCCTGGGTTAGACCACAATGGGAGCACCGTGCACCATTAGACCACACTAGATGCATTGTTCTCTGCTCTGGTCTCCCACAGATGTACCCACAGAGGAGGATTAAGCTCAGAGGATAAATAAGAGATAAAGTAATTGAAGGCCATTTGGTCCCTCAAGCCTGCTCTTGTATTCAAAGAGCATATCACTGCTCTTTTATCTCACTAACCACAGATCCCTCCATTCCATAATGGTCCTGAAGCCACTGATCCTAACCTTGAATGTCCTCCACAGCCCTCATGGGTTAAGAGATTTCTCCTCATTTCTGTCCTAAATGACTGACTCTGGTTGCAGGCACCTCAGCCAGAGGAAACATCACTTAGAGGGACCCCCGGATTGAGTGCCAACATCCTTCCACTCCTCGCCACTTGAAAATATTTGTCCATTCCACCTTTCCCTCCTGAATTTGCCCAAACTCAGGCCCCTCACCCTGAGTTTCCCTGCCAACGTCCAGGATGATGATGTGTGAAATCTGGGGGGGTTTGATGGGAATGTGGAGGCAATAAAACATGGTTAATATGGAAAATGCAAATGGGTGATTGATGATTGGGGGGGTTACCTCCTCCCGCAGGGGCACGACCTCTAAGCTCCCCTCCGTCCGTTTCCTGACCTCCCTCCCTCCCGCAGGGGGCCATCGTGGCCGTGACAGGCGATGGGGTCAACGACTCCCCCGCCCTGAAGAAGGCCGACATCGGTGTTGCCATGGGGATCTCTGGCTCCGACGTCTCCAAGCAGGCGGCAGATATGATCCTACTTGACGACAACTTTGCTTCAATTGTGACGGGTGTGGAGGAGGGTAAGGAGAGGGGGGTGAGGGTGAGAGGGTGAGGAGGGGGGGGGGGGGGGGGAGACACGAGGGTGGAGTAGTGAAATAGGAGCCCTTCGGTGTGAGAGGGGAGGTGAATACTGAATTAAAAGTGTTATAAATGAATGCGCAAAGTATAAGAAATAAAGTGGATGAGCTTGAGGCTCAGTTAGAGATTGGTAGGCATGATGTTGTGGGAATTACAGAGACATGGCTGCAAGATGATCAGAGTTGGGAACTGAACATTCAGGGTTATACGTCCTATCGAAAAGACAGACAGGTGGGCAGAGGAGGTGGGGTAGATCTGTTGGTAAGGAATGAAATGGAGTCCTTTGCGAGGGGTGACATAGAATCAGAAGATGTAGTCATTGTGGATAGAACTGAGAAATTGTAAGTGTAAAATACCTTAATGGCAGTTATCTACAGCCCCCCAAACAGTAGCCAGGATATAGGGTGCAAGTTGCATCAGGAGTTAAAATTGGCAGCATATAACAAAGGTAATGCTACGGTGTTTATGGGATATTTCAATATGCAGGTAGACTGGGAAAATCAGGTTGATACTGGACCCCAAGAAAGGGAATTGGCAGAGTGCCTCCGAGATGAATTCTTTGAGCAGCTTGAACTGGAGCCTACCAGGGAGAAGGCAATTCTGGATTTAGTGTTGTATAATAAACCGGATTTGATAAGAGAACTCAAGGTAAAGGAGCCATTAGGAGGTAGTGGCCATAATATGATATGTTTTAATCTGCAATTTGAGAGGGAGAAGTTAAAATCAGAAGTGCCAGTATTGCAGTTGAACAAAGGAGACTGTGGAGGCATGAGGGAGGAGCTGGTCAAAGTTGACTGGAAAGGGGCCCAAGCAGGGATGACAGTGGAACAGCAATGGAAGGAATTTCTGGGAATAATCCAGAAGATGCAGGACCATTTCATCCCAAGGAGGAAGAAGGATTCTAAGGGGAGTAATAGGCGACTGGCTAACAAGGGAAGCAAATGACGGTATAAAATTAAAAGAAAAGACGTATAACATAGCAAGATGAGCGGGAAGCCAGAAGATTGGGAAACTTCTAAAGAACAACAGAAGGTAACTAAATAGGCAATGAGGGGAGAAAAGATGAAGTACAAAGGTAAGCCGGCCAAGAATATAAAGAAGAATAGAAAAAGCTTCTTTAGGTATGTGAAGAGGAAAAGATTAGTTAAGACAAATGTGGGGTCCCTTGAAACATGTGAATTTATTATGGGGAACAAGGAAATGGCAGACGAGTTGAACAGGTAAGTTAGTTCTGTCTTCACTAACGAAGACACAAACAATCTCCCAGAAGTACTAGGGGACAGAGGATCTAGTACTTAAAATTATTAAGGGATTGGAGAAACTAGATGCAGGAAACATGGGGGAGTCCAGTATTAGGGGCACAGTTTGAGAATAAGTAGGCCATTTAGAACTGAGATAAGGAAAAACTTTTTCACCCAGAGAGTTGTGAAATTGTGGAATTGTGGCAGTGGAGGCCGATTCACTGGATGCATTCAAAAGTGAGTTAGATAGAGCTCTTAGGGCTAGAGGAATCAAGGGATATGGGGAGAAGGCAGGAACGGGGTACTGATTGTGGATGATCAGCTGTGATCACATTGAATGGCAGTGCTGGCTTGAAGGGCTGAATGGCCTACTCCTGCACCTATTTTCAACGTTTCTATGAGGGGAGTGGAGATGGTGGAGTGGTAGGTGAAAATGGAAGAGGGGTGAGGCTGGGAGAGAGGTCAGAACAGGAGTGAGGACAGTGCCGAGATATGGAAAGGTCGGAGAGGAGGAGGGAGGGAGGAGCCAGTTGGGGAGGCAATGTGGAGGGAGGTGACACGATGGAAGGGGAGGAGAGGAGAAGTGGTACGGAGTTAGTGGGAGGGGAGGAGGTGAAGGTGAAGGGAGGAGGAGCAGGGGGAAATTATATGAGGCACAGGATCAGGAACTGAAGTTGTTTGTCTTCCACAGGCCGACTGATCTTCGACAACCTGAAGAAGTCGATCGCCTACACACTGACCAGTAACATCCCGGAGATCACTCCCTTCCTGCTGTTCATCGTGGCCAACATCCCCCTCCCTCTGGGCACCGTCACCATCCTCTGCATAGACCTTGGTACCGACATGGTGAGAGCCGAGGGAGTTGGGGAGGGGGGAGGGGTGATGATGTCAGGAGGATCTTGGAGTGGGGTGGGGGATGGCAGAGAGGGGAAGGTGAAAAGGCAGAGAGCTGGTAAAAGTGAGTTAAAAGCAGGGGAATGTGGAAGAAAAAGTGTTTGAATGGAGTGGATGAGAGTGGAGTGGATGGTTTGGAGAGAATGAGGCATGGGGCATGGGATTGGAGGAGGGGTTGCAGAGGAGTTGCATGAAGCAATTCCATCATTGAATCTTTACTTATCCTTTGGCAAGGTCCCTGCAATCTCACTGGCCTACGAGGCAGCAGAGAGCGACATCATGAAAAGACAACCTCGAAACCCCAAAACTGACAAACTGGTCAATGAGAAACTCATCAGCATGGCATACGGACAGATCGGTGAGTGAGGGAGTAATGGGAGAGGCACAGAGGGCAGAGGGATGGGTGGGATGGTTGGGATGGGAGGGTAAGGGGAGAAAGAAGTGGGGGAGGAAGGAAGGATGGAAATGGAGCAGGAGGGAAGGGATGGGGAAGGGTCAGCAGGAAGGGAGGAAGGGAAGTGATGGGGAGGGAGAGAGGAAGGGAGATGAATAGAGAGAGGGGGAGTTAAGGAATGGATAAGAAGGGAGGGGAAGAGAGAAATGGGGACGAATGGAAGAGGGAATTAAGATGGATGGAAGGAATGAGGTGGAGGGAGGGAGGGAAGGAAGGAATGGGGATAGAGGGAGGGAATAACAGTGTGGGATGGAGGAAGGGAGATGAATGGAGGGGTGGGAAGAAAAGGAATGGGGAAGAATGGAAGAGGGAATTAAGATGGATGGAGAGAAGGAATTGAGTGGAGGGAGGGAGTAATGGATGGGACAGGGATGAAGGGAAGGAGAAGGAGGGAGGGAAGGCATGGGGGTGGAGGGAATATAGGAAAAAGGGAAAAGGGCCCGAGGGGGGGAAGAGATGGATGGGAAATAGGGTGTCAGTAACTCTGGACAATTCTGACAAACTCCTCTCTCCCCCCCTCCTCCTATCTTGCCCCAACTGCGGCACCCCACCTTGCCCTTGCAGGGATGATCCAGGCGCTAGGAGGATTCTTCACCTACTTTGTAATCCTGGCAGAGAACGGCTTCCTGCCCTCGCACCTCATCAATCTGAGGCTCGACTGGGACGACCGGTCCCGGAACGACCTTGAGGACAGTTACGGACAGGAGTGGGTGAGGCTCCATTCGCCGAGGAGGGAGGGGGTAGGGGAGGGGGGAGGTTGCACGGCCAGAATTACGGGATCCTGCTAGTGCCACTGACCAGCCTCACCTTCGCCTCGCTCCCCACAGACCTACGAGCAGCGCAAGATCGTGGAGTTCACCTGCCACACAGCTTTCTTCACCAGCATCGTGGTGGTGCAATGGGCCGATGTCGTCATCTGCAAGACCAGGAGGAACTCTATCTTCCAGCAGGGCATGAAGTGGGTGAATTTTGGGGCCTGACCAAGGGCCCTACACAAGATGGGAGGGGGGATGGCTGGTGCTGAGGGAGTGGGAAAGAGGGAAATAGGACAGCAGAGTGGGATGGACAGTGGGAGAGGGAATGGGTCTCAGGCAGTGGAAGGGGAGAGAAAGTAGATGGAAGGGGAGGACGTGGGTTGGGAAACGGGGAGAGGCTGAAGGGAGTGACGGGGCGTGGGAGGCAGGGAGAGGGGGAGGGGTTGAGGGAGGAGTGCAAGAAAGAAGATGATAATAGAAGCAGAGGTTGAGGAGGTAAAACTCAGGGGGAGGGGCTGAGAGAGGGGGCAGGGGCTGAGGTGATTAAGAGTTCGGGGTGAGTAGAACTAAGGGTTTTTAAGGAGGGGATGAGGAAAGAAAATGGGGTTGAGGCACTGAGGGAGTGGGTGAGGTGAGGGAGTGGGGCTGAGGCAGTTGCTGAGAGTTACAGCAATAGAACGAGTATTTCTCCAGCTGCTGTATTTCATCTCGCTGTCTCTCTGTCCAGAAATAAGATCCTGATCTTCGGCCTCTTCGAGGAGACTGCTCTCGCCGCATTCCTGTCCTACTGTCCAGGAATGGATGTTGCCCTTCGGATGTACCCCCTGAAGTAAGTCCTCGTCTCCATTCCAACGCAGCAGAGATAGGGAGAGTGGAGAGGATCAAGGTCAGTGCTAAGGAGGGGCACAGAGGATGGAAGGAGTTCTGGAAATACTGAGGCGTGCAGGGGCTAGACTGGGTTACAGAGATAAGGAGCGGTGTAAAGGATGGAGGGGGTTTTAGAGATAGGGAGGGGTGTAGGGGCTGGCGGGGTCATGGAAATAGGTTAGGGCTGGAGGAAATCACTGAGGGGTATAGGAGATCGAGGGGTTTATTGAGATGTGAAGGGGTGTTGGGGATCAAAATAGGTTACAGAGATAAAGAGGTGTCAGGGTCAGAGGGGGATTCACAGAGAGATGTGTTGGGTGAGAGGGGCATCTCTCCCTCCCCTTTAATCCCACCCCTCTATAATTCCCCATTCTCAACCTTCTTCACTCTCTCCCTCCTTTCCAACATCCTGTTCTCCCCCCCTCCCACCTCACTGTATTTCTACACTATATTTCTCTCATAGCACTCTTCCTCTCCACAACCCTTGCCACCCACATTCCAGCTTTCTCCTTCCTCACTACTGCTTACTCCCTTTCTCCCACATTTTTATCCCCCCCCCACCCCCATTCCTATCCCTCTCCCTATTTCTCCTCTCACCTACTCATGCACATCCCACTGTCCACACACTCCTCTCCATCTCTCTGCACTCAATCTTGCTCCCTCTATTTCCCCCTCCTTTCCTCTGCTCTTCTCTCCCCCTCCCTCGGCGTTTCCTCTCTCCTCCCTCTCTATCCCTCTTTTCCTCCATTCCCTCGTCATTCCCTTCCTTCCTCCGCACTCCTATCCCAACATGCTCTACCCGCTTCCTCCTTCTGTCCACTCTCCACTCCCTTTATTCCTCTGCTCTGCCATCTCCTCCCTCCCTCTGTGCTCTCTTTTCCCTTCCATTACTATCTCTCCACTTCTTTCTCCCTCTGCTTTTTATCCTCTCAACTTTGTTTTCCCACCATGCTCTCCTTTCCATTTCTCCCTCTGCTCTCTCTTACACTCTCCCACTCTTCACTCCCTCTCTCCCTTCTGCACTCTCCTCTTTCCTCCTCCACCCTCCTCTCGTCTTCCTCTCTCTCTCTCAACCTCTCACTCTTTCTCTCTCCAGACTCCCCTGGTGGTTCTGTGCCTTCCCCTACAGTCTCCTCATCTTCATCTACGATGAGGTCAGGAAGTTCATCCTACGCCGACACCCTGGCGGTGAGTCGCGGTTGCTTCCGGAACCTTCCCCTGTGACGTGCCTGGCGTGGGAGGGTGGCAGGGATGGGTGCATGGGGGTCAGGAGCAGGAGGCTGGGATGTGGACCGAGATGGCGAGGTGGCGATGGAGACGTGACAGCCAGCTGCCCCTCTCTGCTGCCAGTTGCTAGAAGCATCGTACCCTAATGGGGGTGGGGGGGGGGACACGGGACGGAGGGGCAAAGATCGACGAGGGGCAGCACCAGAATTGCTCCATCCCCTCCCATAGACATTCTGCCACTGACATAGATGGGATGGGATGAGGTCAGCCTGTGCGCTGTCGTACACTGAGGTATGAATTTCGGGCACTGACTTTCTCCTCTCCAAACTTTTCTGCAGGTTGGGTGGAACGCGAGACGTATTACTGAGCGACCTTCACCCAACTTACACCGTTGGTCCCCCTCCCCACCAAACTACACAATGCCCTTTCCTTATCCCTCAATCTCCCCGTCCCTACTTCCCCTCACCATCTACTCCAAACCCTTTAGTACCCTTCCCAGCACACTCCCCTCACTAAACTACCCATTCGCTTCCCCCTCCCCTCACCATCCACCCCACACTCTCTCCACCACCCCTCCCCAAACTCACTCTCCCACCCCAACCATCCACTCGCCTCTTCCTCACACCCTCCTGAAACTACTCCCCTCCTACTACCATTCCCTTCTCCACCATATTCCCTTCATTACTCCTCCCCAAACCCATTCCCCTTTTCCCACTCATCCACCTCCCAAAACTGTCTTCCCATTTCCCATCCCTAACTCGCCTCCTGTCACCATCCCTCCCCTGGAGGAACAACGGAGGCATATTGCTGATCTCTGCCCTCCCCTCACCCCCTGTACCACCTCCTGCCTACCATGGCAGCTCCTCTGCTACTCCCTTCACCTTCCCCGCCACACCCACATGTACTCTCTGGTTCCTGACATAATTTGGAGCCCCTCCCTCTGCTCTCGGTATACCCCCACCCCACCCACCCATCCACCTACTAACCTCCTCCCTCCCGCAGACCATCCCCCACAGCCGGAGTTTGCAGACCAACGGCAGGCCTGCAGTGATTGGAAATAAAATGATTTGTTGATGTAGGATTCAAGTCTCATCGTGTGTCTCTGATGAAGGTGTGTGCATATGAGGGTGGCCTCCTCCTCCTCCTCCACTGGGTGGGTTGAACAGCCTCCTGTTGTGCTTGCACGGCCGATTCAAGGAGCTGATGGGCCTCCTCTACCAGCCCTGTAGATTCAGGAATATAAGTGCATAGAAAAGGACAGATGACATTTAAGGTCAGGACCCGAAGGTCAGCCGAGGACAATGGCTTGTGTTTCAGGTGGCTTTCCCAATGCACCAATTCTTGGAAAACATTAAGGTGGTCAATCCCCCGGGCCCGATGGGATCTAGCCCAGATTGTTGAGAGAGGGATGGGAAAAGATAGATGGTACCTTAATAATAATTTTAGCAATGCTCCAGTCTTCCAGGACCTCATCTGTGGCTAAAAAGGAATACATTAGAGGCAAACTAGGAAATGATATGCCAGTGGGAGGGAAATTGCTGGAGAAGATACTTATGGACAAAATGTACGCATCTGAACAAGCAGACTTGTTAGGGATAGTCAGGATAGGTCTGTACGAGGAAGTTAATAGCTCACAAACTTGACTATTTTAATGAAGCAACAAAGATGATTGATGAGATAAGGCGACGGTGAGTTGCATACATAGATGGCAATAAAGCTTTCAACTGTCCCTCATGGTTGGCTGATCGAGAAAAGGAAGTAACGTGGAGACTTAGTGGATTGAATTTAACATTAGTCAGAGGGTAGTGGTGGAAAAATATTATTCTGAATGAGTCTGTTGGGCTGGTGATCTGCAGGGATCACTGTTGGGGTGGGTGCGATAAAGTATATAAATAATATGGACAAAAGTGTAGGTTACACAAAAAAAGCTGGAGAAACTCAGCGGGTGCAGCAGCATCTATGGAGCGAAGGAAATAGGCAACGTTTCGGGCCGAAACCCTTCTTCAGACTGATCGGGGGCGGGGGTGGGTGGGGACAAGAAAGGGAAAAGGAGGAGGAGCCCGAAGGCTGGGGGATGGGAGGAGACAGCAGGGGGGCTGAGGAAGGGTAGGAGACAGCAAGGACTACCAAAATTGGGAGAATTCGATGTTCATGCCCCCGGGGTGCAGACTCCCCAAACGGAATATGAAGTGCTGTTCCTCCAATTTCCGGTGCTGCTCGCTGTGGCCATGGAGGAGACCCAGGACAGAGAGGTCGGAGACGGAGTGGGAGGGGGAGTTGAAGTGCTGAGCCACCGGGAGGTCAGCTTGGTTATTGCGGACCGAGCGGAGGTGTTCGGCGAAACGATCGCCCAACCTCCGCTTGGTCTCACCGATATAGATCTGCTGACATCTAGAGCAGCGGACGCAATAGATGAGGTTGGAAGAGATGCAGGTAAACCTCTGTCGCACCTGGAACGATTGCTTGGGTCCTTGAACGGAGTCGAGGGGGGAGGTAAAGGGACAAGTGTTGCATCTCTTGCGGTTGCAAGGGAAAGTGCCCGGGGAGGGGGTGGACCGAGAGGGAAGGGAAGAATTGACAAGGGAGTTATGGAGGGAGCGGTCTTTGCGGAAGGCAGATATGGGGGGAGATGGGAAGATGTGGCGAGTGGTGGGGTCACGTTGGAGGTGGCGAAACTGACGGAGGATTACTTTTTGTATGTGACAAAAAGTATGGGACAAAAGTGTAGTTGGGCTGATTAGTAAGTTTACATTTGGCATGAAAATTAGCAAAATGGTGGATAGTGAGGAAGGTTGTCAAAGGATTCAGCAGTAGATAAGGGCAGTTGGAAATATGGGCAGAAAATGGAAGATGAGGTTTAAATCCTGGAAGGCGTGAGGCGGTGCATTTTGGGAGGTCAAATGCAAGAGGAAAGTAAACAGTAAACGTCAGAGGGTCTTGACCCAAAATGTCACCCATTCCTTTTCCAGAGATGCTGCCTGACCCGATGAGTTACTCCAGCGTTTTGTGGCTGATCTATTGTCCATTTTCATCCCCATTTTCCTGCCTTCTCCCCATAACCTTTTGACACCCTCACTAATCAAGGGACTATCAATCTCTGCTTTAAAAATTTCCAATGACAGCCTCCACCACAGTTTGTGGCAATGAATTTCACAGATTCACCTCCCTCTGGCTAAAGAAATTCCAAATTCCTCCTCATCCCCATTTCAGTGAACCAGTTGATGTGGATGAATTTGGAATTATAGAAGCCTTTGAAGGGTGGCGCCGAGATTATTACAGGGGAATTTTGGGAGTCACTGCACTGACATGGATTGAGGAATTGAATTAACAGGAAACACAAGAAACTGGGACATCTTTTTTTTTTGGGGGGGGGGGGGGGGGGGGGGCAGGCGGAAGTGCGATGGGGAAATAAAAATCTGTTCCAAAACCCATTTGCTCAAAATGATTGGTAAAGATCAAGTGCAAGATATTCAATGGGTGACAGGCTGCGAGGAGGATATGGGCAAGCAAAATGAACACGCAAGAACTTGGTGGATGGAATATAACGAGGGCATGCACTGCTCAAATGCAAGAGAACGTGTCCGTGTTCAAAGTGCCTATTGGTCCATCTGCATTCCGTTTCATTTTTTTTTTGCTTCCCCAACACTGAAGAAGGGTCTCGGCCCAAAACAACACCTATTCCTTCTCTCCAGAGATGCTGCCTGTCCCGCTGAGTTACTCCAGCTTTTTGTGTCTATCTTCGGTTGAAACCAGCACCTGCAGCTCCTTCTTACACATCAATACTCTCACCCCCTCCTCGCCAGGCAGAGAGGGCCTGCACCTTCTCACCCTGCTGGGCGGTGGTCTCTCACCCCCTCCCCTCTCTGCGGGCAGAGGTCCCTTGCCACCAGCCCCAGGTGGAAGGGATAAAAAAAAGAAACACAGGAACCCAGTTCATTCAATGCGGTTTTTAATTGCAGTCTAAATTCAAATCCATCAAAATTGAGAACGGGCAAAAACGCATAAAGCAACAAGCTATACCCCGTCACGGCATCTGTAAAGCATTTTTCAAACCTGCTGTTTGACGCCCCCCCTCCCCCTCCCTTCCCCATACCCCAAACTGCAGGCTCAAAGAGCGGGTACACAATGAAACCCCGGACATGCCCTAATGGGGGTAAGAGGGTGTGGGGAGGGAGGGAGAGGCTGCAGGAAGGATCCTCACCCCACCTCCCAAACTATAAACAGTTTCTCAACATAGAACTTTTTAAAATAAATCCCCCCCACCTCCAAAACCATAATTGACGAGCTTCGCAGGGACGGGCGTGTTTCTGGATATACAAAACTTAGAAAGTCGATCAGAAAAATACTGTGGCGATTTGCACGGGTCAGTAACCGAGCGAGAGAGAAAATGAAGGCGTGAAAGAGAGAAGGGAAGGAGAGAAGGGAAGAGAAAGAGAAAAGAGGGGAGAAAAAAAAGAAAAAGAGAGAGAGTAAAGAGAGAGACTGTGAGAGGGGGAGAAGGGAGGGACCAGACAATGGGAGAGCAAGGAGACAGGAGATGCATGAACACACACACAGATACTTCCACCCCATTGTGAACAACTCACACACACACTCACACACAAACAGGAATAGTCAGTGTGTCAATGCCAGTGTGCAGGTCTGTGATAGCGGTCTCCCTCTGCCTGTCTCCCTGTACATCTGCCCTCACCGTCTTAGTGTCTCCCCGCCCCTGTAGAGAGTTGTGCTGCCAGCCCCCACGACGCCTCCCCATCCGTCCGAGAGCATCTGTGCGGTGTGTGGGCGTCTCTTGTCCCCTCCCTCAGGAGGGCATACACTGGACCCGGTCGGGTCCGTCCTCCTCCTCGTCCGATGTTTCCGAGGAACTTGACGTGTCGTCAGATTCATCCTCCGGCGCAGAGATGGGCTCCCGTCGCCGCTTTGGAGCGGGAAAGAGAAAATATAAACGCAGAGTTAGAAACAAGGACAAGTCTAATCTGACTGTCACCAACCACCTCTCCTCCTTCCGCCGTGCCATGCCGTGCCGTGCCCGGCTCCATTGCACTTACCTGCCGATGTCTCCGCTGGCGCAGGTGGTGCATGAGGAACCACAGCATGTGGCTGTCAAAGAGTTCAGTGTGTCGCAGGCAGTCTTCATCCCGTTCCCGCTTGTTCCTCTTGATCACCTGTGGAGGGAGGGAGGAAGGGGGAGGAGTGGAGAGAGAAATCAGAGCAAGAAAGGAGCCAAACAGGGTCGGAGCAAGGGGCGTGCAGTGTTAGAACATAGAGCCCATGAGTCTCGGCCCAGCTGGCCCCAGGGCGGCAGCGGGTCTGTGCGTGGGGCGGGCCCTTACCTCCGTCAGACCCGATAACCCGTTGCCCGCTTCCGAGGTGGGGGCCCAGATCTTGACGTCATGGTCGAGGCCACTGGTGGCCAGGACAGGCAGATGTGGGTGCGGCTCCAGGCAGTTCACCTGGAATAGGGGCGAGGGGAGGAAAAGATAAAGAGCAAGAGATGGAGCGTTAACTCAGGAACCAGATGGTGAGGGCCTGCGCATGCTGAACACAGCCGAGGGTGGGGGGGGGGGGAAGGGTGAGCAAGCACAATGTGGCCAAATGAGGGAGAGGAGCGCAGACATGCGACGTGGGGTGCAGTCGAGGACGGGCGCATCGTGCAGCTAAGTGAGGAGGGTGGGGCGCACAAATGGTGCACGGTCATGGCTCTTCTGAAGCTGAACCAACGGCTTTGACAAGTACTGGGAGGAGGGGGAGAAGTGCTCGGTTGTCAGAATATTTAACACCACTCCCCTGACGTTAGGACATTCGCAGTTCCCACCCAGACTGTGGGACGTGGTGGAGGTGGACATGGCCTCTTGAACGTGCGCTGGATGACTGCGTGGGTTGGACGGGCTCTGGAACTCACCACTCCCCCTTTGTCGCCCTCCATGAACTGCACAATCCGGCACGACAGCTTCTCCCACAGGAAGATGTGGCCGCAGTCACTGCCGCTCACCACAAACTCGCTCTTCGGCCCATAGAAGTTCACGCCTTTCACTGGATGGGCACAAACAGCGATCACAGACCCCTCAGGGGAAAGGTTGCTCTGTCCCGACAAGAGAGCACCAGGCTCACCTATGAACCATCCATCTTGTCTCCCTACCACCACGCTCTCCTTTCCAACGCTGGTACGGTTCGCTGCTGATGCTGCAACTGACCCTACCTAGCAGTTTCTGAACACCCCCCTCTGCGAACTAAAGTTGTCCCTTGGCTCTCATCTGCCCATCGCCTTCATCGTTCCCAAGTCCCCTGACAACCGGAACAGCCTCTGCGTGCACCCTCCCTGGTTTTAATTCCCTCCATCTCATTACTTAGTCACATCCTAACCAAGGTGAAAACAGCCCCAGCTCCTCCAGCCCCTCCTCCCGGGACCACCTCTCCGTATTCTCTCCAAACCACCACATCTTTCCTCTAGTGCGGCGCCCAGAACTGGACACGACACTCCAGTGATTTATAAAGGTCCACAGAGATGTCCGTGCTCTTGTCTTCTGTATATCGAACCAAGACACCCAACGCTTTATTCTTCTTTTGGCAAACAATATGTATATTCTTTCTCATCGCTTCCCTCTTGAAACACAAGTAAACCATTCAGAGCCTGTTCCACCAGTCATCACGATCACTGCTGTTCTTTACTCTCAACTGCCTTTTTCTTCACAAACTCTAAATTCCCTCAGTGTCCAGAAATGTATCTACCATTTTTTGGAATGAACTCAGCAACTGACCCACCAGACACTAGACTCTAACCTCAAGACAACCCTCCACTACCACCCTGATTCTTTCCACTAAACCAATTTCGAATCCAGTTGGCTAGCTCGCTTTGGATCCCATCCTAACCTTTCCAGACTAGCCTACCGTGCAATCCCTTGTCAAAATTGTCCGTGTAGTCGAAGTCCGTGTGGATAACATCTATTCCTCTACCCATGTCAACTTCATCACACATTCAAACATTTTGCCCTGACTGTATTGCCAACCCCAAAACCCAATGTCCCGCACTCAATTTGCAGCCAGATCTCAGCACTGCAACTTTCCTTCATGCCTTTGCAATTAAGCAAATCTCTGCATCTCCATTCTTCCTACTAGAGTACACAATCTCTACCTCCACCAGCATTATACTCAGTCTGCCAGATTTTTGCCTCCTCTCTTTGTAGTTTAGCTTGCTACCCTACCATCTTGGTATCAATAAGCCTAACAAGCTTGCACAGCCCTTTCATCCATGAGATTGTTGTAAGACTGAAGGGCCGGTAGCCCTCCAGTAATAATGGCTCACCCCACACTGCCTTCTGTAACTGTATCCCAAGCTGTCTGAGCTAATAAATTACCTCAAAAACTTCCCGAATGTCAGCAGGTCAAGCCAATTCAGTCAGATCTACCTGATATTCCACTGGATGTGTCATAGAAAGGGAGGTGCACAAACAGAAAGGGGGGAGGGGGGGTGGGGGCAGAATGGCAACTTACCTGTGGCGTTATTCCGGTGACCTTTGTAGCGCTTGACATAGTCAGCTCCGTCACTGTGAAATGAATTGAAGAGATAGATGTCCTCATCGTTGTAACTCGCCAACAAGTCTGCAGAAGATAGAGAGGACATTTATTGGAGACATCTCAGCACAGCAGCAATGAGGACGAGACAGAGGCTCATCTCTTTGTGGATTGTGCATTTGCAAAGACGGCCTGTAGAAGGATGCAAAAGTTTGTCCAAAACAGCTGTTTAAAGCGGACTCTTTGATCTGTGGCCTGTACTGAGGGAGGTGACCTAGACAAACATGTAGACTATACCCAGGGAAGCATGGAGAAATGACCTGGTTTAAGATTATACCACATGGAAGCCAAGGTGAGCAAGCCAACTGGATTGAAAATTGGCTTGGAGGGTAGCTGTGGTGAGGTATTTTGTGGCGAGCTGTGGTGTGATTGATGGCCATAGTGATGGGTCCATTGTAGTTTGTTATCTACAGTAACAATTTGGACGATAGTGTAGATAACATTGTTAGTACATTTGCAGATGACACCAAAATTAGTGGTATAATGAACAGTCAGGAAAATATCCAAGTTTACAACAGGATCTAAATCAGTGAAGGTGGGCTTAGGAATGGAAAATGGCATTTGACTGACAAGTATGAGGTGTTACACTTTGGTGTGTCAAACCAGGCAGAACCTGCACAGCAAGATCCCAGTGAACCCTGGAGATTGTTGTAGATCAAAGAGAAATATGGGAATACAGATGCATGTTTCCCTAAACGTGGCGAGTCAGGTGGACAGTGTGGCAAAGGCGGCTTTTGGAACACTTGCATAAATTGGGAAGTGAATGGCGTATAAAAGTTGGCACACCATGGTGTATCTCTACAAGTCATTGGCGAGATCACACTTGGAGAACGTGTCACTTCCAGTTGCCTGGCTTTGGGAAGGATGTCAAAGTTAGGAAACAGTACCGAAAAAAAAAATCTGGATGTTACCTGGATTTGTGGGTTTGAGTTACAGGGCTGGTTAGGCTGGGACTTTTTTTCCTTTAGGAGCAGAGAAGGCTGAGGGGTGACCTTATTCAATTGTACAAGATCATGAGTGGTGTGGACAAAGTGAACCTTTTCCCAGGATTCAAAAACTTGCAAACATACCTTTTAGGCAAGAGCAGAGGTTTAAGAGGGATTTCAGGGACAACTGTTTCACTCAGAGAGTAGCCCGTATCAGGAATAAGCTTCCAGAGGAAGCTATAGACGCAGACACAATTATGACTTTAAAAATACATTGGACAGATATGTGGATAGGAAGGGTTTAGAGGACTAGGGGCCAAATGCAAGCAAAGGGGTCCTGTAGCTGGCATGGACAAGTTGGAGCGAAGAGCCTGTTCCCGTGTTCTATAGCTCTATCATTCTGTGATTATCAGGTTTGGTGAAGAAAGCTCTTTGGTCTGCCCAATAATTGCTCGACTTTCAGTGCGAGACTTCGTACAGGAATACTGCCAACTGGCACCTTCAGGGTGCAGGCGATGTGCTGAGGGACACACTGGAGCTCAATGCAGCCAATGCAGTCTTTGTGGGGAATCACAGGTCCTTCCGCCACCAGACGTTGAGGGACTAAACCCTTTAAAAACACCTCTCAAACACCATGTTCTGTATCCCCAAAACAATCCACATGGTGGCAGTGGTGCTCTGTTTATAGAAGCTACTTACATTACAAATGCATACAAGTAATGCTACTTGAGAGACTGAACCGACTACAAATGCAAAGAAAGGCATGCACCATTTGTTTGTGTTTCTTCCATATATTTTTATGAATAAAATTATTTTCAAAACATATCAAAAAGGGGGAAATCTTTGCAATTCTCTCCTTTGCAACCTTGCACCCCAATTGGTTCCATCTCGATATTGATTGTCTCATAGAAACATAGAAATTAGGTGCAGGAGTAGGCCATTCGGCCCTTCGAGCCTGCACCGCCATTCAATATGATCATGGCTGATCATCCAACTCAGTATCCCGTACCTGCCTTCTCTCCATACCCCCTGATCCCCTTAGCCACATCCAACTCCCTCTTAAATATAGCCAATGAACTGGCCTCAACTACCCTCTGTGGCAGAGAGTTCCAGAGATTCACCACTCTCTGTGTGAAAAACGTTCTTCTCATCTCGGTTTTAAAGGATTTCCCCCTTATCCTTAAGCTGTGACCTCATCTGCCCTCTGCTCCAAATCTCCTACCACGTGAGAGATGCCAGACCACTCGTCTTGCTTCCCCTTCCCTGCAGCCCATCATCACCACCCACCAGCTCCAGCATGCTCACCTGAGCCATCGTGGCTGTAGACCAGACAGGTGATGTTGGCTTTTGAGTCGCTGTTAACCTACGGGGATGAGAAGGGAAGTGTTGGAAAGAGTTGCGAGAGGGTGAAGTGGGGAAGAGATAGCAACAAGCAGAGCCCGTGAGTGCATCGCCCGCGCGCAGCCAATGTCGGCATATGGAGACAGCGAGCAATTACCAAGTGATGGGGGCAGAACTTTTTCAGGACACCGTTGTTTTCATTCTGGTTTATTTTACGTTGATCGTAGATCCTGGAACAGCAATAGACACAGTCTCAGTATGTGCTCAAATGTGAGAATGCGTCACTATGTATGGGGGGGGGGGAGAAGGGGGGGGGGGGGGGGAAGGGGGGTGTTGGAGAAGGGGAGAGGGACAGGTTGAGGAGGACGGGAGGGAAAGGTGGAGGGGGATACCCACCTAAGGAACTGGTCCCGGCCTCCCACAGCGAACTGGTGCGTGTTGGAAGGGTTGACATAGATGGTGTAGAGGCCCACCTTCTTGTCCTTCTCCTTGGTGACAACCAGTTTCCTGCAGGGGTTGGGGGTTGCCAAGGTAAATGCAGGAACACAGAGAAACCGCTTGGTTCAAACAGGTCATCCATCCAGTGGCCACAGACCACCCCTCCAGAGGGGCACTGGCCTGTCCCACTGCCCTATGCTCCTCAATATCAGCACTCCCCCAGTAAACTAACACTCCTCTGATGCCACCCCTCCCCTCGTATCCCAAACACACACTGTCCCGCCCCACAACTGCTTCCGACCAAGAACGGGGTCCAGCCCCACTCCTCCCAAGAGACCTGCCACCACGCAGAGCCCTGCCCCACCCATTGACACCAAAGAGCTGCACTGGCCCACCACCCTAGCATTCCCACATCGCCTCTTCCCATGGACTACACTGCCTCCGCCCCCCCCCCCCCCACCTCCTTGCCTGGCAAATCCAGGGGCCCTGCCGTCACCCAGCACTAACTCAGCACCACTGCTCCTGCTGATAACCGCCCACCGTGACCTCCCCTACTCACGATGCCGGCCTCTCCTGGCGCAGGTCGATGGTGAAGACCACGGCATCTTCCCCTGCCGATAGGAAGGTGCAGGGAGAGTCCGGCTCAAGCGCTAACTGTAAGCACAAGAGAATCCGCCAATGTTAGGCAGCCCACCTGCTCCCAATGCCCATCTTTGCGCCCCCCCCACCCCGCCACACCCCTGGGAAGTTTGGGGCAGTGGGCACGCATTAGTGGGAAGGGCCAAAGGACATGTGGACACTAGGGGTCGATCCACATAGCAGTGGGCGGGGGAGAGAGAGGTCAAGTCAACAAATTCAAAAGGGCTTTGAGAGGGAGATGGGCTCCACACCAGGAAGAACAGCTGGAAGCGAGTGTTGGGCCTACATTCTTCCTCCCACTCCGCCATAGAGGCCTCACAGGGTCGGTGCGGGGCTGAGAGTTCCCCTGATTGTGGCGTCTAGAATCAGGGGTATGGGCTCAGAATTTAAAAAATAGGATACAAATCTTCACAATTTTCTCGCCCTGATTTAGGCGAACGATTAATATATTTGGATTACGAGGGAATCAAAGCCTACAGGGTTAGTGCAAGAGAGTGGTGCTGAGGTACAATGATCAGCCGCTAATGTGTTGGAGCGCGAATGGTCCAACAGGCCTATATCTCTTACGTTACAAGCCATGCCGGAGTTAGGGGTGGGAGTAGGAGGGCGGAGAGAACACCAACCTTGTGCGCGGAGCCCTTGTGCTGCGCTACTCGCTTCGTGGACTTGCAGCACTCAGTGGCGGATAGCTCAGCGACACGGATCTGACCATCACGGGCACACATGGCCAACGTGGAGTCTCCACTGTTCGGCAGGAACTTGGCCTGGAGACAGAGGGCGAGAGAGACTCCACAATTATTCAACGCAGATGTAACACGGTCAACAGGACCTCCCCCGTGACTTACTGACCCTCATGTTGAATTAATCGCGGCTCTGTTCATTGGAAAAGAGTATGTAAACATAATAAAGCACCATAAATCCTGGAAGTTGAAACAAGGGACACAAAGTCATGTCCATAAGTAACTGGAGCAGATTTAGGCAATTCAGCCCAATAAGTCTACTCTGCCATTCAATATTGTTTTGCAAAATCTTTCTCTCTCAACCCCATTTTCCCGCCCTCTCCGCATAACCCCTGATACCCTTCCTAAATCTCTGCTTTAAAAAGACCCAAAGACTTGGCCTCCACAGCCAAACTGTAGCAATGAATTCCACAGATTCACCACCCTCTAGATAAAGAAATTCTTCCTCATAATCTTTCTAAAGGCATATCCTTTTATTTTGATGCTGTTCTACTCTCCCACATAGAAACATCCTCTCCACATCCACTCTATCCACGCCTTACACTATTTCAACGAGGTTCCCCCTCATCCTTCAAGTGCCTAGTGAGTACAAGCCCAGAGTCAAATCAACCGCTCATCATACGTTAACCCAATCACCCCAGGATCATTCTCGTAAACCTCATCTGGACCCTCTCCAATGTCAGCACATCCCTCACAACAACTCACAATACTCCAAATGTGGTCGGACCAGTGCCTTATAAAGTCTCAGCATTACATTCCTGCTTTCATGTTCTAGTCCTCTTGAAATGAAAGCTAACATTGCAATTTCCTTCCTTACTACTGATTCAACTTGCAAATTAACCTTTTGGGAATCCTGCACCAACACTTCCAAGTCTATTTGCACCTCATATTTCTAAATCTTCACCCCATTTAGAAAATAGCTGACTCCTTTATTCCTACTGACCACACACTTTGCTGCACTGTATTGCATCTGCCACTTGCTTGCCCGCTTTCCCCCAACCGTCCAAGCCTTTCTGCAGACTCCCTGCCTCCTCGAAACTATCTTGGTATCATCTGCAAAGCCACAATTCCATCAGACAAATCATTAATATGCAATGTGAAAAGTAGTGGACCTAACCCTGACCCCCTGCAGAACACCACTAATCACCAGCAGCCAACCAGAAAAAGTTCCCTTTATTCCCATTCTTTGCCTTCTGCCACTCAGCCAATCTTCTCTCCATGCTAGTATCTTTATCAAAGGTCTTCTGAAAATCAAGTAAACACGGGGAGGCACGGAGGAGCTAATGGTAGAGTTGCTGCCTGACAGCACCCGAGACCTGGGTTTGATCCCAACTACAGGCGTTGTCTTTATGAAGATTGTACGTTCTCCCCGTGACCGCATGGGTTTTCGCCCGGTTTCCTCCCAACTTCTAAAGACGTACTGGTTTGTAGGTTAATTTGGCTTTCGTAAAAATTGTAAATTGTCCCTAGGGTGTGGGATAGTGCTGGTGTATGGGGATTACTAGTCAGCATGGACTCGGTGGGGCGAAGGGCCTGTTTCCACACTGTATCTCTAAACTAAACTTCCACAGACATTCCTTTGTCTTTTCTGCTATTTACCGCCTCAAAGAATTCCAACAGATGTGTCAAGCAAAATCTCCCCTTCCTAAAACGACACCGACTTTGAATACGAATGCTCACCAGGGAAAGAACATCACATTGACTGCTCAGGGACATGTTTAGATATGAAAGCACTGCTTCAAATACTCACCATCGAAAGTCGACGTAAACATCCAGCCAACTCTGTTCTGCAACATTTTCTAACACCCCTGTACCCACCCCGAGCACCAGCCTGGCCTCCTCACCTGAAAGACATTGCTCTTGTGGCCGCTGTCGAACTCCAGGACAGGCTTCCGTCGGGCCCAGTCCCAGATGACCACCTTCAGGTCGTCACTGCCGCTGGCCAGCCAGGTGCCACGACGGTTGAAGTGCAGGGTGTTGACACAGCCGGTGTGACGCTCCAGGCCATGCTGCAGGCGGAAGCGCTCTACGAAGGCCCGCGCCCCGCAGGCCCGATACATGAAAGCCCGGGGGTCCCGGCCGATGGCTCGCCCCCCCAGAGCAGGGGCTGGGCACCAGGTGGGGAGGGGCAGGGCCTCCACCTCGGAGTTCACCCAGCGCTCCAGGGCTGCCTCTTCCTCGGAGGAGTCCTGCTCCCGCTCTGCCTCGCTGCTTGCTCCACGTTTGGGACCACGCCGGCGCAGGTGGCTGGGGATTTCCACCCGGCCCTCCTGCATCTTCCTCTCCTCCTCCTCATCATCCTCCTCTTCATCCTCCTCCTCCTCCTCGATGGAGTATGTGCCCGTATCTCCCAAGGACTCTGTGTCATGCTCGTCAGAGCTGTCTCGTTCGGCTTGCCGCCGGCCCCCGTCCCCGGCTCCTGCCCGGCTGGCACGATTCTCCTCCTCCGCTTCCATCATCTGCTCTTCCCCAGTTAGGCTGAGGCTCAGGTCAGATGCCTCCACCTCAATACCAGACGAGTTTTCCCGGGTCTCCTCCGTGTCTCCTGGGCTGCTGCACAAGCTGCCTGTAATAGGGGTGATGGTGAGGGGGGGAGAGAAAAGGTGGGGAAGAGAGGGCAAGGTCAGGGCTCAGGCGCTCCACTGCACAGCTCCCACACTATTTGGAGCACTTGGGACAGCCAGAGGTTGTCCAACCCCTGGATCAGCACATACCAGCACTTTCCACTCATACCAGCAGGCAGTTCAGTCCCTCTCATGTACCCCAGCCTAGAGTAACATAACAGGTCACCCACCCTCCACCTACTCATTCCTCAGACTCCCATACAGACCCATCCGTCTCTGCGACTTGACGGCTCCTGTCAGGTGAATGATCTGCTGAAGCAAACAGAAACAGCTACCGGGAGGTCAGGTTGGTTATTGCAGACTGAGCAGAGGTGTTCGGCGAAACAGTCTGGAACTCCCTCAGTACAAAGCGGAATAAAGCGCAAACCCAACAGTAATTGATGATGCATTCCACAATTGGAGTATGTAGAACACGTACTAGAGACATTCGGCTCATCGATTCGACCTGGTCTTTATGATCCCCTCAAGCCTCCTACAATTATTTCTTTCATTGTGACCCTCCATTCCTGCTCCCCATGAATGTCTCAGCCATACCCTGCGGCATTCTCATCGCTTCCGGCAAGCTCCCCCAACAGATTACTGAAAACCTACATTATTTGGACTTGGTTGGACATGAAGTTCGCAGACGATTTAAAAATAAACTAGCCATATCATTGAGAGCAAGGGAAAGGCTTCACCAAGATAAACAGTAAAATTCAAATCATGTTGAACCCTCAGGACCTGTGGCAGCTGGACTAGAAAATATTGCAGATTATTGGATTATTGCCAAACACCCAAACATACTGTTATTATAATTTTTAAAGAAATTGCACACAGGCATA
Organism: Leucoraja erinaceus; assembly: GCF_028641065.1. NCBI lineage: Eukaryota > Metazoa > Chordata > Chondrichthyes > Rajiformes > Rajidae > Leucoraja > Leucoraja erinaceus. Next base: position 20,266,165 of record NC_073400.1, on the reverse strand, counting down.
ATAAACGTTCCAGTTGTGTGGTAAGTATGGAGACAGCTCCAGTAAATTCACAGGAAGGATTATGAAAAGAGGTTCAAGCGAACCCCTACAGAATCAGTGGGATTTCCAGACAATGGGATAGGGGATTATCACCTTTTTCTGACAACTTTCTGCAAACACATTTGATGCAAGGAAGCCCAAGGCTGAAGAAGGGTCCTGGTCCAAACGTTGCTTATCCACGTTCTCCAGTGATGCTGCCGGACTTGCTAAGTTACTCCAACAATGCGTGTCCTTTTTTGTAAACCTGCATTTGCAGTTCTTTTTGTCCAGCACAAGGCAAGGACTTATGGAAGGGACAAGATGGCAAGGAATTACACCACAAGTCCGGGTTGGGTATTGATTGCTTGTTGAGAGGAAATACACGTTCACTGATCAATGGCAAGAGGCCTGTTCTATTTAGACTTTAGAGAAACAGCATGAAAACAGGCCTTTCGGCCCACCGAGGCCAGGGCGACTACACGCACACTATCCTGCACACTAGGGACAATTTACAATTTTTTAAAACCAAAGTCAATTAACCTACAAACCTGTACGTTTTTAGAGTGTGGGAGAAAACCAGGGTACCCGGAAAAAGCCCACACAGTCACAGGGAAAACCTAAACTCTGTACAAACAGCATCTGTAGTCAGGATCAAACCCAGGTCTCTGGTGCTGTTAGGCAGCAACTCTACCGCTGTGTCACTGTGCTTCCCTTTCCATTTGGCCTTTCATTTCTGCTTCTGCAGCTTCACTTGGCATTTCCTTTATCTGTTCTGGTGGTTGCATTCCCAAAGAACTAATATATTGACAAACACTATTTCTCTTTCATGGATTTCATTGATTCTGCTTAATTGTATTGAGATTTTCTAAACTTTGTAACAGCTCATTCAGCTGCCCATCTGCCACCCTAAACATTCCCTCACCCCTCCCTAAACATCAATTGGCCATTTAGGCCTGCCCTACTTGGTGATTAAACTATTGCGGAAGATTCACCCCTTTGTTAACTGAGGCTCAGAATAAAAAAGCAGGGAGGGAATGTTGGAACCATGTGCATCACCAGATGTTGAGCTGTCTTCTGGAACTGCTGCAGTCATTTTGGTAGTGTTAGTCAGTTGCTTTTGGAGAGGGAGTTCCAGGATTTGGTTCTGGTCACGAAGAAGGAACAGGGATATATTTCCCAGTCAGGATGATGTGGGACTTGAAGGAGAACCTGCAGGCAGTGGAGCTCCCCTGCCCCAATTCTCTCCTTAGTGGTTAAGGTGATGGGTTTGAGAGGTTCTGTCGGAGCTGCCTGTGTGAGAAACCACAGTGCATTTTGAAGATGGTGCATACTACAGCAACTGTACACTGGTGGAAGAGGGAGGAATGTTTAGGGAGGGGAGACAGAATGTTTAGGATGATGGATGGGCAAGCCGAGTGAGCTGTTAGAAAGTTTAGAAAATCTCAATGCAATTAAGATGCAACGCACCACTAATCCTTGCACAGAAACAACCCTTCACCATCACTCTCTGCCTCCCATCAGCAAGAATTGGATTTGGATCCAATTTGCTAACTTACCTTGGATCCCACAGGCTCTAACCTCTTGGACCAGTCATCTACAAAGGATCTTATTTATTAAAGGCCTCATTCAAATCCACAATGACTAAACGATACTGGAAATATCTGCTCAAGGATATAGAGAGCTGGGCAGAGGTTTTTCAGCTGGAGACTAACACAGTAAAGTGCAAGCCCTCCACTTCAGTTGGAAAAATAGAGGAGAATGGTACCTAAACTGAGAGACGACGGGACATTAGGGTGCCTGAGGGACATTAGGGTGCCTGAGGGACATTATGGTGCCTGAGGGTAAAGAAAGCTTTTGGTGTGCTGGCCTTTATAAATCAGAGCATTGAGTATAGAAGTTGGGATGTAATGTTAAAATTGTACAAGACATTGGTGAGGCCAATTCTGGAGTATGGTGTACAATTTTGGTCGTCTAATTATAGGAAGGATGTCAACAAAATAGAGAGAGTACAGAGGAGATTTACTAGAATGTTGCCTGGGTTTCAGCAACTAAGTTACAGAGAAAGGTTGAACAAGTTAGGGCTTTATTCTTTGGAGCGCAGAAGGTTAAGGGGGGACTGGATAGAGGTCTTTAAAATGATGAGAGGGATAGACAGAGTTGACGTGGATAATCTTTTCCCACTGAGAGTAGGGAAGATTCAAACAAGGGGACATGACTTGAGAATTAAGGGACAGAAGTTTAGGGGTAACACGAGGGGGAACTTCTTTACTCAGAGAGTGGTGGCTGTGTGGAATGAGCTTCCAGTGTTGGTGGAGGCAGGTTCGTTTTTATCATTTAAAAATAAATTGGATAGTTATATGGACAGGAAAGGAATGGAGAGTTATGGTCTGAGCGCAGGTATATGGGACTAGGGGAGAATACGTGTTCGGCACGGACTAGAAGGGTCGAGATGGCCTGTTTCCGTGCTGTAAATTGTTATATGGTTATATGGATCTGGGTGTATGCAGAACACAGGATGGTATCATGGGGTCAGCAAGCAAATCCCAGGGCAGGATTACCAAATGTATCACAGTTTGGTAATGGCAACTGCTCTGCCCAAGACTGCAAGAGTTGTGAATGCAGCCCAGTCCATCAAGCACACCACCCTCCAAGCCATCCACTCCATGTATGCTTCACCACTTGCCCCGTGATTTGCTTGCTGACCTCACATAACATCCTGTGCTTGAAAATACCCAGATTCCTCTGCACACCAATGTCCCATTGTCTCTCTCAGTTAAGGTAACATAACCAACGATCATTCACATCCCAATCAATCCTCGTCCCCTTTCTCATATGGCAGAAGATACAACAGCTTGAAAACACATACCAACAGATTCAAGAACAGCTTCTTCCCCACAGTAGACTCTTGAACACACTTCTCTTTTGCTGGAGATGAATTTTCCAATTTTCCAATCTGCGGCCCTTGCATTTTTTAAATCTGCACTTTCTTTGCAGTTGGAATACTATGATCTGCACTGCTTATTTCTCATGCACTGCGTGATGCACTCACATATGATATAACTTGCTGAGATATCACACAAAAGATAGCTTTCCACTGTAGCTCACTATTCATGACAGGAGCAAAATCAATACCAAAAAGGTGAAGGAGTGTAACATTAGGGACCTCTTGCTCCGATTGTATAGGGCACAGGTGAGACCACTTTTAGGACTCCTTATTGACAGAGACTATTCAGAGAAGGTAGATTCTGGATACGAGATCAAGCCCATTTCATGGGAGTTTAGAATGAGAGGTGAAACAGAGGAGGAATGTGGTGGATTGACAAGGTGGCCGTAAAAGAAGTTTCCCCTCGTGGGGGAATCAAAACTAATGGGCTACCCACTTAAGTTGGGAGTTCAGAATATGTTTTTTGTAAATCTTTGGAATTCACCCCTGGAGTGCTCAGGGGGCCGAGCCATTGAAGGGATTTAAGACCAAACAGGGCAGATTGGTCCGAAAAAACAAAGTGGAGCTGTGCCAGCCCTGCTACTGAAGGGCCAGTAGGTGGAAGGTTGAATAGCCCGGCACCTGCGCCTATCACTGATGGGAAAGTTTTGAGAAAACCAGGATCTGATTTACTTTCGCCAAAACAATGACCGACTCCCCACAGTGGGACCTGCCAGTTCGAGGAGGACAGCATCAAGGTGATCTGAGCAAGACAGGCCAATTGTAGACACCACCACCTACCGCTGTTGAGGTCCGATTTCACATCCAATTCTTCGTTCTTATCTGCCATGTTGTCTGTGTGCCTCGAAATGGCAGCCGTGCAGATCCTGAGAGGCAGAAGAAATAACAGGGATGAATGTTCGCATACGAAAAGGTGCTGGGTTTCAGCACCTAAGTTACAGAGAAAGGTGAACAAGATAGGTCTTTATTCTTTGGAGCGCAGAAGGTTAAGGGCGGACTTGATAGAGGTCTTTAAAATTATGAGTGGGATAGACAGAGTTGACGTGGATAAGCTTTTTCCATTGAGAGTAGGGAAGATTCAAACAAGAGGACATGATTTGAGAATGAAGGGACAAAAGGTTAGGGGTAACATGAGGGGGGAACTTCTTTACTCAGAGAGTGGTAGCTGTGTGGAATGAGCTTCCAGTGGAAGTGGTGGAAGCAGGTTCGATTTTATCATTTAAAAATAAATTGCATAGGTATATGGACGGGAAAGGAATGGAGGATTATGGTCTGAGTGCAGGTAAATGGGACTAGGTGAGAGTAAGTGTTCGGCACGGACTAGAAGGGCCAAGATGGCCTGTTTCCATGCTGTAATAGTTATATGGTTATAAAAATCCAGCAAACCCCAATCTTGCTCTAGAAGAAAAGGAAAGGCCAATCGACCCCACAATCATGCTCCATGGGAATGTCAGGCTGCCATTTTGAACTCCAAGGCACCAGATAAGTTATGAGTCCTCTAATTTTCTTCGACCCACAATCTGTACAAACCATTGTCCAACAAAACCCATCATCACAACTTGGTAATCACCAAAAGGATTTCCACATTGCCCCAACAACCCTTCCCACGCTTGCCATTCACAACTGCTCATAGCACACACAACATTTTGGCAGCAGAGGATACATTCATATTTGCTTCCCCCTTTGCCAGTGGGGGTGGGACAGAGGCAGTAAGAGAACTGGGTAGGAAGTTCCAGAGTTAGGCAATGGGACTGGAGATTGCAGGGCAGCACAGTGGCACATCAAGTAGAGCTGCTGCCTCACGGCACCAGAAATCCGGGTTCGATTCTGGCTTTGGGTGCTGTCCATTTGGAGTTTGCATGGTCTCCCTGTAATCACAAGGGTTTCCTCCAGGTGTGCCGGTTTTCTCCCACATCCCAGAGATGTGCAGGGTGATTGACCTCCGAATTGGTGCTAGTGCGTGGGGAGTGGACGAAGTGGCAAAACATAGAACTGGTGTGAATGGGTGATTGATGGTCAGCATTAACTCAATGGACCAATTCTCATCTCTCAAAACAAAACCAAATTACTACCGGTGGCACTTATTTAGATGAAAGGAGAAAGGAAGAGGAGGAGCCTGAGGGCTGAGGGACAGCTGAGAAGGGGAGGAGACAGCAAGGGCTACCAGAAATTGGTAGTCAATGTTTATGCCGTTAGGGTGCAAACTGCGCAAGCGGAATAAGAGGTGCTGCACCTCCAATTTCCGGTGGTGCCCAGGACAGAAAGGTCGGATTCGGAATGGGAGGAGTTGAAGTGATGAGCACACCTGGAGATCAGGTTGGTTAATGCGGACCAAGCCTACGCTTGGTCTCACCGATGTAGATCAGCTGACATCTAGAACGCATGCAACAGATGAGGTTAGAGGAGATGCAGGTGAACCTCTGTCGCACCTGGAACGAGTGCTTGGGTCCTTAAATGGAGTCGAGATGGGAGGTAAAGGGTCAAGTGTAGCATCTCTTGGTTGCAAAGGAAAGTGCCTGGGGATGGGGTGGTGCGGGAGGGAAGGGATTCCATTTGGTCCTTGAATGCAATTAAAAAGTCTCTCACGTAAGTTTTAATTTGCGCCCAACTCCTCATAGGCTGAGGAAATCCCCAAGCACTCAAGAAATAATAATATTTTTGGATCAAATCCGGTGGTCCAATGAAGGAGGAGAGCCAAAGCTCCCACAAAATAGGCTATCAAGATTTTTAACTGACGTTTATCTGTTCCTGGCAAGCTAACTTCCCTGTCACATTATTGATTCTCAAATTTATTAGTGAATAAAATACAGAACGAAAAATAAACACATTTTACACACCCTGGACTGGATCTTGTCTATCAAGCAGTGGTGATATGGTCGTGTGAGGTCACCCGCAACATGTCGCCAGGGGTCGCCTGTATGGTCGTGAGAGGTCTCCTATGGTCGTGGGAGGTCTCCAAAGAATCATAGTGTCTTTCTGGTCGACGCTGAATTTTCAACATGTTGAAAATTTCGGCGACCTGTCACGGGTGCCGGCAGTCGCCTGTAAAGGTCGTGTAAGTGGGACCGGCCCTTTAAGGTACAAGGAGAGACTAGATCACTTTTCCCTGAAGCAATGGCAGCCAAGGGGCGATCATATAGAGGTTTATAAAATTACACGGAATGCAGATAAGATGGATTGTCCGGCTTTTTCTCAAGCTAGTGCTATCCTAAACTAGATGGCACAGGTAGGAGAATGGTTTAAAAGGGATCCAAGCTGCACAATTTCCCAAACATTAAATGGTGGATAAATGGAACAAACTACCAGACTAAGTACCACCAGACTATGAGGTAGAGGTGGGTACAATGACAATATTTAAAAGGAATTTAAGCAGGTAGATGAGCAAGTAGGTTTTAGAGCACTATGGGTCGAACTCAGGCAGATGAGAGGGGTTTAGATAGGCATCACAGATGGGCTGGGCAGAAAGACTCATTCCATGACCTACCTACTACCCAAAATTTTAAACCATTGCCCCCTCAACCCCCTCCCTCCACCACCTGATGGAAATAGAATCCCTGTCTCCCCTTCTCTCCAAGTCATAGGTGGATATGGGGAGTGTCCTGTAACCATCTTTCCGCCTAATGTTCTTTCTGCCTAATGGACCCTGGGGCCCTACCTGCTTCATCAACCCCTCACCCCATAGGCCCTGCTGTTCACTGCGATTTACACACATGCACCCCTCTGTCTCACACACCATTTACAGGTGTCATCAAGTCTATGGGGTATCTCCTTGTTCCCTCAGCCAGCTTACATAGTTCTGCATTAAATTTAAAGACATGACCGATTACAGATGCTGGAATCCAAGCAAAAAGCAGACTGCTGGATGCATTCAGCAGGCCAGATGGCATCTGTGGAAATGGACAGATGACGTTGTAGATCAGGAACCTTCTTCAGACTGTGTTCCTGAGCCCGCTGGTTTTTTGCTCCATATTAAATTTCATTAGGTCCCACAAATAGCCAAAATGCATCAGTCAAAATGTACATAGGAAGCTCCAACAACCAGAAGTCTTGCCTAGAACAGTCACACATATATTAAAAAAAACATGTGATTGTCATTAGCTGCTTAAGAAGGAACTGCAGATGCTGGAAAATCGAAAGTAGACAAAAATGCTGGAGAAATTCAGCGGGTGAGGCAGCATCTATGGCGCGAAGGAAATAGGCAACGTTTCGGGTCGAAACCCTTTTTCACTCCGAAGAAGGGTTTCGACCCAAAATGTTGCCTATTTCCTTCGCTCCATAGATGCTGCCTCACCCGCTGAGTTTCTCCAGCAATTGTCTATTGCGACTAGCTAATGTTTCCTGGACTGAAACCTTTACAATTAACCCATAATGCAAAGTTCTGTTGACAATTAGATCAGCCGTGAGCTGACTAAATGGCAGAGCAGGCCTGAGAATCTGAGTAGCCCACACCAGTTCCTGACCCCCAATTTTAAACTACAATCACATAATTGACCTACTTACTATCAGCGACATACTCCAGAACTCCACCTGGTATACTGATATATGCCATACAGGTGCCCCAGAATGATTCCACCAGGCAAGTCCTGCAAGACCAGGACGCAGCTGCTACTAAACAAACAGTTGGGCCCTCTCGGTGAAGCTGCTCGCCCTACCAGCCAATCTTCTGCAGTGCTCCCAGGACTTGAAACAGAGACACCATGTTCAGGAAGTGACCACACCAGAAACCATGTTGTAAGCCCTCCAGACCACCTCAATGAACAGGACGTAGGGCCGTCATGGTGAAGACCATGCCAACCCTTCCCAGACTGGCCAAGTAGTCACTCCCTGCGACTTCCACTTCTACCTCAACCCACTACTCCCTATTAACATCAAAAAGTTATGAAAGAGTCAGCTGTAGTTGAGCCAGCCAACCCTTCCAGCCATGTCCTTGCCAGTGATCCCAGGGCAGGACGAGGGTGAGCACCAACAGGAATTGACCTTGTTGTCCATCCCAAAGGGCCCGATGGTCCCAGTCCCTCCAGTGAATCTCCTGTGGTGGCATTCCCAGAACAGGAGGCAGTAACCCTAGCAAAATCCTCTCAGAAGCCCCAACGGGCACCACATGAACACACAAATCCTGCTCTGGGGTTACTACTCTGAGAGCTGGAAGCAGAGGCACCACAGATAGGAGAAAAGGTTGCCAAGTACTTCCAGAGAACCTGCCAGCCATCCCATTCCCTGGCCAGCCAACCACCCATAACTGCGCTCCTCAAGCAGGAAACTGGAGGGCATCATACAGGAAGTGACCCTGCCAACCTCTGCCAGACCAACCTGCGACCACGACATGACCCTTGGTCCTCAGCCCAAGACGGGACACATGTCAAGCATCATTAAACGGTCAAAAGCAGAGACATCACCCCCAAACATACCTTCCACCCCCTCCCACAACACTCCACTTCTCCACAGGCTTCAGCACGGATATAATTGTATTTTCTGCTGCTGTGCGCCTTCTGGAAGCTTCTGGGGCCTTTAACCCCTTCCCCTAGGGCCCAGGCCTGAGATTCCAACTGCTCTGCTTGTTGTTGTTGATGTTGCGTTGTCCCTCCGCCGCCATCTTTGTTGCGGGCGACCTGGCCCCGCCCCCTCCCTTCAACCGTCGCCTGCCAGTAACGCTGATTGACAAGCGGCCCCTCAAAATGGTCGCCTCAGTCAACAAGAGGGCGCAAGGGGAGGACAAACAAAATGAAAATAAACTACAGGAGTCTGCCCGAAGTCTGAAACAAAAAACCGAAAGATATGGGAATACTCAGAAAGCTAGACATCATCCGTGAAAGAGAAATAGAGCTAACGGTATCGGTCCAGAGTTAATGGCCGGGGTATTGATGAAGAGCATCGCCCCTCAACAAGATGGCCGGGTCCCTAAAAATGCCCCTCATCAAGATGGCCGTCGCCCCGGAACGATGCCCCTTATAAGGATGGCCGCCGATCGAAGTGATGCCCCCTAACATGGTATCCCAGCCCAATTACGTAATTAATTTTGATGATACAAGATAACATTCGCTTTAACACAGCTATCGACCATTTTCACATGTGAAATAATAATTAAAGAAGACGGTAGAATCGAAGGAGATGAAGCCTATTAACTGTCAACAACGAATATTACTTTCCCGTTGAAGTCTCCTTATTCCCTTCTTCTCGGTCCTCTTGCCGTTCTCTTTATCCCTTCTTTCGCCGCTGGGAAACATCAGCGGCGTAATATATTTTGAAACTGGCTAATTCTGTTAAAAGTTCAGTACAACAAGTCTAACCGTCGGAGACAAGCAACGTCACTTCCGCTGTCGGCCAGTCCGCCATCTTTGTGCCGGTCAGGGGGTCCGGTTCAATTTGCCCGTCAATCATCAATCAACTTTATTGACATATGTTGATCGTAACGATTTCACGAACGAAACACTCTGCTTCATGTTGAATTGTATTTAAATGTGCTTGCAATACTCCGTGAGAATATTTTACACGGCAGGCGGTATTGAGAAAGCCTCCGGAGCACTCACAGACCACTAGGAAAAACATCACATCCTGTTTACATTCACGCTGCCATCTTTGTTTCTCTTTTTGCATATCCTCATCACGACAGGATTACTTCGTGTCTCTCACACTTAATGTTATTGATGAGAAATGTGTCAACAGAGGCAGAGCTCAGCTGAAATGCAATGTTTCCTCCCATTACAATGTGACCCTTTCAGACCAACGCCATATTTCACCTAAAGTATAGGATTTTCATAACCCTTTTCACAAACTCCACAAGGTGCTTCAATCGCTGCGAAAACAGCTTTCACAGATAAACTACATGATACGTTCATCTCGTCTTAAAAAGAGGAGCCTGCTTAGCGTCTGTGCTTTCCAAATCTGAGGGATAAGATATGTGCATTTGGATAGATGGGCTGATTAGGGATAGTCGACGTGGTTTTGTGCAGTGAGATTGTGTCTTACGAATTGCATTGACTTTTATGAAGAAGTAATCTTTGTTCTGCTTGGTTTCTTGGTCCTCCAAAATATTCCAACAGGAATTTAAACTGGAGGTGGTGAAGGGAGGGATTAAGCCAGAAAGGGTTATTCAAATAATCAAAAGGTTGATGGGGTCAAAACTGTAGACGTCGTTTATATGGACTTCAGCAAGGCACTTGATAAGGTTCCATATGATAGGCTACTGCAGAAGGTTAGTTTTAGTTAATTTTTAGTTTAGTTTATTGTCACGATGTACAGTGAAAAGCTTTTGTTGCATGCTGTCCAATCAAGGGATTACGAAGGGGAAATCATGCTTGACTAATCTTCTGGAATTTTTTGAGGATGTACCTAGGAAAATGGACAAGGGAGAGCCAGTGGATGTAGTGTACCTGGACTTTCAGAAAGCATTTGATAAGGTCCCACATAGGAGATTAGTGGGCAAAATTAGGGCACATGGTATTGGGGGTAGAGTGCTGACGTGGATAGAAAATTGGTTGGCAAACTTGAGCAGGACAAACCCCCATGGTCACCTGTGGGCAGACAGTGTTAGTGTACCGGGGCTGAATTTTCTTGACAGTCCCTTCTTGGAATAACTGTTGCTGCCTGCACGTTTTGTGGGATTGTACTGTGCAGTAAGTTAGGGAGGTGCAGGAAGCAAGTTCCAAGATTCATACCCAGTAACGATGAATGAGCAACAGTACATTTCCCAGTCGGGCTAGGGGGGGGGGGGGGTTGACCTGGAGGTGGTGATGTCTCCCTGCCGGTGGAATTGCTGGGTTGGGGGAGGTGGGACCAGAGTACCCTGGGTGAGTATCTACATTACATTTTGTGGACAGTACACACTGCAGCCACTAAGCGCTGGTGGTGAGCAGCCTCTGAGACATCAGGTGAGCCACTCACTTTCCACAGTCACGGTGTTTTCATGGCTGGTCCAGTTGACTTTCAGATTAAAGGTGATGATGGTGGTGAGGACTAAGCAATGGAAACCAATGAATATCAAAGGTTAGACTTTGGAGCCTGCCTTTGAATAAATGCATACGTGGCATTTATGGGAAGAAAAACAGATAAGTGTTGAAGGTCGTCATTGCCTGCCTCTTGCGTGGTGTGAATGTTATTTGCCACTTATCAGCCCGTGCCTGAATGTTTTCTGGGTCCTGCTGCATGCAGACACGGGCTGTTCACTCACTGAGAAGTTGTGAATGGAACTGAACATTATGCAATCATCAATGAACATCCCCACTTCTGACCTTGGGATGGAAGGATGTTCATTGATGAAGCAGCTGAAGATGGTTGGGCCCAGGACACTGCCCTGAGGAACTCCTGCAGTGATATCCTGGGGGATGGAATGAGTGAGTTCTGACACCCAGAATCTTTGTGATATGCGATTCCCAAAATTTGAGTGCTTTCCCCTTGATGACATACATTAACAGATCCACTTTAAATAGGTACATGTATGAAATGAGTATTTCCAGAGAAATGAGACAAAAGTCTTTAATAAATCAATTACTTTGTTACATTAATTATTATAATGGAAATCCAGTCATTATATACATAAACACAGATGAATTATTGTTAATAATATACGGGGTCCAATTCCATCTCTGATGGCCGCAACCAATCTCCCTTGTACTCAATCAGGCAGCAGAATGATGCCAGTAAGATCCTGGATCGTGGGACTGGGGTTGAATTTAGTGTCAACATTAATCACCAGTGCTGACAAGGCAGCGAGGCAAACCTTGCTCAACAGTGTGCTGAAGAAGTGGTCCGTGGCTGGTCTTGATGATGTTATCCTGCCAAACAAAGGGAAGGCAAGGAAGGGGAGCAGCAGGTAAACCATGATTGGGAGAGGGCATTTAATTAGCTCGCGGAAAGGTAGTTTGGAGGATGGGGGAGAGACCCCCCACCCCCCCACCCGAGGGACTCCACTCAAACCCACTGCTCATCCCATCATCCATCCCTTACAGCAGGGGTTACACACATATTGAAGCTCCCTCTTCACTGTCCGGTCACCCCACAATTCAAGTGGGCTCGGCAAGCTCCACATGAGCCAAGCTGTGACCCAAACTGGCTGGGCTGTCACATGACCATGCACTGCTCACTCCCCAATGCCGCGTTCTCTGATAAGTTCCCACCATCCAAGTCGAAGTTCAGTCCAGGAGGCTGATGGAGGTATGGGGAGGAGGAAACAAAAATAGGTTTAAACATCATGGAAACTGGCAGCTGAATCCCATTCCCACCCCATCTTATACCCGAGGTTGCACACAGGATAAAGCTCCCCCTTCATTGTCCCATCACACACTCCCAGGGCACAGGTTAGACACAGAGTGAAACTCAGAGTCGTATGCCGAGTGACACTGCTCCAACGGCTGGGATGTTTTAAAGTAACTTTTTAAAGGTTTTGTCGAAGGAAGAAGGACCGAAGCAGTGAGACTTCGAGGTTTGACATAATGTCGGACTGTGGGGACTTTTTTTAAAAGGATTTCTCCATTTAGTGAGGAATTACAGCGTTTTTCTGGATTGGCAGTGGCTAGCGGATTGCCAATTGTACCTGGAGACTGGGAGTCAGAAGAAAATGGTGTTTGTGTTTTCCAACATCGAAAACCTGCTCCCATACTGTTTTGCCCAGACCAGGTCGCCTGGGCATAAAGGAAGAGAAGGTACTTTTGGAATCCGGCAGTTTTTTGAGGCTCGGAAGACCTGGGAAAAGCCTCCCAATGCTGCTCTCGGCAGAGAAGATAAGCGTAGGCGTTTCCCTTGCTCAGCTGGAGAGAACTGCTTCTGCTGCTCTTTTGGACTGATTCTGCTTTTAAACTGAGACTGTTGCTGTTTCTGGTTTGTACCCGTCAGGATTGCGGCAACTCGGGCTTGGAGCTACGCAGCTGCGGCTTCGGGGTCACTCGAGGAGGAGCCTTACGTTGACCTGAGCGGGGGATCACATATACGGGATCAAAGTCCAAACCGGGTACCAGTGGACCAAGGAGGCAATAGCATTGGGTCAACACGATCTCTTTCAAAAGAACGTGATTGCCTGTTCTGAGATTTGAGGTGGGAAAATGTGATTTATTTTAATGTCACAGTAGGAGGTGGCCCTAGAATTGGAGAAGGGACTCACAGTGGGTGGGATCATTTTACCGGTAGAACCATGGGTGCCTTACGCGAGCTGGGTTCTCCTGCATTACGTTCCCACTTTCATCCGGGATACGTTCCTTCTACCATACGTGGCAAAGCTAGGGGAGGCGTGGTGAAGGCTGACTCGGCTTATGCAGCCCTGGCGCGATCCGCGTCTTAAAGGGATCCTGAGTTTTAAGAAACGGGTGTTTATGAATGTGGGAATGGAGTCATGCGGCCCAGGAAAGCACTGCAGGCCCCTCTGGGGCTGCCGGTTCCACAGCAGCCCAGTGCAGCGCTGCTCCCTCACCCCTACGTCCTGTACCTGCGTCGGGGGGGGGGGGGGGGGGGGGGGGGGGGGGGGGGGGGGGGGAGGTTGGGGTGGCAGACGCAGATGGGGAAGAAAGCAAAAAATAACAAACACCTTTGGGCGAGTCTTCCTGCAGCAGACGAGCCCACGCTCACTCCTGAGCCTCCCCGAGATGAGAAAAACATTTTTCACACAGAGTGGTGAATCTCTGGAATTCTCTGCCACAGAAGGTAGTTGAGGCAAGTTCATTGGCTATATGTAAGAGGGAGTTAGATGTGGCCCTCGTGGCTAAAGGTATCAAGGGGTATGTAGAGAAGGCAGGTACAGGATACTGAGTTGGATGATCAGCCATGATCATATTGAATGGCGGTGCAGGCTCGAAGGGCCGAATGGCCGACTCCTGTACCTATTTTCTATGTTTCTATGTGTAACAGATATTTGTCAGTTCAGACTCGGCAGCGCTTGTAACTTCTGCGGCGAGAAAGAGACCGTGTTCCACGTGTATATGGAGTGTGAGGTAGCGGCTCCTGTACGAATATCTGAAGGGGCTACTCCTCAAGGTTTGATTGCATTTTAGTCCCACGATTTTGGTATTTGGGCACAAGGCAGGGAGTGGGGAAGGTCAATCGGGAGGGTGGGGATCTCCTTGTCGGTCTGCTCCTGGGCCTGGCCAAATGACCATTCGCAGGTCCAGGCAGCAGGTAGTTGATGGTCACACCAGAGTTGACTGGCGGGCCTATGTCCATGCTGGCGTGTCCATGGAGAGGGAACACGCGGTGTCCACAGGGACTCTGGAGGCCTTCCGTGAACGCTGTCCGCCGTGGGGGGGGTGTTCGAGATAAGGATGCCACTGTTGTATTATAATGATTGCCTGATGCAATGTGACTATTGAATGTTTTTGTGCCTTCTAGAACACTGTAATAAGCAATTATTGAATAAAATCCTTGGAACGAGAAAAACAAAATGAAGCTCCCTCTGCACTGTCCTGTCACACGCTCCCAGAGCATAGGGTCAGATAGTGACAATCCCTCTACACTGTCCCTCATACTCTTCTGGAGCATAGCCTAGGCATGGAGTGAACTCCTTCTAACACACACATAGCCCCAGAGCATAGGGTAAGGCAGATGTGATACTCCCTACACTATCCTGTCATACCCTTCCAGGGCAAGGGTTTGACTTCCCCTACAATTTTCGCCAGCGAAGTGTGTGAGGGTATTTTAATTGCCGGTACATCTAAATGGTCGGACAAGTGTGGGTTTTGCACTCACCGTTTCAGCCAGCTCCTTGGGAGGCACTCCAAGATCCTGCAGCTGTAAACCCAATGAGGGGGTAAAGGTGAGGGGTAAGAGAGAGAGGGTGAGGATTGCCGGGAAGGGGGGGGTGAGAGGAAGAGCAAACAAATAAGGAATGGGGAAACAATTGCAGAGGAAGAAAGGGCAGAAATAAGCAGAGTGGGGTAGGATGAGTGCAGAGTGCAGGAACATAGAATGGAGAGGATAGAAGGATGGAGAGGATAGAAGGTTGGGAGAGTGGGAGAAATGGAGAGACACAAGAGAGCAGTTATATTTCAGTTGCCTGTTTTGCTGATATTCAGTTCAGTTAGTTACAATGCTGTGTCGATTCCCTCAGTCCAGATGGAGGTCTCGGGGGCCATGACTGGTAGCGGCCTCCTCGAGGGTCCGAGGCAGGGACGGACATATACAAGAAGGGCAGGGGTGTGGACGTTTGTGTGGGGGGCAGCAAATTTCAGTTATTGGGCAGCATGGCTGCCAGTGCAGGGGTGCACATCGGTGGAATTGAGGAATGATTTTAGTTTAGTTTTGAGATACAGTGTGGAAACAGGCCCTTCGGCCCACCGAGTCCGTGACAACCATTGATCCACGCACATTAAACCTATCCTACACACACTGGGAACAAATTACATTTTACTCCAAGCCAATTAACCTACAAACCTGTATGTTTATAATGTAAGAGGAAATGGAAGATCTCAGAGAAGATCCACAGAGGTTACGGGGAGAACGTACAAATTCCGTGCAGACAGCACCCGTGGTGGGGATCGAACCCGGGTCTCTGGCGCTGTAAGGCAGCAGCTCTACCGCTGCGCCACCGTGCCGGTGGGATACATCAATCAGCAAGTAGATGGGACTTAGAGGTAGGGAAGGGCATAGGGGCTGCAGGGGGTGCAAAGAAAGGGAAGGGTGGTTGGGCTTATGGAGAATGGGACGAGCATTCAGGCTGAAGAGGCTTACAGAGATAGAGAGGGTTATAAAGGCTCACACATCCAAAACGTGGCAGGAGCAAATGGGAGGAGAGAGTGATGGAAGATTATCCGGGGACTATCCCTCTGCAGCTTTTCCCCATTTCAGTTGAAATAAAGTTGTCAGCTCCATCCCAAGCATCCAATGTCAAGTTGAGGAGGGCACCAAATCCCTGCACTCTCTTCACTTTTATTTTTTGAGGCTAACAATCCACAGTGGGCTAGTCAGCTGGGCAGGCATATGGCAAGTGCAGTTTAATGCATCAAAGTGTGATCCAGTGGGAATTGAGGGCAGTGGGAAGAGATGGAGAGGGAGGTGGTGTTCCACAAGTGGACTGCGCCGTGAGCAAAGGGGCAAGGATTTAATTGGTTTAACCACACAGAATGGGAGGGGGCTCAAGCGAAAATATTTCATTCGGAGACCAGTTCAGATTTTCCAGCCTCTACACTCTTGCTATTGAGGGAGTGCAGCGTAGGTTCACAAGGTTAATTCCCGGGATGGTGGGACTGTCAAATGTTGATAGAATTGAGCGGATGGGCTTGAATACTCCGGAATTTAGAACGATGAGAGGGGATCTTATTGAAACATATAAGATTATTAAGGGATTGGACACGCCAGAGGCAGGAAATATGTTCCCGATGTTGGGGGAGTCCAGATCCAGTTTAAGAATAAGGGGTAGGCCATTTAGAACGGAGATGAGGAAAAACTTTTTTACCCAGAGAGTTGTGAATCTGTGGGATTTCTCTGCCTCGGAAGACAGTGGAGGCCAATTCTCTGGATGCTTTCAAGAGAGAGTTAGATAGAGCTCTTAAAGATAGCGGAGTCAGGGGATATGGCGAGAAGGCAGGAACGGGGTACTGATTGTGGATGATCAGCCATGATCACAGTGAATGGCGGTGCTGGCTCGGGGCCGAATGGCCTACTCCTGGACCTTTTGTCTATTGTCCTCCCCTTCCTCCGTTCAGATCAACCCTTTACCAGCGTTCCAAATATGTCAGCTTTCGCCAGCCCATACTCAAACCACTGTTTCATCTCTGCACTGCTCAACTGCAGGAAGCAGTTCTGGTTGTGCTGGATCCGAGTGCTGAATCCTTAGAACGTTGCAGGGTGGGATGGTGGATAATTTATTTATTTCTCAGAATTTGGACATTGCTGTCAATGCCAACATTGATTGTTCCGTTGTGGGGGTTGGGGCGAATAGGAGCTTGCATTGTGACCCACTGCAGTCCCTCTGTAAAATTTCTCCCACAGTTCTGTGGGGGGCAGGGTGTTCCACAAATTACAGAGTGATTATGAAGAAGCAGTGATTTTTCCCAGTCAGGATGTGGGATATGGAGAAGAACGTGCAGGCAGTTGCCCTGCACCCGCTGCCCATCTCGTCTTTAGTGGTGGATGGAGCCATCTGGATGAGTATTTGCAGTGCATTTTGTAAATGGTAAACAGTGCAGCTACTGTGGTAGAGGGAGGGCATGTTCAGCACAGCAGAGGTTCAGGCAGAGTTTCAAGAGCTGGAGGCAGCGTTCGAGAGGTGCATATGGAGCCGATTAAGCAGCTGTTTTGTTCCGGTTGTTGACGAGCTATTCGAGAGTTTTTTGAAGCCATTCTCTCCCAGGGGAGAGTGGAGAATGTTTTGTCATACTACTGACATGCCCTGTAGATGGTGTCAGGAAAAGAATCAACCCAACAGGAGACCCAAGCTCTGATCTGTGTCCGGTCCAGTAGAGTTTCTAGTTAGTGGTGCCCCGATTTTGCTGGTGAGGGACTGGGCGATGGGAATGCCACTAGCCATCTGGTGTGTGTGTCCGGTTGGGCAGAGTCCTCCCCTACCCTACTCACCTGCTGCATGAGGTCTAGGATGGTCTCAAAGCGGGCGCTCCGCCTGCCTTCCGGCTCCCCGTCCGTCTCTGCCTCGAACTCCGTGCAAATCCTTTCCATCAGCCGGTGCTGCTGCTCGTACCTCCGTAGCTCCTCTGCTGGCAGTGAGTTGCGATGTGCCTCCAGCCAATCGGGGTACTGGAAGAGAGGCAGCGCATTGCAAGGGTCAGGGGTTTAGGAGAATGACACAGTCCAAAGTAATTGTGTGAGAAATAAAAGCAGGCCAATCGGCCCCTCTAGTCTCCCCCAGCACCAGCATGGCTGATCCAAATTTTGGCCTCAGATCCACAACCCAGCTTTATCCACATTCCCATCTTGTTCATTGTTCGGCTAGAATGCACTCACTCAGTGACTCCACAGCTCTCTGGCACAGTGAATTCCAGAGATTCCACCCGTCTGAAGTAGGCCAGCCTTCTGAGTCAATGCCCCCTCCCTTCCCCAGCTGTAGATACCATCACTTCGGGTAAACCTCCTCCCAGCATCCAACCTGTCAGTCCCCACCACCCCACCTCCAAATCTTGCCCATTTAAGATCACCTTTCATTTTCTAAATTCTGAATAGTGGTCCGACCCACTAAACGTCTCTTCACAAATCTACCATGCTGAATCCAGACAACGCTTCAAGCTGAAGAAAGGTTCCAACCTGAAACCTTGGCTATCTGTTTTCCTGCACACAAAAGTCGGACTACAAAATTGTCCTAATGTTCCCAAAACTGAATTTGTTACATCTGAATGGAGGCAGTATACGAAACAAGGTGAATGAACTCATAGGAGGTAGAAATTGGCAGGTACAAAGTGATGGGCTTCACAAAGTTGTGGCTGAAAGAGGATAAAAGCTGGGAACTGAATATCCACGGAGACAGGTAGGTGGGCAGAGGGGGTGGGCTGGCACTGTTGGTAAGGAATGAAATCCAATCCTAAGCAAGAATCGACATAGGATCAGAAGATGTAGAATCCTAGCGGGAAAAGCCAAGGAACTGCAAGAGTAAAAAGATCCTGTTGGGTCAAATACAGGTCTCAGAATAGAAGTCAGCATGTAGAGCTCAAATTACACCAGGAAATTAAAAATGCATGTAGGAAAGACAATGTTTACAATAGCCATGGGGGATTTCAATATGCAAGTAGGCTGGGAAAATCAGGTTGGTACCAGATGCCATGAGGAATTTGTAGAATGCCAATGAAATGGCTTCTTAGAGCAACTCATGGTTGAGTTCACTAAGGAAAAGGCAATTGTACAATGAACCAGTGTTCAAGAAGGAACTGCAGATGCTGGAAAATCGAAGGTACACAAAATTGCTGGAGAAACTCAGCAGGTGCAGCAGCATCTATGGAGCTTTGCTCCATAGATGCTGCTGCACCCGCTGAGTTTCTCCAGCAATTTTGTGTACACTGTACAATGAACCAGACTTGATTAGGAATCTTAAGGTGAATCTTAGGAGCCAATGATCATAACAATTCAACCCTCAGTTCAAGAGCGAGGAGCTGAAATCAGATGTATTAGCATTACTCTTAAGGAGGGGAAAAAATGAAATATGAAGATAAGCTGGCCAATAATGCAAAAGAGGAAAATAAAATATTTTTCATATATATAAAAAGTAAAAGAGGCAAAAGTGGACATTGGACCACTGGGAAATGACACTGTAGAAGTAGTAACGGGGAACAAACAAATGGCGGATAAACTGAATACATTTTTTGCGTCAGTCTTCACAGTGGAAGACACCAGCAATGTGCCAGAAATTCAAGAGAGTCAGGGGCAAAAGTGAATGCCATCGTTATTACTGAGGAGAAGGTGCTTGGAAAGCTGAAAGGTCTAAAGGTGGATGTCATCTAGACCAGATGGAAGATACCTTAGGGTTCTGAAAGAGGTAGCTGCTGAGATTATCGCGGTATCAGTAGTGACCTTTTAAGAAGCTAGAATTTAGAAGGATGAGGGCGGGTCTCATTGAATCCTACTGGATAATGAAAAGGTCTAGATAGAGTGGACATGGAAAGGATGTTTCCTGGAGTGGGAGTCTAAAACTCAGAATGGAGATGAGGATTTGTTTTTTAGCCAGGGGGTGGTGAGTCTGGCGGTGGAGGCCAGGACTGGGTATTTTTAAAGCGGAGACAGACGAGTTCTTGATTCATAAGGGCATCAAAGGTTACGAGGAGAAAGCAGGAGAATGAGGTTGAGAGGGTAAAATAGATTAGCCATGATTGAATGGCGTGGTAGACTCAATAGGCTCAATGGCCTAATTCTGCTCCTATTTCCCATAGTCATATTGTGGAAACATTTATCAACTACCTTAGTGGGAAATAAGTTACAAAGGTGTAGTGTTTTCCAAGAAGTACGAGGCTGCAAGGTGCCGGGTAAATGGAAAGATCCGGGTGACCCTGTGCACACCTGGCGGAATGGCTATGAGCAAGTACAATGCACAGCAAAAGGTACATTGGCCTTTTCCACAAAAGGATCTGAGTATAGACGGCACCCTGCTCCAACTGTACTGTGCCCTGGGGATGCTACACCTCGATATCGTGGACGCTAATGATAGTATCATGGAACAGTTATAGCAGTGGAAGTCAGTAGGCTCATTGCTGCCATGCAAACTCTCTACCATAGCAGAACAAGCAGGGTGGTGTGATTGTTGGAATTAGCAGACGGAGCGTCATGGATGGATGGACAGAAGCAGAACCGTGTCATCTTATAGTGGGATCTTCTGTGCTCAGGTGCCTGCTCCCCCCCCGATGACCCCCAAGCCTTGGCCCATCACCTACCTTGTCCACAATTTCCTTCACGGACGGGTAGAGCACCTCCTTGGACAGCAGGCTTTGCACAATGTCCTGCATGATGGGGGCGAGGCCTGCCTCCGTCTCTCCCGGCACCCCGCTCGGTCCCAGGCCCAGCCCGTCCATGGCCTGACTCAGCTCCTCCTCAGACATATCCGGACTCTGCTGCAGAGGCACACACAGGGAGTTAGGGTGTGTACGCAAAGTTGGGGTGGGAGCAGGAAGGGGAGAGACATAACAGTAAATGGGTTCAGAGAATTACAGTGGGCATGCGACAAGGGATACAGAGAAAATAACAATTGCAAGAGAGTCACAAAGGGGAACAACATCAGATAGACGTACGGAGGGATACGAGGTCACAGAGAGAAATAGACACACGCACACAGGTCAGAGAGAGAATTACAGAGATGCCAGAATCACAAAGGGGTGCAAAGTCAGATAGTTACAGAGCAGCACAAGGTGAAAGAGAGAGATATAGAGCGAGAGAGAGAGTGAGAGTGAGAGAGAGAGAGAAAAAAAACACATGCACATAGGTTATGCCAGGTCAGTTACCTCACAAGGTAGCAAAGTGTCAAGGAGAGGATAATTTGACAGTAAGTTACCTGTAAGTCACTTGCATTCTTAGCCAATCCCGTCAATGTTTGCTGTAAGCAGGAAGTAAATTCTTGCTGCGAATCTGGATCACTTCCTGTCATGTCAGAAAAGATCAAAGATAATGGAAGTAAAATCATCAAACCACAGATGGGGTAGAGTAGGGCAGAGCATGGGGAGTAATCATAGTGTGATGTCAGGAAGGAAAAACCAAGGATCCATGAACCTGTCTTCATCCACAGGTCAAGAGTGAGCAGATTAAATTCTTGGGCATGCACATCTGTGAAGCACTGTCGTGGGCACAGCACATTGATGCAAGAAAGCTCATCAACTTTCTATCCCTCTGCAGAGCGAGGAGATATGGCTAGTCGCTGAATACTTTTATGGAACTTCTAGCGGTGTGCGAGAGGGAGGACTTTGACAGTTACTTACTCGACTTGACAAGTGGGCAATGGTTTAACGGAGATCTAAGGCGGATATTTTCCCCGCAGAGGGTGGTTGGCATCTGGAAAGCACTGCCCTAATGCTCTAATAAACATCTAAACAAGTACTTGAATTACCAGGGAATGACGACTATGCACCAAGAGCTGGTAAATAGGATTAATACAGATGGGCAAGAGTTACAAAGCACAAAAATAAGCCTTTCAGCCCATACACATCCATTGATATACATTAGACAATTAATAATGAGCACGGACTTGATGGGCCATAGGACCTGGTTCTGTGCTGCCCATGAGAAACATTTCAGGCAAAGACCTTTCATGGCAATTGGAAAAGTTGGAAGATGACCTGTGTTTGAAATTGGAGGGATGAGGGAGAGAAGGGAAACTTCTGTGACAGGGTGACGACCACCAGAGACAGAGTGACACAAGTCGTGCTGGGGAAGAGAGGGGTGGGGAAGGCCTGCTAATCACAGCCGATCAGTATCAAATTGATACTGTATATAGAGGGAGGGAATAAGGCAGAGGGCATGGAAAGCAATGACTGAGCTGAGAGACAGAGAACACTGAAGTAACTGGACATACCCAGCAGGTCAAGTTAGAATTAACATTGGAACTTCATCGGAACCAGCCAGAAACTGGGTGCTTATCAGAAATTGTCGAATTCAATGCTGAGCTCTGAATGAAATAACATGAAATGACCTGGTATTCCTTGAGCTTGTGTTGAGCCTCACAGGAATTGATAGGAAGTGTCACGGCGAGGGTGGGAAGAAAAATCCATGTGACAGGCAACTGGAAGCACAGGGATGGCCCTGTGGACTGAACACAGACGCTCTGCAAAGCTGTCACCCAATCTCTATATTTGTCTGGGGCAGGGAAACTCACATTGTGAACACAGGATACAGTACATTAGATTGAAGAATGCACAAGCAAATTGCTGCTTCACCTGGCAGGAAGTGTTTGGGTACCCAGATTGGGATGGGAAGAGTTGAAGGAGCCTGGGATGGGAAGAGCTGTAGCAGCATGGCAGAGCACCGTGAGAAGGGGTGTGATTGGTGGAGATGGAACAGTTATCCAGTGGATAAAGTGGATAGGTTATCCAGGCCTTTGGGAGTGTTGAAACAAGAGAGGAGGGGACAGTGGTGGAATCTTATCCAAGCTGGCAGGAATTACAAAGGGCAATGTATTGAATATAGAGGCTGATGAGATGGGACGTGAAGTCATATTCTTGCTCTGGGTGGAAGTAGAATTGCAGGAAATAGAGGAGACATGGCAGAAGACCCTGTCGGCTGTGATGGAGAGGAGCTGCAAAGCAAAGAGGAAGCGCTAGTGTGGAAAGCATCACCCCCACGACAAATCTATAAGGGCAGAGGTACTGGGAGATAGGGGATGGGTCTTTATGGGAAAATTTGGTGTGGGAACACAAAAGACTGCAGACCCTGGAATTTGGAGCAAGATAAAAAGCTGCTGGAGGAAATTAGTGGGAGAAGCAGAATATGTGGAGGGAAAGGAATTGTCCTGACGCAGGGCCTCGACCCAAAACATCAACAATTCCAGCGACTCTATTTTCTTAGAAGTTTAAAAAGATTCGGCAGATTACAGACTATGCTGTAAACCTGTACCGATGTACTGTAGAAAGTATCCTGACTGGTTGCATCAAGGGCTGGTATAGTAAATTAAAAAACACATGGATAATTGGCTGCAGTGAATGGTCCAGCATGTGCACTGGCCTCTTCACCATTGAAAGCCTCAAAACTTCTGCATATTCATGTGTTTATCTAAATTCCTCTTGAACGCCACTATTGTATCTTCCATTCGCCACCACCCCTGGCAGCGTGTCACTTTCTGTGTAAAGAGCTTACCCCACGCATCTCTTTGAAACTCTCCCTCTCTCACCTTAAAACTCCACTCTGGGAAAAAATAGATTCTGACTGTCTATGCTATCTATACTGCTCATAACTTTATAAACTTCTATCAGGTTTTCCCTCAACTGCCAACCTTACCTTATAGCAAATATCCTCTAATCCAGGTATCATCCTGATAAACATCTTCTACACCCTCTCCAAAGCATCTACATCCTTCCTGTAATGGGGCAACCAGAACATACAATACAGTGTGCAGCACCTCAGGGAAAGAGGTGCGCAAGCAGTCATAAGTTCAAGGGTCTGATAGCAATAGGCAAGAAGCTGATATGTCTGGACTTCCAGAGCATTAAGCTTCTGTATCTTCTTCCAGAAGGTGGAATAGAGAAAGGGAATGGCCAAGGTGGAAGGTGGAAGATGCAGTATAAACAGGATAAATGTGAGGTTATACACTTTGGTGGCAAGAATGGGAAGGCAGATTATTATCTGAATGGTGTCAGGTTAGGAAAAGGGGAAGTACAACGAGACCTGGGTGTCCTTGTACATCAGTCACTGAAAGTAAGCATGCAGGTACAACAGGCAATGAAGAAAGCTAATGGCATGTTGGCCTACATAACGAGAGGAGATGAGTATAGGAGCAAAGAGGTCCTTCTGCAGTTGTACAGGGCCCTGGTGAGACCATACCTGGAGTATTGTGTGGGGTTTTGCTCTCCTAATTTGAGGAAGGGAATTCTTGCTATTGAGGGAGTGCAGCATAAGGCATGATCATTTACTGCATGCAATCAACTTCCCTGCTATATATACATTGCCTGTTTTATAATGACTGTGGCACCGAACCTGGTGGGGGGCAGTCAGTGTGACATTTACCGCAGCCTCTGAGCTCTCTCCGTCCAGGGTCACGTCAGAGCAAACAAGACTCACCGACCCTGCCTGCGACCTCAGACAGCTTGTGGAACTGTTCGACCAGCTGTGGCTCCTGGCCTGCCAACTCCCTCATCGCGTTGTCAAACTCTTCCGAGGCCTGAGCTGCTAGTTCCGAGTCAAAGAGCTCTTGGAAAAAGCGATCCTGCGCTGAGAAGAGAGGCTCCTGGTACACAGGAGAGAAGGTGATTTCACACTCCCAGGGTAGTGGTTAGATACAGCAGGAAGCTCCCTCGACAACGCCCCATCACACATTCCCAGGGATCAGGTTAGACACAAAGTGAAGCTCCTTCAGACTGAAGTGTCCTGACCCGAAAAGTCATTTGTCCATTCCCTTCCCAGATTCTGTCTCATCTGCTGAGTTTCTCCAGAATTTAGTGTTTTGGATGTTAACCGGCCCAACAGTGTCTTGACAACACAGAGGGAGCTTCACTTTGTGTCTAACCTGTGCCCTGGTAGTGTGTGATGGGACAGTGTCGAGGGAGCTTCATTTGTTGTCTAAAGAAAGGTGGTGACCCAAAACTTTGCCTGTCCATTCCCTCCCCAGAAACTGCCCGACCTGCTGAGTTCCTCCAGCACTTAGTGTTTTGATTTAACATTCCAGCATCTGCAGTATTGTGTGAAATCAGGTCAATATTCATCTTTGGGTTTTACACTTACCGTAGTTGCCCCCCGTGGGGACTTTGGGGGCGCTGCTAGGGTTGGTGGAGTCGGCTGTGTAGCTGGATTGGGTTTGTCAAAATCATCGAGAGCACCTTAATGAGAAAGTGGGAGGGAGAAAGAGAGTAGTTGTGACGGAGTGTCAAACAGCAGGTGGAAGTCGCCAGGTGAGTTCAACCCTCATTCACTGTCTTGCCCTCCTCCACCCTCAATCCCAACACTCTGCCACTGCCTACCAGGCCAAGGTCCCTCACTGCCCCTCTGCCTTTTCTCTCCACCCTCTGTTGATATCACAACGCAAGTGAACTCCGACATTAATGCTTGATCAACACCACTTCCACCACATTCAGTTTAAATTCCATTTGGAATATTTTGGAGGACCAAGAAACCAAGAAGAAACCTTGGTCCAAGGCTTCCCCTGCCATAACCTTTGATCTTCTCCCACCTGTCACACACCCCCCACCCTGTTCAGCCTGAAGGGTCTCGACCCGAAACTTCACCCATTCCTTCTCTCCATAGATGCTGCCTCACCCACTGAGTTTCTCCAGCATTTTGTGTCCACCCTCTCCTCGTCAACCGCCTGAAGATCTATACACGTTGACCCACTTCTACCGCCCCTTTTATTTGTTATCCCTTTGACACTTCTTCCTTTAATTGTTTTCCCTCCCCCACTGTTCCTGCGATAGCCCCCATCCACCCTGCCATCTTGAATCCATTTCCTTTCTGCTCTCGGCCCCTCCACCTGTGCTCACTCTCCAAAATCTCCTGAAGCTCCGGGTCTTCCTCGCCGCCCTCCGCCATCTTGCCCGCCTCTCTGCTCCGCCCCTCTCCGGGCATCAGCTCGCACGCACGCACGACGCCCGTCGGCAGCAGCCCTACGCGTGACATCATCTCGCCAGCGCCGCCCTCACGTCCTCGCCCCGCCTCGCCTACCGCCCGGGAAAGGCCGCTCGGCCCGGCCTCCGCATGTTGGTCCCACGTATGAGCAGTCCACTGGTCCTCTCGCCGCCACTCTCTCCTTTCCGACACGCGTCCACCTCCCTGCAGACGTTACAACTAACCATGCGCCAAATCCCTCCCCTCGGCTTCGTCCCTGACCCCTCTGCCGACCACCCTTCCTTGTTTTAATTTCCTCCATCCCATTGTCTACTCACTACCGCTGTTTCACCATTGAGAAATTACAGCAGTGTTTATACATAATCTCTTTCCTTCCCAGAACTGTGGTTGCTCTTTTAAGTACTCCTTGGCAAACTAACCTGGCAATCCTATTACTGCAGCTAACCAGTGGTTAGCATTGTGCAATGTATCTTATTTCTGTTCATGAAGTCTTCTGCAGACAGTGGTCATTGACAAATCCCCACCTGACTTCTGATCTGTCGGACAGGTGTCTGGGGATTTTACTTTATTTGAGAGAATTCTTGTCATCAGCTGTGGGTCTTCCTTGGCCTGCCAGTCCCTTTGCGATTAGTAAGCTTACCTGTGCTCTCTTTCTTCTTAATGATGTTCCAAACAGTTGATTTTGGTAAGCCTTAGGTTTGGAAGAAAGACTAGGTGCTGAGAGCTCTCTTATACCTGCATTAACGAGGAAATTAAACACACCTGAGCAATTACAAACACCTGTGAGGCCATGTGTCCCAAACATTATGGTGCCCTGATATGGGGGGTGGGGGCAAACGAGTCAATGTATAAACACAGCTGTAATTTCTACATGGTGAAACCAAAATGTATAAAAATACCCTTTAATAAAATCTGACAAAGTGCACTTTAACCACATGTGATTTTTTTCTATTACAAATCTGAAATTGTGGAATACAGAGGCAAATAAATAAATGATGGGTGTTTGTTTGTCCCAAACATTATGGAGGGCAATGTATTTTTCTTAAGTAGCTTGAATGTACCGGGAGAGTCTAGGACTGGAGGTCATAGCCTCAGAATTATAGGACATTCCTTTAGGAAAGAGATAAGGAGGAATTTCTTTAGTCAGAGGGTGGTGAATCTGTGGAATTATTTGTCACAGAAGGCTGTGGAGGCCAAGCCAATGGATATTTTTTTTTAGGCAGAGAGATGGATTCTTGATTAGTATGATTGTCAGGGGTTATGGAGGGAAGGCAGGAGAATGGGGTTAGGAAGATAGATCAGCCATGATTGAATGGCAGAGTAGACTTTATGGTCTGAACGGTCTAATTCTGCTCCTATCACATGATCTGATGTGCTATATTGGAATTTCAGAGCTACTTAAAGCTGGCCTGATTTTGCAGCTGGATAAGCAGAGATAGGGATGTGGTAAAGACTCAGTGAGAAATTGAAGCTTGTCATGCGAGGACAGAGTCCCTACTTCAAACCATGTTACATGGAAAAATATTGCAGTGGTAGGGAGGAATGTATTCCCCAACCAAGGGAGAGCCGAGGTGTCCAATCACAAGCAAGCGAAGAAACAATGGTGACTTGCAAACCTCACCCATTGCCATGGGCGATAAGCAGGGCAGGACTAACATTGCCCACACACTCTTCTCCTTCTTATAGCAGCAGCTCCACCCGAGTGCACCAGTAACGCAAGACACTCGAGGCAGAAAGGAACAGACCACGTTAAAAGCCATGGGTTGGAAGTCAATTATTTTTATTTCCATTATTAAGACATCAAAAGACAAATTCTCTCATGATCTGCTGTAATCTCAGGCTCAAAGGCCTGCCCATCATATTCTATGAAATTTTAATGAGCAAGTTCTGCCACCTCTTGCCAAATATCATTCCTGGTGCAGTGTGTGACGGGACAACCCCTTTAGGCTGTCAAGTTCCTGGTTGATGTACGAGTGCTAGTGCCTTTTTGAATTGTGCCTTCCCTCAGGTGACAGCCATTTTTATTTGCATTTTTGTAAGGCATCAGCTATATTGAACAGTGTACCAACAGGATGATCAGAAAAAGCAAAAATTAAAGTGTTGTTGGTATTCAGCGGGTCAGGCAGTATCTGTGGAAGGAATGGACAGACAACATTTCAGGATGGAACCATTCTTCAGATTGAAGAAGGGTCTCTATCAGAACCATCACCTGTCCATTCTCTCCACAGATGCTGCCCGACTTGAGTTCCTCCAGCACTTTGTTTTTTGCTGAAGATTCCAGCCATTGCAGTTTATCATGTCTCTGTTCCCAAGGAATGATGGCCATTTAAAATAAAGTGTTCCCAAGGATTGTGGCCATTTCAACCAGGGATATTGCAAATATGGTAGCCGTTTTCCGCAGATTGTTCCCAAGGGTGGTGGCCATTTTGCAGTGTGTTACCAAGGATGGCTGCCAGTTTGAGCAGGGCATTCCCATGGGTTGTGGCCATTTTGAGCAGGGTGTTCCGAAAGGTGTAGGCCATTTTCAGCAGTTTGTTCCCAAGGGTGGCGGCCATTTTGAGCGGGGTATCCGCAAGTGCGGTGGCCATTTGCAAGATTGGAACAGGTTTGTCATCTGGATATGGTGGGTACCCCTTTCCCCTTAATTGGCCTCCGCCAATCCCTCATGCTTGAGAATACATCCAGCATTACCACAGTAATAATTCAAGTCAATAACTTCCCCCGCCGTCACAATAACACTCTCCCTTCACTCTCTTCCCCATACTCACTCCCTCTCTCTGGCCCATTCACTCTTCCTTACACACCTACCCACCCACTCACTCACTCTCAGAACCACTGGACTCGCTGCTGCCCCGTCAGTAGCTGACGGAGCTATGCTCCTGGGGTCCAGAGAAGAGTATGTTGGACTTGGCATTGAGGAAGTGGATGAGGACCATTGACGTGATGAGGACGCAGATTCCGGTCACCAACGTGATGATCTGAGGGTTGGGAGGTAGGAGACACAACAACATGGTGAGAGTCAAACATGATGCTTAACACCTTCCACATACTGTTTGGGACACGGCAATGTCATATACATTACAAACACCTGTGAAGCCATGTGTCCCAAACATTATGGTGCCCTAAAATGGTGGGACTACTACGTATAAACACAGCTGTAATTTCAACATGGTGAAACCAAAATGTATAACAATCCCTTTTAATAAAATCTGACAATGTGCACTTTAACCACGTGATTTTTTTCTATTACAAATCTCAAATTGTGGAGTACAGGGGCAATAAACAAATGATGGGCCTTTGTCCCAAACATTATGGAGGGCACTCTGCGATTACAACATTTATAAAGGGCCTGTTTCCACACTGTATGACTGTAACTCTAAGAGGTGGCTCCAAGGCCAAACACAAATTGGAGGATCAGCAACTCATACTTCACGGGCAGCTTGCAACCCAGCAGTATGAATATTGATTTCTCCAACTTCAAGTAAGCATTGCATCCCTCTCTTTCAGCCCCTCCTCCATCCGTCGTCATACTAGTTTCACTTTTGTCCTGTTAAGTTCCATTTATATTAACTCGTCATCACCTATCCCACAGCCAACAATGGACCAATGCAGGCTCCACATTTCCTTGATTACCATTGCTTTCTGCATATTTTCCATTCATTTGTCCCAAGTACCATTTATATATTTTATTCCCCTTTCCCGAGTCCGAAGAAGGTATTCGATCCAAAATATCATCTATTCCTTTTCTCCAGAGATCCTGCCTGACCCCGCTGGGTTACACCACTTTTTGTGGCCTGGCACATGAGGAGGCTCCACTCCCATGTCCCGTTAATGAAGGGCATGGCTGCAATGAACGGCATGGCCTGTCCCTCAGGTCTCTGCCAGGGTCTGTGTTTGGTCAAGTTTCTGACCGGGGAAAGGGGGAAGTGAAGGAGCAAAGTTGTCACGAAGCACTACTCACCTCCAGCTCCCTGCTGGCCACTAAAAAGATTCGGGCCCCCACCTTCTGCCAGCGGCTCTCGGTCCAGGTGGAGTACTCGGTGGAGGAATAGTCAGCCAGCTCGAAGGCTGGGGACAGGGCCCGCGACAACCAAACGTTGGCGCGCACGCAGTAAGGGGTGGGCTCGCTGGCGTTCTCCGCCTTCGTCCCCTGCACCCAAATGTAATTGAAAAACTAAGGGCAGAAAAGGGGAGAGGGTGATGAGTGACTGCAGTGAGAGAAGGGGTAAGGATCGCTGCGCTTGGATGGACATGGAGGGAGGGCAATTAGAGGCTGCGGGGGGGAGATGGCCAGGTGAGAGGGGGGGGGGGGGGGGGGGGGGGGGGGGGGGGGGGGGGGGGGGGGGGGGGGGGGGGATGGGTAAATGGGATGGCGTAGGCTGGGGGGGGGGTGAAACAGTTGAGATAAGATTGCAGGGGGTGGTGGGACAGGCCGGGTGGAGGTAAAGCGGATGGTAGAGACAACGGGTGAGGGGTTGGTACTCACGTTGGTATCGGGGTGCGGGATGCTTTTGGGGTCCCGACACTGCTCCTCAGTCAGGTTGGCATGATGACCGGTCAGGTTAAACAGAACGTGCTCCACCAGCACCGTCGAGAAGGTCTGTTCATTGACTGAGACATAGAAAGAGATGTGTTTCTGTTCTGTATGGAGAGAAAAGGGAGAGAGAGGATGGGAAAAGAGGGTTGGTGAGAAGAGTGGGTTGGGGTGGATTTGAATGAACACCCATTGCACCCAGCAACCCATGGGCAAAGGCACTTCCGCCCAGCATGCATGTTGTGATAAAAGCCCCCAATCGCAGGTCAAGCTCACAGCACCGGGGTAACTCTCAACACTACCAAGATTCTCCGATAAGGGAGGTGCTCTTGTAGTCTGGCAAGCTGGCCTCTACCTTGCTGACATCCGGCATCAGCTCTTAAACATGTCCTCATATCTACCCCATGACCTCATATCTACCGTTTGACCTTGAAACACGAGGACACCATCAAGCAGGCTGTCACCGATCCCATCAACTCTGGCGATCTCTCTTCAACACGGTAAACACTCGTTATAAAGGACCACGGGAGAGGGGGAAATAATGCCCGTTATTGCAGATTGTCCATTATAACCGAGTAAAGTATTATCATTATATGTAGTTGTAACAAAGAACTTCAGATGGTGGCTAATACACAAAAGGACAGTGCCAGAGATCCAGGTTCAATTCTGACTACGGATGCTGTCTGCATGGATCACACGTTCTCCGTGTGATCGCGTGGGTTTTCTCCAAGTGGTCTGGTTTCCTCCCGCATTCCAAAGAGGTACAGATTTGTAGGTTAATTGACTTCTGTAAATTGCCCCAATTGAGCAGGATAGTGTTAGTGTACGGTGTGATTGCTGGCTGGCGGGAACTCGATGGGCCGAAGGGCTGTTTCCACACTGTATCTCTAAACTGAACAATTTTCACTGTACCTTCCAATTTCACTGTAACTTATTTGGTTAAGTGACAATAAACGTGAACTTGAACTATACACAAAGTACTGGAGTAACTCAGTGTGTCAGGCAGCATCGCTGGAGAATATGAATAGGTGATGTCAGGACCCTTCTTCAGACCGATTCAGTTGGCCAAGTTACTCCAGCACGGTGTCGTTTCACTTTAAAACTAGGCGCCAATGCTGCTGGCCTTCTTCACCAGTTCACACAGCTGTTTTGTGGCTCGCATTGTAGCCTCTGGCTACATGCCACTTCCAATTACAAGATGTGCTCGGTCATCGTGTGGCTCTCTACCCTCTCACCTGTTGCGACTTCCAACATGGAGTATGTGGGCGACTCCGGAAGAGGACGAGGAGGCTGTGTTAGGGGGAGGGGTGGTTTGGAATGAGGCCGAGGAGAGAGCAATGCGAGGAGGAGGCGGCAGCAGTCGAGCGGGAAGTGGACAAAGGCCCGAAAAAAATGCCATCTACAGGGGCTGGAACGTGAGAAGCAACAACAGCAGTGTCACCGGATCGTATGCGAGTGAAGAAGGGCTCTCAGGTGCAACGAGTCGGGGGGTGGTGTCAGAGGCTGGGACTCTAAATGTCCAGGGAGACATTGCAAGGTGGGGGTGACATCGGCATGTCTGTCTGCTATATTCGAATTGCGTTATGAAAGGGCCCATTAAAATGTTAAATAGTTCCCCAGCCCCTTACTCTCCATTTCTATCATCTTCCCAAAATCCACAAGTAGAAGTGCCCTGGCAGACTCATTGTTATTGCCTGTCCAGCCCTACCGCAGTTTCTAATATCTCAATTCTATTGAATTAAGAGCCCCCCCCCCCCCCTCCAAGCTGCCCTTCCTAGTGAAGCACAGGTTCACATCCACCTCCCATAATCTCATCTACCGAATTCGGTGCTCCCTATGTGGCCTCCTCGGCCTGCTGATCTCTCGGTTGCTAACCATTACAACTCCCCTTCCCACATCAACGTCTTTGTTCTGGGTCTCCCCTGTTGATGACACACGCATATTGAAGGAACTGTATGAAATCAAATTCTCCAATTTTAGGCAACGAACATCCCCACCTTTTCTGCTGCCTTCTGTTCCCTCTGCCCCACCTGGGTGCACACCCATTTTCCCCTTTATCCCACGCAATTTCAACTTCTCCCCATCTTCTTCCACCTTTCTCTCCTCCACTAGCTTCACAGTTCACTCCTCCCTTTATTGTACCCCCTTTTGTCTATTTGTTTTTCACCTTCAGTCTTCGTCCATTCATCTGCCGAATAAAACCTCTATCACCTGTATCCATCGATCATTTGCCAGGCTTTGTCCTTAATTCACTTCACTTTTCCAGCTTTCTCACCACTACCACAATCAATCTGAAGAATGGACCTAACCAAAAACTTCACTTATCCATCCCCTTCAGAGGTGCTGCCTGACCAGCAGAGTTATTCCAGCACTTTGTGGTTTGCTTAAGACTCCCCATCCCACAGTGCTTACTTGTAAATATGTCATTTTTGTCCTGACTGATGATCGAGTGGAACCAGGAATTATTCCAATTGATTACAAATCCATACAGCATTCGGGTCACCTGGAGAAAGAAATTCTGTGGGCTGAATATCCATGCTGGCATATGAAGAAATAATCTCCTCCAACTGTATCCTTTAACATTTCGTCCACTATAAACCCACTCAGTCTCCCCTCCCTTTGAAGATCTCAGTACAACATCACTTTACCCCACTCCCTGAACACTAATATCCCACCCAATGTAATCCCACATTCCCTGCACACTTTAATATCCAACCTTTACTAATCCAACTCTCCCAACTTCACAAAACCTTTGATATCCCACCCAGTGTAATCTCACTCTCCCCTCGTACATATTCTGTATAACCCCACCCAGTCTCAACTATCTCTCCCATCACTTCCACCCGCCTCTCATCATTCTATAGCCCACTGACGCTCTGTTCATTCTTAATTCCGCACTCTTATCTTCCCACATCGTGCACTCATTCCTCAATGTCGCTGCCCCTCACTTCTGCTTTTCTCTTCCACTATGTGCAATCTGGGTACAAATATTTTCTCCATCCTTCACCAAATTACTGTGAATTACAAAGAACCTCCTGCTGAGCGAGTCCGCTCAATACTGTTCTACAGAAACGCTTCTCTAGTGGGCAACGCTCCCCTTGACCTCTGCCCGTTGCACCAAACTTTATTTACCCTTCTATCAATTGCCCAATATCCCTGAAGTCATAGATTCGTACAGCATGGAAGTCATGGACTCGTACAGCACGGTACTATTCCTTGAACAGACAGTCAATTCTAATTATTCTTCTACAAAACCTGATCCTTTTGGAGCAGTCCAGTAAATCCTCTCCATAGCACCCCAAAAGTGATGGCATAAGCAATGGGAACCTTACTGTTTGCGCGTTGGCTGTGATGTTTTCCAGGCTACCGTTGCCCCCTGCCTGCAGGTACAGAGTTCGTGCAACGAGGGAAGCCACATCCGCAAGTGCCTGTGAGCAATAGATCGTCCAGGTCAAGTTCAGAGGTCAGGCAAGGAAGAGGGTTAATGTTTACAAGGGAAAGCATTAGGCACGGGGGTTCCCGAGCAAGAGTTAATATTACAAAGGGTTGACAATTACAGTCTCCACCATATCTCTCTCTTACCTTTGCTGTGTCTGTGATATGGTTCAGAGCCTCCTCAGGAGTCAGTCCATCTGGGTATCGCAGCCCAATATTTTCTCCCAGATCGTACACACTCTGGTAATACCTAGGATAATAAGTTACAGGATTTAAAGTGTTGTTGGCTCATAGAACCGTCTCAGTTCCAGCCGTCATTTCAGTCCAGCATGTCCACTTCTCTCTTCTGCCATAACTCCTCCAATGCTTCTTTAGTTCCCTGTTAGGGCACGGATCAACTATCTCCCCATCACTCTTTCCCCTTACACCATCCTTCTGCGGGGAAATTTAAACCCAATCTCCTGTTCAGTGAACCGTCCGCGGGTGGAAGCACCTTCCCCCAATCCACCGCTTTCACGAACCCTGGTTCCATTGTGTCCACTCCTGACAATCTTCTCATGGGAATATTCCACAAACCCAACGCCTGCAAATTTCTCTGCATTTGTCAGTTGGACCAACCACCTAAGGCGGGTGGAAGTGATGGGAGAGATAGTTGAGACTGGGTGGGGTTATACAGAGTATGTACGAGGGGAGAGTGAGATTACATGAACATATCAGAGGCCAGCCAACCTGTGGGAGTGATTCACTCCCTGACACCCAAAAGCCTTTAACCCCATCTGCAGGTCACAACACAGGAGTGTAATGCAACAATGTCCACTTGCCTGGATGAGTGCAGGCAACTTGACACTGTGCAGAACATAGCAGCCCATCAATCGGTTCCTTAAGCTCTACCACCAAGATGAATAAGGCCTGCATGTTCCTCTCCAAGTCCCATAACTACCTGACTGAGAAATAGGTCACCAAGTCAGACTGATGGAACCATTGTGGGGCAGCATTAATGGTGGAAGGGGCATACACTTATCCCAGGCTAACATTTATCCATTGGCATCACTATCCTGTCAGAACATTGCCGATGATGGGAACTTGCTGTCCTACAAATAAATGCCCCGTTTCCTACCTCACAATAGCATTGGGACATCTTGACTGTCAAGCAGAAAATCAAGAAACATGTTGAACAGTAGCGAGTGGCTCTTTCCTGGAACTGGAGGATAAGAGGGGGCTTTCCGTTTCGCAATACATGCAGGGTGCAGGGCTGTGCCACTGCAGTGGGGTGCAGACCTGTTGGCGAAGCTGGCCTGGTGGTCGGTGAGTACGGCTCCAGGGATGATCCTCTTCCGTAGGAACCTCTGGAAAGATGACGGGGGCAGGGGCTGGCTCTGATTCGGCTGCCGAACGCTGATGTTCATTCCGGCTGTGACTTTGGAGAAGGACGCCAGCAGCTTCTGAACCTACAGCCAACAGAAAATTATTCCAGCACACGACACACAGCTCAGCGAGGGGTTCCATACAACGACCCAGGCAACCTCAACACCTTCATCTGCCCCCTCCCCAGCAAATGTCTATTCCTGCCAATCTCATTACAGTGGAAAAACTATCAATCATTTCCTGTTCCAACATTCTGAATGGCAGCAAGCTCCAGGTCTCCAATACATGCGTCTCCCTTCCTCAATAACCTGCCGGACAAAACCGTCAGGCCCAGAACCTTCACTTCCATATTCCCTGGTGGTATAAATCGACGATGTGTAACAGGGTGTCATCGGGAGAGTGTATACATGGACACGGGCTCACCTTGAGTGGGTCAACATTTACAGCAGCTCGCCTTGAGTGTGTCAATATTTATGGGGACACATCTTGAGGGTATTAGTATTATCAGGAATCACTTTGAGTATGCCAGTATCAAAAGGGGGTCAGAAAGAAGGCATCAATATCGAACGAAGGGGTTACTGAGAGCGAGCTGAATATTCGGGGTTATACGTCCTGTCGGAAAGACTGGATGGTGGGCAGAGTGGGTGGGATAGCTCTGTTGGTTAGGAATAAAATCCAGTCCTTAGTGAGGGGTGACATAGGATCAGAAGATATAGAGTCATTGTGGATACATTTGTGAAATTATGCATAAAAACAGTCTAATTGTAGTTATTTGCAGGCCTACAAACAGTAGTCAGGTATAGGGTACAAGTTACATCAGGAGATAAAATTGGCATGTAAAAAACGCAATGGGAGAGTTCAATATGCAGGTAGACTGGAAATCAGGTTGGTACTGGACCCAAAGAAAGGGAATTTGTAGAGTGCCTCCAAGATGGATACTTAGAGCAGCCTACCAGGGCAAATGCAATTCTGGATTTACTGTTATGTAATGAACCGGATTTGATACAGGAACTAAAGGTAAAGGAACCATTAGGAGGTAGCAACTACAACATAAGTTTTAATCTACAATTTGAGAGGGAAACAGTGAAAATGGATGTGTCGGTATTGCAACTGAGCACAGGGTGGAGCCAAAGTGCCCCTGGCCTAAGGGGATGACGGTGACCATGGCTCAAAAGGACCAACAGAGAAGGGTATAACTAGGGATACTAAGCCAATTTTAATACTGATCCGAAAGCCTTGGACCAGACCACTTGTCGGAAGGGATTTCAAACCCTAGATTAAGGGATGACTGTTGTGCCTCCTCCCCAACTGAGCAATAGCACTAATTTATGGGAATAGTCCAAAACTACCTATGCAGGATGCAGTAACTAAAAAGGCAATGCGGGGAGAAAGGATGAAAATACGACGGTAAGCTATCCAATAATATAAACGAGGATAGCAAGATTTTCTTCAGTTATATAAAGAGTAAGAAAGAGGCAAGAGTGGAAGTTGGGCCGCTGGAGAATGATGCAGGAGAAGTGACAATGGGGAATTAAGAAATGGCAGAGAAGTTGAATAACTTTTTTGCATCAGTCTTCACAGTGGAAGACACCAGCAATTCAAAGCAGTCAGGGGATGGAAGTTAGTGGAGTGGTTATTACGAGGGAGAAGGTGCTTGGGAAGTTGAAAGGGCTGAAGGTGGATAAGTCACCTGGACCAGAGGGTTTTGAAAGAGGTGGCTTAAGAGATTGTGGATGCATTGACAGTGATATTTCAAGAATCACTCGAGACAGGAGTGGTCCCGGATGATTGGAAAAATGCCAATATTACCCCGCTACACAAGAAGGGATCAAGGCAGAACAGTGGGAACTATAGGCCGGTTAGTCTGACTTCGGTGGTTGGTAAGATTTTAGAGTCCATTATAAAGAATGAGGTTACGGAGTACTTGGTTCACAATAAAATAAGCAGAAGTAAGCATGGCTTTGTGAAGGTCTTGCTTGACAAATGGGATTTTTTGAAGAAGTAAATAGCAGGACAGACAAAGGAGAGTCAGTAGATGTTGTTTACTTAGATTTTCAGAAAGCCTTTGATAAGGTGCCACACGTAAGGCTGGTAAGGAAGATGGAGGTCCAGTTCCCTAGTGCACCCTCCTCCCTCGTCAATCTTCATTACCCGTGCCAGGAGAATGTGTCGTTGGAGGGTAGAAGTAGAGGCAGGAGACTATGTGTGCTGGTACTGCTGATATGTGTAGAGAATTCAAACCCCCAAACACCTTTCGGCAAGAGCAGGCCAAGGACAATCCTACCTGTTCATTTACTGTGGAATTGCGCAATGAAACTGGATCAGTATGAGCCCAAATTTCTGACGATGTTCCAATGCCAATCTGTAGAATTTTAAAAACATCGGCAGAGCAGGCCAAGGACAATCCTACCTGTTCATTTACTGTGGAATTGCGCAATGAAACTGGATCAGTATGAGCCCAAATTTCTGACGATGTTCCAATGCCAATCTGTAATTTAAAAACATCAGGCAGTTGCAATTTATCAAACCTCACAACCAGTCCCAAATTGCTGCAGCCATTTCCAGCCCATGGGTTCTAATCCCACAGTTCCATCCCACCCCGCTTTACTCTTCAACATCTCACCTCATCTAATCTAAGTCTTCCAACACGACAGCACCCTTTAAAACCACACCTAATCTATTGCCTCTCTGCACCTACTCCTCACACACTTATTAATACCACATTCACTCTAGAGCCTATCCCCCCCCACCGCCCCCTTATGTCCAATCTATCATCGCGTCCCGCGTGCTGTAATACACCATCTTTCCTCACAACTTTTAATATTGAACCTGATTTAATCCCATTCTTTCCAACATCGTTTTTGACCCCTTCTTAACTCGGTTCTCTAGTTCTCCATACCTCTCTCACCCACCTCTTACTTCACCCCCTGAATGCATCTCCTGGTCTGAGACATACTACCTGACCTAGGTTGTCACATAAACAGCGTACCTGATTTAACTCTATGAAGGAATCTATGTTCTCCAACGCAATGGGAAATTTACCGTTGGTCATGTCATAAACCATCCGAGAGCTGCCAATGTAGTCAAATGTCTCCTGGGGAGTGGTGCGGGGCAAAGGCAAGGAAAAAAACAAAATCAGCAAAGCTCATTCTAACATGTACTACCCCATGCCCTGGCAGTGTGTGATGGGATGGAGGAAGCTTTACGCTGTGTCCTTGTCTACACTGTGGTCTGGGATGTGTGACCGAACGGTGCAGAGGAAGCTTCACTGTGTGTCTGTGTCTAACCCGTGCGTGACGGAACAGTGTAAAGGAAGCTTCACTTCATGTGTTTAACTGCACCCAGTGAGGTAGATGGGACGGTGTGAAGGGCTTCACTCTGTGTCTGCCCTGTGTCCATGTGACGGGACAGTGTAGACGGAAGTTCAGTTTCTACTGTGCCTTGAGAGGGTGTAATGGAACAGCGGAGTTTACCTCTGTGTTTACCCTGTGCTTTGAGAGTGTGTGACAGAACAATGCAGAGAAAACTTCACCCCATGTGTCTAACCATGCCCAGTGAGTTAGACAGGACGGAGTGACAGGAGCTTCATTCTTCACTGTGACAAGATATTGTAGAGGGGTTTCATTCCGTGCCTATCCCGTGCCCTAGGGAGTGTGTCACAGGACAGTGTAGAATGCCCTGAGAGTGCATGACGGGATAGTGTGGAGCAGCCTGGCTCAGGGAGCTCACCCCCTGGAAGAGGAGGAACATGATGTTCTTCGGCAGAGACTCGACATCAGGGGTCCGAGCAAGGGCCTCAGCCGCAGCTAGGAGCACGATAAATCCAGAGACGGCGCTGTCGGTGCCCGGAGCAACTTCCCAAAAGAAGGAGCGGCTATCCAGCTGCAAGACAGGTTAGCACATTATTGTTATAGAAGTTGAGGACATTTCAAAAAGGAAGGGGCTAAGCCTGTGTGCAGTGTACTGGACGTGTGTGTGTGCGCAGACATGGGCATCAATATGGCAGAGGGCAGGGCTGCAGCAAGGGTCAGCTTAGTGGGTGCAGAAGAAAGACTAAACTGCTGGAGTAACTCAGCAGGTCAGTCAGCATCTCTGGAGAATAGAAATAGGTGATGTTTCAGGTCGAGACCCTTCCTCAGACTGAGAGTGAGGGGAGATGGAAACGAGAGGTATGAAAAGGATAGACGAGGGAGGGTGGATGTGGACGGACAGGGAGCCAGGGATGTGGTCTGAAGGTGCTGAAAGGATTTGGCCTGTGCCTTGGTGAGGAGTAGGGGAAAACGTATCGGGCGGAGGGTAGTCTTCCAGTATGTGCGAGCGGGGTGGGGAGAAAGAATGACTGCCAAGATTGACAGGAGAAAGCACAGTCAGACTCCTGTCCCAATACTCACCCGGGCTGCAGCCACAACAAAGCGATCCTCCGGACTAGCAACACCAGACTTATTGATGGGCTGAGTGGTCGTCCAGACGTTGAAGTCCGACAGCGGGTCACAGACATCGTCTGTAACAGAGTGAGGAAAGAAGAACAAGATGAGGGGGAGGGGAAAGCAATGGGAGAAGTGCCTTGGAATGGGGTCATGGGGGAGAGGATGAGTTGGGCGAGCTGGTTGCCAGGGAGGGGGCGGGCTGGGCCGTCAGTGAGCAGGGTGAGGTGGGCTGTCAGGGGGGGGGGGGGGGGGGGGGGGAGCTGGGCTGCGGGAAATGGGGGGGCAGGGCTGCCGGGGAGGGGGCAAGCTGAGCGGCGGGGGAGGGGGTAAGCGGGGTTGCAGAGGAAGAGACCAGAAAAGGGTTGGGATGGGTAGAGGGGGGGGGGGGGGGGGGGGGGGGGGGGGGGGGGGGGGGGGGGGGGGGGGAGCGGAGGCCACTCACCAGTGTTGAGTGTGATGGAGACCTGCCCCCTGCTGCGCCTCATACACGTCACCGTGTCCTTCACCCCATGCATGTGGGACGACAGTTGCATGGCGCAGAGCGGGAACGCCGGTGCTGCGCCCTCCCTCGGGTGGTTGTGGTCCTTGTAACACTGGTGATGGGAGGTGAACAGTGTCAATCACACTGGGTGGCACATTCTGTCTGACCATTACCTCACCGCCCACTTATCCCATCAACGGATAAGAAAAGCCGAGAGCCTCTTCCTGTTCCTATGCGACTGCTTCCAATGGGCCTGAATGGCCTCCTGTTCCTGTGGGACAGGGAGGAAGAGTCCCTTCATGATGCTGTGTAGCATGCTGGAGAGGGACGGAATAGCCTCCTGTGTTAACCTCCGGTGCAGTAAACCCTGCATAGGGCTGAATGGCCTCCTGCAGTTCCCATTGCACATGCCGTCTCACCTGGCGGATGACCTGTGTCTCGTTCTCGTCCTTCAGCATAAAGACCGGGAAGGGGAAGTCATCGTAGGAGAGGCCGTTGCCCTCGGGGTTCCAGAGGGTCTCGTTGCAATGGGCGTACTCAGGCCCGTAATTCAGGGAATATAGCCCTGCAAGTACACAAGTGCAGAATAAACTGACCCAGAATAGACCACTCAGCACTTTGAACCTGTGATCACTGAGATCAGGGCCAGTCTGACCCATTCTCCAAAACCCTCAACACTGCAATCTCTTATCTCCCTCGGTATTCAGCGCATTCATCAGGGCGGGGGCGACCTACCTGAATCCATACGGTCCCTGTCTAGAGCAGCCCAATGGATTCTATTCCCAGCCCTTTCCCCACCACCTAATCTAACCCTGATGGAAAGCCCCCTCAGCAGCTGCATTGTCTCTCCATCCACCTCCCTGTCCCTTCCTAAACACAGACCCTGCCTCTGCGGCCCGAAACAACGCCACCTGCCCTAAACCTATCCCACCTCCCTAAACACCCCCCTCTTCCAGCTGCCTATACACCCTCCCCACTGCCTTCCAAAGAACACCGTCTTCCCTAAAATCCACTTACACTACCTCTCTAATAAAATCCTCCCCTTACCTCCTTAATCCTCTACACCCCAACATCACCCTCCCAAAATATCTTTCCCCTAAACACCTCCATATCTTACCTCCCGAAACATCCTCCCCCGTCCCCCTCCTATACCCTGCTCCTACCTCATTAAACGCCTCACCAACCTCCACTAAAGATGCATCTAGAAAAATTGGTGTGCAGTTATTGCAATTACTAAATGCTATACATGTTGCAACTTATCTGTTCAATTATTATAAAGACACATGGGGGAAAAGGGTAACTAGAGTGGGATCCATCAGCAATCAGTCACCTCTGAGTGGAGCCACAGGAAATGGGCAAGGCCCTTAATTAGTATATCTCATCTGTATTTGCCAAGGAGAAAGACAGGAGGACGGAGGAACTTGGGGCAGTCATTGGAAGTGTCACGAGAGTAGTCAGTGCTACAGTCGAAGAGGTGCTGAAGGTAATATCATGTATGATGGTGGATAAATCTCATGGGCCTGATCATATATATCCGAGGACATTGTGGGAAACAAGAGAGGAAATTGTGGGAGCCCTGGTTGAAATTTACGAGTAGTCTTTAAATACAGGTGCCGGAAATTTGCCTCTATTCAAGAAGGGCTGCAAGGAAAATGCTGGGAACTATGGGCCAGTGAGCTTAACATCCGTAGTTGGAAAGTTACTAGAGAGTATTCTGAAGGATAGGATATACAGGTATTTAGATGACATGGGCTGATTAGGAACAGTCAGTATGGTTTTCTACTTGGGAGGTCGTGTCCAACCAGTTTGATTAAGTTTTTTTGAAGACGGGACCAAAAAGGTTGATGAGGGTACATCTACAGGTCTACCCTCATCAACCTTTGGACTTCATCAAAGTATTCGACAAGGTTCCGCATGGTATGCTGCTCTGAAAGGTTAGGTCGCATGGGATCCAAAGCGAGATAGCTGAATGGATAGAAAATCAGCTTCATGACAAGAAGCAAAGGTTGATGGAGGAAGGTTGCTTCTCGGACTGGAGGCCCGTGACTAGTGGTTTGCCTCATGGTTTGGTGCTGGACCCATTATTGTTTGTCATCTGTATCAATGATTTGGATGAGAACATACATGGCAAGGTTAGCAAGTTTGATGATACAAAAGTGGGTGTTTTTGCAGATAGTGAAGGTGGTTGTGATAAATTGCAGTTGGATCTTGATCGATTGGCCAGGTGGGCTGAGGAATGGTCGAGAGAACTTAGGATAAAGAAATGTTACATTTTGGGAAGTCTAACATAGGCAGGACCTATACAGTGAATGGTAGGGCCCTGGGTAGTGTTGTCGAGGAGAGGGATCTAGGAGTGAAGGTGTATGGTTCCTTAAAAGTGCTTAAAGGAGTGGCAGGGAGATAGGGTCAAATACACACACATATACATACATATAATATGGGTATGTTGTGAGTATGTGTATATATACACACACAATGAGCTTTTCTTTTCTCTCTCTTGTTTGTCATATCATACTATGTTTGTATATTCGGTTCTGCTGCAGCAAGTAGGAATTTCATTGTTCTATCTGGGACAAAAGACAATAAAACACTCTTGACATACCTTCAAGAAGGGTCTCGACTCAAAACGTCACCCATTCCTTCTCTTCAGAGATGCTGCCTGACCCGCTGAGTTACTCCTGCATTTTGCGTCTACCTTGGAGCAGTGACATGTTGGCCAGTGTGGGCGAGTTGGGCCAAAGGGCCCATTTCTACACTGACTATTATGATTAACAAAATTATAATTCTGTTCGAATTTGCAGGGTTTTTAAAAATCAAAATGTTCAGGAAGGTGGATCCATTGATGCGTCATATGGAGGTGGGCAGCAAAAGGAAAACACTTCAATGGCTGTAATCAAACCTCACACTGAGGAAGATGGTGTGGGTGACAGAGGTCACTGATCACAGCCCCAGGACATCATTGCAGGAGTTCCTCACTGCAGTGTCCCGGGCCCCATCATCTTCAGCTGCTTCCATCTGAAGGTCAGAATGGGTCACTGATGATCTACACGTTCAGTTCCATTCACAACTCCTCAGCAACTGATCAGCCCATGTCTGTATTTACATTTAGGTTTATTATTGCCATGTATTTGAAGGCACAGGGGAAAGCTTTGTTTTGCATGCCATCTAATCAAATCAGATAATACTATTAAGCCGAAGTCAAGTACAACAGGTAGAGTGAAGGGAAAGATACAGAGTACAGAATATAGTTTTCAGCATGACAGAGTAATAGTTCAATGTTCACAATGAGGTAGGTTGGAGAATCGGGACAGTGCCCTGGCTAATGCCCGATAACAGATGGAAAGAATGTCTTCCCGAGTCTGATGGTGCATGTTTTCAAGTTTTTATATGTTCTGCCCGATTGGAACATAGAGAAGGCAGAATGACCGTGGTGGGAAAAGTATTTAATTACGTTAGCTTTCCAGAGGCAACGTGAAGTGTAGATGGAGTCAATGTTAACATTCATAGCAAAAGGATTTGACTATAGGAGCAGGGAGGTTCTACTGCAGTTGTACAGGGTCTTGGTGAGACCACACCTGGAGTATTGCGTGCAGTTTTGGTCTCCTAATCTGAGGAAAGACATTCTTGCCATAGAGGGAGTACAGAGAAGGTTCACCAGACTGATTCCTGGGATGTCAGGACTTTCATATGAAGAAAGACTGGATAGACTCGGCTTGTACTCGCTAGAATTCAGAAGATTGAGGGGGGATCTTATAGAAACGTACAAAATTCTTAAGGGGTTGGACAGTCTAGATGCAGGAATATTGTTCCTGATGTTGGGGAAGTCCAGAACAAGGGGTCACAGTTTAAGGATAAGGGGGAAATCTTTTAGGACCGAGATGATGAAAACATTTTTCACACAGAGAGTGGTGAATCTCTGGAATTCTCTGCCACAGAAGGTAGTTGAGGCCAGTTCATTGGTTATATTTAAGAGGGAGTTGGATGTGGCCCTTATGGCTAAAGGGATCAGTGGGTATGGAGAGAAGGCAGGTACAGGATACCGAGTTGGATGATCAGCCATGATCATATTGAATGGCGGTGCAGGCTCGAAGGGCCGAATGGCCTACTACTGCACACATGTTCTATGTTTCTAATGGAGGGGAATCTGGTCTGTGCAATGGAATGGGCTGCATCTACAACTGCAGTATTTTACAATCCAAAACCAAGCTGTGAAGCAACCCGACAGTAAGTTTACTACGGTGTATCTACAGATGTGTGTAAGAGTCAATGGAGACGGGGGTGGAGCAAGGAGGAGGGTTGGTGGACGGAAGGAGGGTTCAGAAGGATGGGCGAACACTTACCAAAACCATCGTTGGGGCACTTGAGATCAGGTGAAAGTTGTCCGGGAGCTGGAGAGGGCGGCAGGATCGCAGCTACGCCAGACACGCGACTGGATGACTTCAGACTCAGCATCACGTCCCTGAGGGAACATACAGCAGGGAAAGCAAGACTAGGGGCGATATCCTCAGAAAGAGCCCAGGGGCGAGGGGGCTGGGTGAGGATAATGGGAGAGGAAGGAGAACAAGCGGAAGATGGGGGAGAGAATGGAATGAAGCAAAGGAGGTGTAACCCAGATTAAATGTAGCAGAATCTTCCTGTGCTTGTGGGGCTCACAGCTAAGATCCACGGGGTTAGCATGGAGGCCCACTCACCGTGTAAACATGTTGCTCTCCAAAAGGACCATGTAGGGAGGGTTGGGACCGTCACTCAACACCCAGCTGAGGTTAGACTCTTGCTCGACCAGGTGGATCACCCCAGTGTCACCGCTGAGGGAGGCTGAGGGTGAGAGGGGAGGAAAATATATCAGATGGCTGAACAACAATAGATAGATAGATAGATCCTTTATTGTCATTCAGACCTTTCGGTTTGAACAAAATTATGTTGCCTGCAGTCACACACAGAATCAATAATAACAAAACATACAATAAACACAAATTAATCATCCACCACAGTGAGTTCACCAAGCACATCCTC
This sequence comes from Leucoraja erinaceus, assembly GCF_028641065.1. Taxonomy (NCBI): domain Eukaryota; kingdom Metazoa; phylum Chordata; class Chondrichthyes; order Rajiformes; family Rajidae; genus Leucoraja; species Leucoraja erinaceus. Next base: position 20,221,340 of record NC_073400.1, on the reverse strand, counting down.
ACTGTGATGGAGGGAACGTTAAACAACACCCCAGTTTAACATTCCTCTCACCCATGGCTCCCTCGTTTACACCCCAAGCATCCATCCCACACGCACAGCCAACACACAAACCAGCCACCCACATAACCCACTACCCTTGCAGCCACTCTCTATGTGCGCTTCTCTCCACATCCGACCCATCACCCTCCCCAAACCAGACTCACACTGGCAGCCGATCTGGTGGGTAGCATTCATAAGCCGGACGCAGGGAGCGGTCGCATTCAGGGTGATGTAGATCTTCTTCTCGACAGAGTTGGCAGAGCAGAGGCCTGAGGGCAAGATCACAGGACAGTCAGGAGTGAGTCTGCTGACAAGAGCGGCCTCCCACTCCCAGCACTACTTATATGCCTCCTCAACAACATTGGTGGCACCTTCCTTAGGGCACCCACCTCCTTCACTAAACCCCTCCCCACCCTATCTCTTTCTCCCTCATTCCCTGGCCTCCCTCATTAACCTCTTGCTACCCCGTGGCATCCTCCCCCCTCTTTTCACCATCCCACTTCCCCTGAACTTGCTCCATCCATCTTACCCTTCCTCGCCGCCCATACTCTCTCCCTCCCCCCACCACCACTCACTCCCTACAATCCCCTCTCTCTAACTCATCCCTCCCTCATCTTCGCTGCCCCCTCGCTCCATCATCCTGCTCACCAATAAAAAGCGCCGCGCTGATCCAGCGCACCGCCACCTCCATTCCCATTCTGTTGCTTTTCCCGGAAGTTTGCCCTCTTTCCAGCCCGGAAGAGAGTTCGGAGTGCCGGATGTAGTGGATGCGCCCAAGTGTTGCTGGTCAGTTCGCGTTGTCTTTAAAGTATTCTGCTTACGGCATTTAATGCAGTTGTTCAATCCTTAGCTTTTTATTCGGAGTGTATTTATCGATTGCATTAGTTCCAGTTATAGGCATTACATTTAATTACGCGCTTGTGGCTATTGCTTGCTTTGTTGTTGCATTTAGCGAGTTGGGTTCCGCCACTTCCCTCTCCGATTGATCGCACCCTGTTGTTGTTGCGACGTCACGTCTACCCGCGCCGCCGCCCGAGTTCCGGTTGTTCCGACGTCACCTCCGCCCCACTTCCGGTTGTTCCGACGTCACCTCCGCCGTGACGTGTCCGTCTGCGGATCGGTGCGACCAAAGATTATAGAGGAGCGGATCTTTGGGTGCGACTGGATAGGCCGTGGGGGGAAAGCTACTCGGTAGAAGGGGTGAGGTAGGGATGACTGAGGGGGAGATGGGAGGGGAATGTGAGGGCGAGTTGAGAAGGTTGGGGAGGTGGTTGGCGGGGTAGAATTACTGAGCGGGTGATGTAAGGGGGTTGTGGATGGGGGGGGGGGGGGGGAGAGGGGAGAGTATTGTGAGGGCGGGTAGGGGTGAGGGAAGATCAGATTGAGACTCAGATTCAACTTTAATTGTCATTGGCAGTGTACAGTACAGAGACAACGAAATGCAGGGGATTGCAAGTGCGGTTGCGGGTAGTGGGGATGTGGGGGAAGGGTTGCGAAGTTTGGGGGGTGAGGGGATGTTGTGAGGGTTGAGGGGGGTGGTGAGGATGTTGTGAAGGCTGGGGGGGAGGTGAGGGAGGGAGAATTGATGGGCGAGAGGTGGGGGGGAATTATGGGTAAGGGGGGGGATATGTAAGGGAGGGATATGAGGGTGAGGTATAGGAGAAGCGGTTGGGGTAGGGAGGGAGGGTAATGGAGAGGGAGGGTAATGGAGAGGGGGAGGGTCGTTAGGTGAATGATAGTTCAGGGGAGGGATGAGTTCGGGGAGGCAGAAAACGGATCACAGACAAAGGGGAGCAGTGAAGGGCTGTGGAGAATGATGGGGGGGGCAGTGAGAGGTAGAGATGGATAAATATAAAGGATGACAGAAGGAAGATAGTGCTGTAAGAAGAAAGAGGAGGGGAAAGGGAAAGTTGTGCAGGATAAAAGGATGAATGGAGGATAATGAGAGAAGGAATGGGAAGTTTAAGGAATGTTTGTCAGGATCAATCGGCAGTTTGTTCATAGGACTGGAGGGATAGATGAGCTAGGTAGGATTTGAGGCAATTTAATGATGTTTGGTGGTCTGCATGTACCTCAGGCTTCAAGGAAGCCCTTTGCATGGTGCGGTAGCTGGAATGAACTGTAGTGGGTCCTGAATTTCCAGTAAAGGTTAGAATATAACTCTTGTTCTACTTCAATTTTGTCCACAGTAATCTTGCTCCTAGCCAAAATGCTGACCAAATTTGAAACAAAATCTGCACGAGTCAAAGGTGAGAATTGGATTTGAACAATGTGATGGGGACGTTAGTGTGTGGGGGATTTAACATGATTAAAGGTCCAGTGGCATCTCAAATCAAAGGGGGTCAGTGGTTTGTCATGCAATCATTGGTTACATCACTGAAGGTCTATTCTCCCCATTTCTTACGCAGTTCCATCCTGAATGCCACAACGGAGCTGCTGGCTTCACGCTTGTTTTCCACACTTGCTGCATTCCAGGCACATGTTGCATAAATAAAATTTATTGATATCATTTCATTCTCTTCCCTTTTGTAGTATATTCTCTAATGCTTGCACCTCCACCAAAGGGACATCCTACCAACTCTCTTCCAGACCTCTTGTTTTATTTGGTTAAGTTCATACGTTGCAGGAGCAGAACTAGACCATTCGGCACATCACGTCTACTCTGCGATTCAGTCATGGATGACTTATCTTTCCCTCTCAACCCCATTCTTCTGCCTTCTCCCCATAACTCACGACACCCCTCCTAACCAAGAATTTATCAATCTCCGTCATAAAAATACCAAATCTCCACCCCTTTCACAAACCTGTTTGTATCCTGCTGCCATCTATCAGAGTTCTCGTCACAGTTCATGTATTTAGTAAAACATGCACTGCAATGAGTTGCAGACTGGCATCTAAGTAGGGTTTGTGTACAGAGTAGATGCCTGGGAATTGGTTGCTGGCTGGAATCTAATTGCGGAATTTGGTGTGGCTAGAGAATGAACCCCAGGAATGCATCGGAGGCTGGAACCTATTTTCGGGGTTTGTGAAATAATTGTAAAATAATATAACATTTATTTTATTAAATTAATAAACTTTAATACTTACAATATTAAAATATTTGTTATTGATGCAAAATAATTGTTTCAATAACTTTGTGTTACTTTTAAATAGATTATTTAAAGTGTATATTTAAATATAGATTTAAATCTATAAATCTCTAAACGGGTACTGGGGGAGAAATTAGTCTGGGATTTATCACATGCATTATCCAAGAACTTGATTGATTCTGGTGATTTTTAGTGCACTTGTTACCTGGTTCTTCCTCTTTCTCTCTTGCCCACATGCCTTCCCTTCCCTCCTTTGTGTCTCCCTTCCCCCACCCATCCCATGGCAGGGCTGAGTTTCCACTCTAAGCGCCCATGGATCCTGGCCAGTCTGCACAATGGGGTGATCCAGCTGTGGGACTACCGTATGTGCACCCTGATAGACAAGTTCGACGAGCACGATGGTAAGGCCGGTTGGATGAGGGGTACCTGAAGAGCTGCAGCAGGCGGATGGGGGAATGGGTGGAGGTCAGAGGCTCGGAACATGCGATTGTCTGTTCAGTGTGGAACTAAGGGGAAGTGCGTTCACCCAGCCGTTTGTCACTGTTTGAGACTGAGACCGATATATTTTTGGGTACCTGAGGAATTGAGGGATTTGTGGTTGGTGAAGAAAAGTATTGCCATCTTACAGAATTCCACAGCAGACTTGAAGGTTCAAATGGCCTGCTATTTCAATTTGGTTTCTTCACTTTGGGTTAACTACTTATTTAGTCACCCGCCACCCAGTTTGGTGGAGGAGAAAGGTCAATGGTTGGCCGGGGGGAGGAGGAGATGGGTTAATGGTGGAGGGGGGAAAGAAAGGTTTTGGTTGTCGGAGGACGGAGAAAGGTTTCTGGGTGTGGGGGGGAGGGGAAAGGTTACCAATGGTGTTGGTGGGGGGAAGAGAAAGGTTAATGGTTGTGAGGGGAGTAGAAGGGTTAATGGTTGTGCGGGAAAGAAAGATTATTTCTGACAAACTGTTCTCTTCACCACCACCTGCAGGTCCCGTACGAGGCATCGACTTCCACAAGCAGCAACCCCTCTTTGTTTCTGGTGGTGATGACTACAAAATCAAGGTAAGAGATCAGAGGCAAAGCCCCCATCGCAGAAGTCGGAAGCAGAACATCGTGTTAGGCGCTTCAGTCGTTGATTTCACCCCACAATACAAATGAGGAGTGTGGCAGAGCACTCTCTCACCTCACTGGGTAAGCGCGGCACCAACAAATCCCAAGCAGCTCGACGGCATCCAGGGAACAGCATTTGTTTAATTGACTCTCCAGCCATCATCCTAAACATTCCCTCCCTCCCTCCACCACTGATACACACTAGCTGGTTGAGTTGCTACCTACTAGCGCCAGAGACCCGAGTTCGATCCTGACCATGGGTGCTGACTATACAGAGTTTGTACGTTCTCTCCGTAACTGCGTAGATTTTTCCCGGGTACTCCACAGTTTCGCCCCACACTTCAAAGAAGTACAAATTTGTGGGTTAATTACCTTTGGTAAAAATTGTAAATTGTCCCTAGTGTGTAGTGCTAGTGTAGTTGGTCGTTGCAAACTCGATGAGCCTGTTTTACAAGCTGTATCTCTAAGCTATAAAACTAAACTGGCTGAAGTTGTGTACCTTATGCAAATTCTCAGCCAGGCTACCTTGACAGCACCTCCCAAACTTGCCACCACTATCATCAGGAATGGAAAGGTGGTAGGGGATGTAGGAGTGGGACATTTATTACTAGTCCACCATTACTGGATCTGAATCCTGGAACTCCCCAACAGCACTATGGGGGCACTTTCACCAGAACGACTGCACTAGGTCATAGAGGCAACTCACTCTATCCACCTCATTGGCCACGACTGCTGGCCTTGACAGCAAGTCCCAGATCCCATGGAAATGTGGCAAGAAAATATTGTCAAGTGTTTGTATTAATGGTTGAGTGGTTTGAGAAAATGATTGGAATTCTATCCCACACACCAAGGTTTGGAACTACAAGCTGCGACGATGCCTCTTCACGTTGCTGGGTCACCTGGATTACATCCGTACCACCTTCTTCCACCACGTGAGTGCAGGACCCCAGGAAAGGAGGGAATGTTGGGTTGTGGAGGGAAGATTGAAGAGTATAGCGGAGGGAATGTTTTGGGAATTAAGGTAAAGGGGAAGATGGCTGAAGGGAAGGAGAATGGTGGGGGGGGGAAGGGAAGGGGGTGGGTAACGAATGAGTGGAGGAAGGGTGGATGTGGAAAGAGGGTCCAAATGGGGGAAGTTAGGAATGAAGGACCAATTTGTAGGTTTTGAATGATGATCCAATGGGGTAAGTTGGGAATGAGGGGTTCAAGGCTGGGCTATGGAACGTAGAGGGTATGAGGAAAGGAGTGGGTTATGAAAGGAGGGAGTGAGGAGAACAATTTATTGAGTGGAGAAGAATAGAGGAATAGGAGTTGGTAGGTAGAAGATGATGAGGGGAATAAGGAGTGAGTTACGGAGAGGGCAAGGAAGAAGCCGTGTGAATAAGGGGGAAAAGCTGTCTGAAGCAATAGGGTTTCCCGGTTTTCAGGACAGTGATCCAGGAATCATTCTCACAGGAATATCCATGGATCTTGAGTGCCTCGGATGACCAAACCATCCGGATCTGGAACTGGCAGTCGCGGACCTGTGTGTGGTGAGTTGATGGATCCTGCAGCTCTAGCTCGGTAACTCCCCCTCTCTTTCCCCACTTAATCACCAGTGATGGGTTCTGTCGCTCTCCTGGTTTCAGGAAGTTCTGGGACAACGGGGAGGGGAGGGGAGGGGAGGGGGGGGGGGGGGGGGGCATGAAAACCATTATACACTGGCGTGGGGGGGGGGGGGAGGGGGGCTATTGTCCAGGAAGTGATACGTTGAACTCTGATGCCTTTTGTTTTCTTCCCCCCCCCCCCCCCCCCAACTTTTTTCCCTCCTCCCCTACCCATCTCTCTATTCCACCCCACCCCCACTTCTCTGTCCCACAGTGTGCTCACTGGACATAATCACTATGTGATGTGTGCCCAGTTCCATCCCTCTGAGGACTTGGTCGTCTCGGCAAGCCTGGACCAAACTGTCCGTGTCTGGGATATTTCTGGTGAGAACTGACTTCTGAGTCGGCTCGCGGCATGTTGGGGGGGGGGGGTTTGCAGTGTTCGGACGCAAAGACCTTCCTTCTGTGACATTCGTTCATATGGCCTAGCACACCGCCCCTCCCCATCCCATATCATGGTTAATTGGTGGACACCCCACCAGTGCCACCCACAGTTATTGGCTGATTGAAAAGCGCTGTATGCCTCATGGGTGCCTTCTGATTAGGCAATTTGCTTACCGTATTGGGCATTGGCTGGTTGATCGAGGACATTGTGCGTGACAAAAATGGCCATAATTAGCTGCAATTGGCCCTCGTTGTTAGGGCGTATTGGGACATGGCCCTTCCTTGGACTTCCCGTCTGTGTAAACTATCTTCATTATTGCTGAGCTTCATCTGAACCATCCGCCAAGCAAGGTCCTTCCCGTTCTCCAATTTTCTTCCAACCTCTGTAAGTCAGGAATAGCACACCATTATCCTCATCTCTTCCCGGCACTTGCCACACTCACCATATTCTATCTGCTTCCTCAGGTCTGAGGAAGAAAAACCTTTCCCCAGGAGCAGTGGAGAGCGATGTCCGTGGGATATCTGGTGTTGACTTGTTTGGGACTACTGATGCCGTTGTCAAGTATGTTCTGGAGGTAAGGCTGTGCATAGGGGGCTGACCGAGAGAATCATCTTCACTGTCCCTTTACCCACTCCTCGGACATGGGCAAGACATAGTGAGGCCTCCTCTCTATAGTCCCATCTCTACACTCACAGGGAATGGGTTAGACCGAGTGAAACTCACTCTACACTGATCTGTTACACACTCCCAGGGCTACAGGTTAGCTGCAAAGTGAAACTACTTCTGCACACACTGCCTAAGCAGAGGGTAAATATATAGGAAAACAAGAAAGGAGTACATGGCTCGTTCACTTAAAGCTATCCTGCCATTCAATATGACCGTGTGATCCAAGGTGGCCTTAATTCTTTCATCTTTCCCAGGAGGAGGGTGGTTATGAAGACGTATGATATGCTAGCCTTCATTGATGGGGGAATTGAATACACGTCGGGACTTTGGTTAGGCCGCATTGAGAATATTGCACCCCATTGCAGGAAGATGTGGAAGCTTTGGAGAGGATATGGAGGTGGTTTACCAGAATGCCACCTGGATTAGAGAGTTTCAACTACAGGAAAAGGTTAAATAGACTTGCATTGTTTTGGAATGAATGTTGGAGTTTGAGGCGAGATTTGATAGAAATATTTAATTATGAGAGATAGATAGGGTAGACAGTTAGAACCTTTTTTCCCCAAGGTGGAAATGCCCAACACTTGAGGGCATAGCTGTAAGGTGAGAGGGGGGGAGTTTAATGGATATGTGCGGGAAAGCATTGTTAAGAATGGTGGTGGAGGCAGATATGATAGCAGCGTTTAAGAGGCTTTTGGATAGGCAATATGTAGCTGCATGGAATGGACGGATGTGGAGCACGTGCAGACAGATGAGATCAGTTTAACTAAGCATGATCTCCGACATGAACATTATGGGCCAGAGGACCTGTTTCTGTGCCATACTGTTCTATGTTCTATCACATCTTTATCACCTTAAATATATCAACATTTAGCCTCTGGGGTAGAGAATTTTAGAGATTTATCACCCTCGGAAGAAATTCTCTTATTTTGTAGCGATATCTCCTTGCTCGGGATTCTCCCACTGCTGGAAATATTCCAACTTCTACCGTGTCAAGCCCCCATTGGATCTTATCTGTTTTAAGCTCATCCCTCAGACTTCTGAACTCTGACCAATACAAATCCAAATTCTAGCCTTTATAGAAAGGACAATCCACATCCCAGGAATTGGCTCGATTCATCTCCTTTGGATCGCCTCCAATGCTCTTTCTTGTTTTCGGTAAGGGGACCAAACCTGTGCCCAGTATTCCAAGTGTGGCCTCACCAGAACCATGTACAACCATTTGCCCTCCCAACTATTTGTTGGATCAGCCCGCTATTTTTTTGTGATTCATGCACTAGAAAATTTGGATCCCTCTTCACTCATTTGTCGTCTCTCTCCACTTTGCCATAGGACTTGCTTACTGTAATGCATGAGCACATATTCATAAAACTTCATTTGCGAGGTTTTCACCCAATCACTCATCCTACTTGTTTCCCATTGCGCAATTATAATGTCCCGATCACAACATGCCTTTCTATCTATTGACAGAATGTTGGCAAACTTGGAAACTGCCTTTATTACATATAAAGATTTGAGGGAAAGAATATATCCTTGATGTACTGCATTAGTTATAACCCTCCTGCCTGAAAAGCACCCATTTATTCTGTCTTCTATGTAGCAGCCAGTTTTCGGTCGGTGAACAGTTCACTCTAAACCTTTCTCATGCTTCCAGGGCACAGGTTGGACACGGTGAAGCTCCCTCTACATTGTCCAGTCACGCACTCCTGTGGCTCGGCTTATACACAGGAAAGCTCGCTCTGCACTGTCACATCACTCTCCCAGGGCACAGGTTAGACAGTGAAGCTCCTTCTCACCAAGGCTTTCCAGCAAGGCTCACCCATCAGCCCTCGGGTCTCCTCCCATCCCTCAGCCTTCAGGTTCCTCCTTTTTCCTTTCTTCTCCCCGCCCCCTCCCACCCCCCATCAGTCTGAGGAAGGGTTTTGGTCCGAAACGTTGCCTATTTCTTTCGCTCCATAGATGCTGCTGCACCCCCGGAGTTTCTCCAGCATTTATGTGTACCTTCGATTTTCCAGCATCTGCAGTTCCATCTTAAACTCTTAATCACCCATTTTGTCACCTGCAGGGTCATGATCGAGGAGTAAACTGGGCAACTTTTCACCCCACCATGGCCCTGATCGTTTCAGGTGCGGATGACCGACAGGTGAAGATCTGGCGAATGAATGGTGAGTGTGTCCCCTGCTGCCTCGTGCCCAGTGCTGATCAACATTAATTCTCAACACAATGATCCCAGTGCCGGGACCATGTGTAACTCCCAGGTCACAAACAGATCACATCAGAACCAGTCCCTTTTCGACCAGATCTAGACTAACATGATACCCAGGCTCTAATAATGCCTACAGACCTCGCATCTCTAGGTCTAAGAACAATGCTATTTAGCTATCCCCTGTTACATCTCCAGGTTTTAAAGAGAGCTGCTATTTTGAAATCCCTATCTCCCCTTCCTGAAGCCACCTGTGTCTCCCGGCCCACGCATGATTCTATGCTGAAGCCCCCTTTCTCTCCTGCACTCAGATGTCAAGGCCTGGGAGGTGGACACATGCCGTGGACATTACAACAATGTTTCTTGCGCTGCCTTCCATCCCCGTCAGGAGCTGATCCTGAGTAATTCCGAGGACAAGAGCATCCGTGTCTGGGACATGTCGAAGAGGTGAGCGGTGATGGGACAGGTAATCCAAGCATGGGTGGTTCTGCCTGCGATCTCTCTTTGCTGAGTCCTTGGGTGGAGGGCAAGGTGATTGCATCTTTGTGTGCTAAAGCACGATTGGACCAGTTTCTGCCAAATCCCACAGCGATCGTGTGCAATACATAGACACATAGAAAATAGGTGCAGAAAGAGGTCATTTGGCCCTTCCGGCCAACATTCATCGTGATCATGGCTGATCATCCACAATCAGTACCCTGTGCCTGCCTTCTCCCCATATCCCTTGATTCCGTTAGCCCCTAGAGCTCTATCCAGCTCTCGTTTACATTCATCCAGTGAATTGGCCTCTACTACCCTCTGTGGCAGAGAATTCCACAAATTCACAACTCTATGGGTGAAAAAGTGTTTTCTCCATCTCAGTTTTAAATGGCCTCCCCTTTATTCTTAGATTGTGGCCCCTAGTTCTGGACTTCCCCAACATTGGGAACATTTTTCCTGCATCTAGCTTGTCCAGTCCTTTCATAATTTCTTATGTTTCTATAAGATTCCCTCTCGTCCTTCTAAATTCCAGTGAATACAAGCCCAGTCTTTCCAATCTTTCGTCACATGACAGTCCCGCCATCCTAGATTAACCACGTGAACCTACGCTGCACTGCCTCAATAGCAAGGATGTCCTTCCTCAAATACCTAACTGATTGACTGTGATTGGACGGATTGGACTGCCACGGATGATATTAAAATAGGCCATAGATGGTAGACAATAATGCTTGAGAAATTCAGCGGGTGAGGCAGCATCTATGGAGCAAAGGAAATTGGCAATGTTTCGAGTTGAGACCCTTCTTCAGACTCTGCCTATTTCCTTCGCTCCGTAGATACTACCTCACCCGCTGAGTTCTCCAGCATTTATGTCTACCTTCGATTTTCCAGCATCTGCAGTTCCTTCTTAAAATAGGACATGATATCTTTAGATCGTAAATGAAGTGGCTGATTAAATAACGTATAATAAATAATGTTGTTTACCAAAATTTCTTGGAATGTGCGCGTTTCTCTAGCAATGGAATAGAACATGCGTTTTGAATGCTTTAGGAAGCTGTGAGAGGTTATAGAGTTTGTTAGATGAAGTGAGTGGAGCTGGCAGATAGAGGATAGTGCAGGAATAGTGCAAGTAACTATTGGAAGGTAGAATTAAGGGTCTGTCCCACTGTGGCGACCTAATCTGCGAGTTTAGAAGAGTTTGTCCTTGACTCAAACTCGCAGCATGGTCGACACGTGGTCCTAGGAGGTCCTATGAGGTCACTGCAAACTCTCCTTCCTGTTCGAGGGACGTTCCCGAATACTCGCGGCCAATACGGAGTATTGACCTATGGAAAGGTTTTGGAGTGTAAAAGTATGAAAAGGAAGTTGAGCAGACTGCATCAATGGTGAGAGTGTTGTGACCCACTTATGACTGATGTGCTGTCTCCTCTTGTACCCTTCCCGATGCCCTTAATCCCCTCCATTCTGCACCACCCCCTATGTATATCTCTCCCCCAACCTTCCCTGTCCCGAGCAGAACTGGGGTGCAGACATTCCGTCGAGACCACGATCGCTTCTGGGTCCTCGGTGCCCACCCTAACCTCAACCTATTTGCTGCAGGTAAGATGGGATTGGGATAGGGCGTCGGTCTTGTGTGGGGGGGGGGGGGGGGGGGGGGGGGGGGCAGAGAGGGTGTAGTGGGAGCTGGGAGAGTTGGGTGTCAATGGTTGGGTGATATACCTAAGGACAGGTGGGGGAGTTGATTTGACTGTATATAGGCTGTGTGAATGGCCCTGCATTATAAACACAACTGGAGTACACTTCCTGCCCTCGCCGCCTTTTTGTAAACAGACTCTGGTCTCTAATACCATTCAGCCCCAAACTAGTCATAGAATCAGAATTGTTCAGGTGCCCATCTACACTAATACCGTTGCCCATATTCGTCGCTTCCTATCCCAGTGCCTGTCCAAATATCTTTTAATCATTGTAATTCCAATCTGCCGCCACCATCTCTTCTGCCAGTTCCTTTCAGATATTCACGACCTCCTAAAAACCTACCCCGGATCTCCATGAAGTCCTGCCACTTTCATCTTCAACCTGTGCCCTCTAGTTTCCAACTCTTTTTCCATATGAAAGGCCCTGAGTATCCTATCTATGGCTTCATCATTTAATAAACCTCAAGGACAACACTCAACCTCGTATGTCCAGTGAGAATAAACCCAGCCTATCCAATCTCTCATTATTACAACCCTCCATTCCAGACAACATCCAGATGATTCTATTCTGCCCTTGTTCTATTGGTACCACGTGCTTCCTGTATTGTGACAACCAGAACAGTAAATCGTACTCAAAGTGTGTGTGACCAATGCTTTGTACAGTTCAACATTACATCGCAACTGTTTCATTCAGTGCCTCGTGATGGCAAGCATGTCGAAGGAATACTTCATGCCCTATCCACATGGGTCACCATTTTCAGGGAAATATGACCCTATCCTGCAAAATCCCTCTTTATGCCAACACGCCAGAAGTCTGCCATTTACGTTAAATGCCCTGTTAGTAAGTGACATCCAAAATTGTATGACCAACTTCGTCTACTATCCTCCAACTCCAGCTCACTGAGTTGTCACCTCAGCTTTGATCCTACGCTCTTAAATTCCCTTAAAACATCTTTACCTCTTTTACTCATGCCGTGATATATTGTTCCCTTTCTCGGGTAAATGGTCTACATATCTGGTGTAGTCTGTAGGAATATCTCTCCATTATGCTCTCTGAGGATGTTGGTGGTATCACATTCATACCAGTAACGTGTAGTTTTGGTAGCTTCATGCAGATTAGTTTCGTTTTCCACCCTAACCTTTTTCCCTGAACCTTTGCGTAGGTCACGACAGTGGGATGATTGTATTCAAACTTGAGCGAGAGAGGCCAGCTTATGCAGTGCATGGAAACGCCCTGTTTTACGTCAAAGACCGGTTCCTGCGTCAACTCGATTTCCACAGCTCCAAGGACGTTGCAGTAATGCAGCTGCGCAGGTAAAACTCCCTCTACACAATCCCGGGTCACGGGCTAGGCACAGAGTGATGCTCCCTCTACATTATCCTGCCGCACACTCCCAGGGCACAGGTTAGAAGCCAAAAAATGCTCCCTTTACAGTCCTGTCACACACTACTTCAGCATAGGTTATATGCAGAGTGTATCTCCCTCCGCAATGTACCATCACATACTTCCATTCCACACTTCCGTTCCACAGGTTAATTACAAGGCGAAGCTCACCTACACTGTTCTGTCACACACTCCCAGTGTGTGGACTAGCAATTTTGTGAGAAAATATTCTGCGATGCCAGCATATCTTGAGTAAATTTTCTTTTCTCCTTTCCACAGTGGCTCCAAGTTCCCAGTCTTCAGTATGTCCTACAATCCAGCAGAAAACGCTGTCCTCTTGTGCACGGTAAGATCAGGAACAGGTTCGCGGGTTGCTGTAGAGACCAGGGAAAGATACAATAATAAGAGAAAAATCAAACTCTGAGCGCAATGGGAGCATTGTGAACGGTACTGGTTTCCATTTCCCTGGGTTACATCACAGTAGAGTAGGCTATATACACTGAAGAATGGCGTCCCACAGGGATCTATCTTGGCTCTGCTGCTTTTCAACGTGTACATCCATGACCTCCCAGAGACCATCGCTGGAAAATATGGGTATGCTGACGATCTAGCCATCCTGATGAGACACAAAGAGTGGAAGACAATCGAAAGCTCCTTGAGTCAAGACATGTGAACTTTGGCAGTATACATACGACAGTGGTGTCTACAGCTGAGCGAAGGCAAAACAGTGTCAACAGCATTTCATCTATACAACAAGGAAGCTAAGCGAGAGCTAGCTTTCTTCATTAACAATAGGCGCTTGGACTTCCAACAAACACTTACTTACCTCGGAGTAAAGCTGGACAGGTCGCTTACATTTCGTCAACACCTGGCTGGTCTCGGTGAGAAGGTCATGGCGCGTAGCGGCCTCATCTGACGCCTGGCAGGAACAAGTTGGGGAGCCAGTCCATCAACTCTTTGCACCTCTGCCTTGGCTCTTGAGTATGTTCCAGCTGAGTACTGCACATCCGTCTGGAGTACAAGCAGACATACTAGCCTGGAAGACACGAGCCTGAACAGCACCTTACGAACCATCACTGGGTGCCTTCAACCTACTCCAGTCGAGCAGCTCCCTATACTTGCAGGCATTCTGCCTGCAAGGATCCGAAGGCAAGCAGCAACTCGGGCACTATCTCATCGTGCCATGGAACCAGATCACCTCCTCCATCAGGCTATCAGCAGAGAGCAGAGGCCACCCCGACTGAAGTCCCCTCACCCCTTTGCTCCACATGGAAAACAACTCCTAGCATCCATCCTGCCAACTGAGACAAAAGCACTGGATAGCCACCAAGTGGTCACTGGAGTGGAAGGCAACCTCATCTCCATTACACAGCTACATCTCTTCACCAGATAAAAGCTGCCCAGGATCTGACCTCCCCAGAAGTGAGCATGAGTGAAGCTCATCAGACCTCGTACTGGAGTTGGGCGTTTAAATGCCAGCATGTGGACATGGGGGCTACGCCAGAGCCCAGCCTGTGAATGCGGAACAGAACATCAGACAGTCAACCGTGTCATCACTGAGTGCCCGCTCTACCAGCCACCAAATGGAGCTCGGGACCTGGCAGACATTGCCGCAGGGACAACAGCCTGGCTGCTCAACACCCGGCTTGAGATCTAACTATTTGTTTGGTTTATTTATGTTTCATTCGCAAGAAGAAGAAGAAGACCACACTGGGAGTACTGCAGTTTCCATCTCTATATCCCTGGAGAGCCATGGACTCTTTAGCTTTCTTGTATGAACTTTTCTCACAATGAAAATTAAAGGGGGGCCCATAGTGTGTTGGTGTTCTTCGGGGTCCACCTTTTTGGGTGATGATGGTTATGGAGACTTCACAAGTTGCCTTCACGGGGCTGATGGGGGGGGGGGGGGGGGGGGGGGGGGGGGGGGGGGGGGGGGGTTGGTGGTTGCAGGAGTTGGGTCCAAACACTAATCACTTGTCATTGCCTGCGTCCACTATGGCTCACAGGAAAATGTGACCCACTCTCTCTGTCTCCCACAGCGAGCCAGCAACTTGGAGAACAGCACGTACGATCTCTACAGCATTCCCAAGGACTCCGACTCGCAGAATCCTGATGGTAGGTTGCGGTGACCGTTTGTCTAAATTCTTTCCCCACCCCACTTCCCTTTCCCCATGAGTCACCCTTGGCTGATGGTGCAAGGAGGGGAAAATTGGGTGGGGAGTAGTTTTGGGACTCTGGGTGTGAGAGACAGGGACCCTCCCTGCATTTAAGTGGAATGAACATGTTAATTTTAAGAGCTACTGCTTGCGATAAGACCTGGTGCTGAAGCATGGGATTAAACCTTTTTGAAATCTTTCTGAATGGGCCAAATTCCTTGACCTTGATTAAAACTGGGTGCAATTCTCCTACTTTCCCTCCCTTCCCTCACTTGATCCACACCCCACCTGCCTCCCCGTTCTTTGGAAGTCACAGTGTGTTCTATCTCTCTGCAGCTCCTGAGGGAAAGCGCTCCTCTGGTCTGACTGCTGTCTGGGTGGCTCGAAATCGCTTTGCTGTCTTGGACCGGATGCATTCGGTAAGTATCGGGGCGGCGCTCTAACTTCTGACCGGTGAAGGAGGGGGGGGCTGATGAAGTTCAAGAGAAGGACGAGTGCTGGTGCGTTCTTTGTTCCAATGTGGCGACTGGGGATTGGAATTCATGGGGCAGACTCACCTTGGAACTTGAGACATGGAAGCTGAGTTTGGATCCAACCACCCCGCCACTCTGCACAGTGGTAGAGTTGCTGCCTCGCAGCGCTGGAGACCCTGGTTTGATCCAGGCTGCGGATTCTGTCTGTGTGGAGTTTGCATGTTCTCCCTGTGACCGTGTGGATTTTCTCCGAGTGTTCCGGTTTCCTTGCACATCGCAAAGACTTGCAGATTGATTGGCTTCTGTAAATTGCCCCCTCTGTACTACATAGAGCTAGTAAACAGGTGATTAATGGTCGCATGGACTCAGTGGGCCAGTGTGCATGTTTCCATGCTGTATCTCATACAGCTGTTTCAATGCTGTAACTAATTTAGAACTTATGGGGAGGAGCGATGGTTAATATTACTTTGCATTCGACTTTAGGGGACAAGACCCTGCATTAGTAGGTGGAGGTCATCAAGGGAAAAGAATGGTCTATCCTTTCCCGTTCATTTCAGTACAGGAATAGGCCCTTTGGTCTTTGATGTCTGTGCCGATTATGCCACTTTAAACTACACATCTGCCTGGACATGGCCTATACTCCATTCCGTGCCTGTTCATGTATCTGTCTAAATATCTCTTAAATGTTACTAATGTTTCTGGTTCCACCACTGCCTCCCCCCCCCCCCCCCCCCCCCCCCCCCCCCCCCCCCCCCCCCCCCCCCCCCCCCCCCCCCCCCCCCCCCCATCCCATCGTGGCAGCATGTTGTAGGCATCCACCTCTCGAAATCTAGTCTCAAATCGTTAAATGCAGACAACATCCTGGTGAAACTCCCCTGCAGCCTCCAAAATCTCCGCATCCTCTCTATTATTGAGACCAGATCCACATACTATATTTACATCTGAAACACAATACTGAATACACAATATCAATTTCACTCCTGGGATAAATACAATTCTATTGTATTGTATCATATTGTATGAAGGCAAGCAAACCGTAAGCCTTCTTTACCATCCCGTCTGCATTCTTAAAAGCTCCAAATGAGACATATCCAATATTATTTACCCATTTATGGTAAGGGTATGTTCCTGCGCTGTTCCATGCCCTGTAGCCTGTTGCAAAGTCAAAATATCCTCACTGCAGCAGGCCCTGCTTTGGTTCTGCCATCAGCAAATGTTGATGCATCGCATTCTGCCCCCTGCCCCAAGACATCAAATGAATAGTCAATAATAGAAAACTAAGAATTGATCTTTCAGCTGTTCCACTAGTTATGTCATTTCAGTCCGAAAATTATCTGTTTATTCCAATTTTGCCTTGGAACAACAGGCTCAGCCTCAATCCCTCTTCATTAGACAAACTTACCATTCCAAGCATCAGTATATTGAGAGGTTGCTGGTCTCCCTCCACTTCGAGTATATTCTTCCTCAGGCAAAGGACTTGTACTGGTATTCCAGATTGTAGCTCTGTGGTTTGGCCGCTTGAAAATCTCAGTGGTGAGAGCGTTTTTGGGGAAGCTGGGATTGTTTAATTTGCTAATTTGGGGATGGAGTGACAAGGGCAAAAATTGGAGAGGCCAGGTATTAGCTGCAATGATTTTAGCTTGTTTCTGTGATTTAACTCCACGTTGTTCCTTCCCCCTACTCCCATTCACCACCTCCACACAGATCCTAATTAAAAATCTGAAGAATGAGATCACTAAAAAAGTGCAGGTGCCAAACTGCGATGAAATCTTCTACGCGGGCACCGGGAACCTGCTGCTGAGAGACGCCGACTCCATCACCCTGTTCGATGTTCAGCAGAAGAGGTGAGGGCAGGTGACAAGGAAGAGGGTGATAGGAGGTTGGGGAGGAGGGATAGTGGAGGAACTCCAGAGATCCAGGTTCTGTCTGCGTGGTGTTTGCATGTCTGTGACCGCATGGGATTCCCCTGGGTGCTCTCTCTCCGTGCCTCCGGGACGCGAGTTGATTTGCTGCTGTATAAGCTGCCCTGCTCTGTAAGTGAGAGACAGAAGATTCGTTAGGGATAGATGGAGTCAGATGTCTGGTGAGAGTAAAGTGAAGGAAAAGAATGGGGTTATGCATCTTTGAGCTAGTAGGGACCTAATTGGATATATAACTTCACAAAGTAAATGGGGAAGGAGAGAGGTAGGGAAGAGTCATGGATGGGAGGGGGGAGGAGAGGACTGGGAAAGGAGGTTGGGTGAAGGAAGGACTGTTATGTTGAACAGAGGAAGGGAGTGTCTGTGACGGGATGGACTGGCCTCTGACCCTTTGCCTCTCTGCAGGTCCCTGAGCTCTGTCAAGATCTGCAAAGTGAAGTATGTGGTGTGGTCTGGCGACATGACCCACGTGGCTCTACTGTCCAAACACGGTGAGTTTGCCTGGGGCGATGCTGCTGTAGGTGGGAGGGTGCCTGTTGTGTTGGTGGGAAGGATGGATGCCCAGCACCTCTGTGTTGATGTGAGGAGCTCGCTGCAAACTCCAGTGAGGCCGAGGTTGACTAGCCTATCCTTTGTGCTGGTACACAAAAAAGCTGGAGAAACTCAACGGATGCAGCCGAAACGTTGCCTATTTCCTTCGCTCCATAGATGCTGCTGCACCCGTTGAGTTTCTCCAGCTTTTCTGTGTACCTTCGATTTACCAGCATCTGCAGTTCCTCCTTTGTGCTGGTTGTGGGAGTCCTGCGGAGATATGAATGGAGCCAACATTCTGTCTCTCCTGAACCCAATCCTCCTTCCCCCACCCTGCAGCTATCATGATTTGCAACCGCAAGCTGGAATCTCTGTGCAGCATCCACGAGAACATCAGAGTGAAGAGTGGGGCCTGGGACGAGAGTGGAGTCTTCATCTACACAACAAGCAACCACATCAAATACGCACTGATCTCTGGGTGAGTTTCCCTGCTGCCCCTCTCCCACGGCATCTCCCCACAACCAGCCACTCTGGTTGCAGAGGTGCATGCAACACTTTCCTTTATTTATTAAGCAAAGCTCAGAACATGGGAGGGAGGGGATGCCCGAATAGTGTCCAACACCAGATCCAGTGGACAGTTCCGGCCACATCCCAGGAGGGATGGTTTCACACGGAGAAGGTGTAGACGGCTTGACGAGGATGTTTTGTCAAGACTCTTGAGTATTGTCACTTTGAGAAATGTTTGGAGGGACTGGGGTTGTTTTTCTCAGAACAACCCCAGACAGAAGCGGTTGAGGGGAGACAATCAAGGGGTGTATCATGATGAGGTATTTGGGAGAGTAAATTGGAAGGACAGTTTCCCTGAGCAATAGACAATAGGTGCAGGAGTAGGCCATACGACCCTTCGAGCAACCACCACCATTCAATGTGATCATGGCTGATCATCCCCAATCAGCACCCCGTTCCTGCCTTCTCCCCATATCCCCTGACCCTGCTATTTTTAAGAGCCCTATCTAGCTCTCTCTTGAAACCATCTAGAGAACCCGCCTCCACTGCCCTCTGAGGCAGAGCAAAGGGGTAGAGATTGACCAGAACTAGGAAAGGAGGGGAGCGCAGGGATTCCCACAGAGTCCTGGGAGGTCTGGCACACTGCCAGTCTGGAGAGAAAGAGACATGTTATCCTCTTCATATTTAAACGGCAAGAGATTGGGTTTCGACAGGATCTTCAGGGCTGTGGACCTAGCGTGGGAGGGTGGGGGGCTTCCTGGACTACCATGCATGGGGTAGGCTGACAGGCCTCTACAGGTTACAGTGCATTTGATCTTGACCTGTTCCTCAAGAGTCAAGAGTCAATTTAATTGTCATTTGGACCCCTGGAGGTCCAAACGAAATGCCGTTTCTGCAGCCATACATTACACACAAATAGACCCCAGACACAACATAATTACATTTTACATAAACATCCATCACATAGCTGTGATGGAAGGCAAAAAAAACTTATCTCTCCACTGCACTCTCCCCCCCCCCCCCCCGATGTCAGAGTCAAAGTCAAAGCCCCCGGCTGGCGATGGCGATTGTCCCGCGGCCATTGAAGCCACGCCGGGTGGTGCGAGGTCGCACACCGGGTCTTGGTGTTGGAGCCCCCGGTGTGCGCTCGCAAAGTCCCGCGGCCATTCCAGCCGCGCGGGGCAGTGGTGTCAGGCCCCGCTCCAGGAGCTCTTCAACCCCGCAACACGGGCGGGAGAATTCGCCGTTGCAGGAGCAACGGCGAATTCCTGTCGGAAGCCTTCCCAGCTGAGCCTGGGCTGATGTGTAACTCCTTATTCTATAGCGACCATGGGATCATCAGGACACTGGACCTGCCGATCTACGTCACCAGGGTGAAGGGCAACAGCGTCTACTGCCTGGACAGGGATTGTCGCCCACGGGTTCTCACCATCGACCCCACCGAGTTCAAGTTCAAGCTGGCTCTGGTCAACCGCAAGTATGACGAGGTAGGTCTGTAGCAATGAAGGGGTTACCGGAGTAAGTGTCACACAGGGCTCCAGGCACAATGATTGAGTAGTGTTCAGCTCTCCTCTGCGTTCCCCCCAACCCCTTGCCCTCTGCGCCACTCCACTCCCTTCTCCACCCCTCACCCCTATCCCAGATCCACCCGATTCTACACTTGCCAAGGCCCTTCTAAACTCAATCTGCTCCCCTCCCCCAGGTTTCCCCTTGTGCAGGGCCTCTTACTCCTCTCTTTTGCCCCCACAGGTCCTACACATGGTGCGGAATGCCAAGCTGGTGGGACAGTCCATCATCGCCTACCTGCAGAAGAAGGGATACCCGGAGGTGGCGCTGCACTTCGTCAAGGACGAGAAAACCCGATTCAGCCTAGCTCTGGAGTGCGGGAATCTCGAGGTGAGACAAACCTCCCGCTGCTCTCCCTGCTCCACTTCTCTGGTTCTTCCTCTGCCTCAGTCTTCTCTCCTCCTTCTGCTTCTTCCCCTTCCACCTTCCACTCTCTCCCCCTCATTTTTTTTTTGCACCACACTCACTCCTCTCCCCTTGTCCCCTGGTGTCTAATACCCTCCCCTTACCCCCGTCTGCTACTCTTCTTCCTCACCCCTGCTCCATCTTCCATGAATGCCTGACCTCGTTCTTGCCTTTTCCCCCCTTGTCTCCCTGTTGTATTTTGGGGTTTTTTTCCTCCTTCCCTGCTTATCTCATGAACCCTATCACCCACTTGATCTCCTGGTCCTGTTTCCTCATCATCCCTCGCTTATCTGATACCAGCCCCTTGCCTCTGTGGACAGATTGCCCTGGATGCAGCAAAGGCGCTGGATGAGAAGGGGTGCTGGGAGAAGCTGGGTGAGCTGGCCCTGCTGCAGGGGAACCACCAGATCGTGGAGATGTGCTACCAGCGCACCAAGAACTTTGACAAGCTTTCCTTCCTCTATCTCATCACCGGCAACCTGGAGAAGCTGCGCAAGATGATGAAAATTGGTGAGGCCGTGGGCCTGGGTGGGATTGGGAGGGCAGGTGCAGAGCGCGGTCGCTTACCTATGGGAAATGACATGCTCACTTCACCTGTGGCAACCTGGTGAACTGGGAATCGCTGGTCAAGTGATTAACCTGATGCAGCCCTCTGACGGCGTTTGGCAGATGAAAGAGGGTGGAAATGAGGGCTGGGTTTATTGAAGCTCTTAGCCTGATCTGTGTCTGCTTCTTGTCCTTGTGTAGCTGAGATCCGCAAGGATATGAGTGGGCATTACCAGAATGCTCTGTACCTGGGCGACGTGGGAGAACGGGTTCGCATCTTGAACAACTGCGGACAGAGTAAGAGGAAATGCTCAATCGCTGACTCTCGGACAAACCCATTTCTCTCCCCCACCCCCCCCCCCACTAGCGGGACAAATTGCCTGTCGCCCCATACCCCTCTTTCTCCGCATACTCCTGGACCACCACCTGCTTCCCAAAACATCTTTCAATCCTCGCCCACTGGTTGTGTTCCGCCTGCCCACCAGTCCCGAAACCACCCCCCTCCCCCAATTCCAGGCCTGTTTTACTCTCCTCAGATTTTGTCTCCATCTCTGTCTCTGGCGTATGGTGCTCGAAATCAGTTGCTAACAGATATGTTTTGTGTTCCATCCATCCATTCCCACAGAGTCACTGGCCTACCTGACTGCGGCAACACATGGATTGGACGAGGAGGCTGAGGCCCTCAGGGTGACCTTTGATCCAGAAAAGGAAACTGTAAGTATGACCAGCTGCCACTCCCCATGTCTTGCTCCCTGACACTTGACCTCGCCACATCCCTGTTTTCTCTGTCTTCCCTCTCAGGTGCCAGAGATTGACCCCGAGGCCCAGTTGCTGCAGCCCCCACCACCCGTCATGCCTCTGGATACCAACTGGCCACTGCTCACCGTCTCCAAGGGCTACTTTGAGGGGAACATGGCCGGACGAGGTAGTTGTCGGTTTGGATGGAGGATGGGGTTGGAGGACTACAGTTGGGTGGGGGTGGGCATACAGGGTGTTAGGAGGAATCGAACCAGGTGGGTGGGCCTGCCAGATTGACATTATCGTCTGTGAATGTGAGGTCCTTTGGTGATGTATTGCACGATCTGGTTCTGGAATAAGGACTGCGATTAGGCCGGCGTGGTGGTGATGGGAAGGTTGCCTCGTGTGACAGCTGATATTCACCCCCACCTACCTTTCCCTTTTACTCCCCCCACAGGCAAGGGAGGCCAGCTCGCCGTTGACCAGCTGGCTATGGAGAGTGCTGGCACAGGCGGATGGGAAGAGGACACTGAGCTGTTGCTGGATGAGGGTGAGTGTCTACTGAAGCACGGGCTCAAAGGAGTGCTCCTGGGTGTTTTTGGGTTGGGGGGGGGGAGGGGGGGTAAACTCAGCACTGTACTAGGTGTGTGTTGCACTGGAGAGGGTGCAGAGTAGATTCAGTGGCATCGACTTCCAGTCATGAGGAGCGGCTGGGTCTGATTTCATTGGAGTGGAGGTGGTTAAGATGGGACACGATTGAGATACAAACTTCTGAGGGCGAGAGATTTGGTGGACAGGAAAAAGCAGTAAACTCCACACAGACAGCACCCGAGGTCTAGATTGAACCAGGATGTCTGGCGCTGAGAGGCAGCAACTCTACCAGCTGTGCCACTGTGTCACCCAGTTCTGGAGAAAAGGTGCTCAGTACATCTGCTGAGATGTCTGGTCCCAGGGTTGTTGAAGTATAAGGGGCACTTTGCATTCTCTGGTAGACCATGGAGTTCATAAGTAATAGAAGCAGAATTAAACCATTCGACCAATCAAGTCTACACTGCCATTCAATCATGGCTGATCTATCTCTCCCTCCTAACCCCATTCTTCTGCCTTCTCGCCATAACCCCTGACACCGGAGTAATCGGCAAACCGAATTGCGTGGAGACTGATTTCTGGGATTGAGGGGATCTCCGTGGAT
Source organism: Leucoraja erinaceus (assembly GCF_028641065.1). Lineage (NCBI taxonomy): Eukaryota > Metazoa > Chordata > Chondrichthyes > Rajiformes > Rajidae > Leucoraja > Leucoraja erinaceus. The sequence goes on along the minus strand of NC_073400.1, from coordinate 20,198,627 downwards.
CAATGACTGTGGCTTAGCAGTTCAGTTTCATTACAGTTCCACTGATCCAGGTTCAGTCCTGACCTCAGATGCCTTGAGTGTAAAGTTTGTACATGTTCCTGTGACCAGTTCCAAGCTATGATGTACAGAGCTTAACTGACTGCACTATAGTGTCCTTGTCGGAAAGTGGCTGAGTAATCAGGAAAGATAATGGGAATGTGAGATAGCAGGTTACAGGAAAATGTGAGAGAATGCAATTGGTGGGATTGCTCCGAGCTGGCATAGGCTGGATGGTCTGAAGTCTGAAGAAGTGTCCCAATCCAACATGTCGCCTATCCATTTTCTCCAGAGATGCTGCCTAACCCACTGAGGTACTCCAGTATTTTGTGTTTATCTTTGGTATAAACCAGCATCTGCAGTTTTCCTTTCTGTTACATTGGGCTGAATGGTTTCCTGTGATGAGAAAATATATCCTCTTGTACTTCTGGCTGGAAGGTTATGGATGCTTCAACCTCAAGCACCCACATGGGGGCGCCTGTTCTCATCGTCGTCCAGGAGTGTAGAGCTGTGATCTGAGCCATGGGCTATGCAGTCCCTTGGCCGTACATCGGTAGTGGGGAAGATGCTCGAGTCGATTGATAAAGATGTTATAGCAGCGCATTTGGAAAGCAGTGACAGGATCGGTCAAATACAGTATGGATTTATAAAGGGGAAATCATGCTTGGCTAATCTTCTGGAATCTTTTGAGGATGTAACAAGTAGAATGAATAAGGGCGAGCCAGTGGATGTGGTACATCTGGACTTTCAGAAAGCCTTCGACAAGGTTCCACACAAGAGATTAGTGTGCAAAATTAGAGTGCATGGTATTGGGGGTAGGGTATTGACACTGATATAGAGAACTGGTTGGCAGACAGGAAGCAAAGAGGAATTAATGGGTCCTTTTCAGAAAGGCAGGCAGTGACTAGTGGGGTGCCGCAAGGCTCGGTGCTAGGACCCCAGTTATTTACAATATATATTAACGGTTTAAATGGGGGAATTAAATGTGACATCTCCATGTTTTCGGGTGACACAAAGCTGGGTGGCAGTGTGAGCTGCGATGAGGATGCTACGAGGCTGCAGGGTGACTTGGATAGGTTGGGTGTGTGGGCAGATGCATGGTAGATGCAGTGTAATGTGGATAAAGTGAGGTTACCACTTTGATGGCAAGAACAGGAAGGCAGATTATTATCTGAATGGTGTCAGATTAGGAAAAGCGGAGGTGCAACGAGACCTGGGTGTGCTTGAACATCAGTCACTGAAAGTAAGCATGCAGGTACCGCAGGCAGTGAAGAAAGCTCATGGCATGTTGGCCTTCATTGCGAGAGGATTTGAGTTTAGGAGCAGAGAGGTCCACTGCAGTTGTACAGGGCCCTGGTGAGACCACACCTGGAGTATTGTGTGCAATTTTGGTCTCCTAAGGACATTATTGCTATTGAGGGGGTGCAGCGTAGGTTCACCACGTTAATTCCCGGGATGCCAGAACTGACATATAATGAAAGAATGGGCTTGTATTCACTGGAATTTAGAAGGATGAGAGGCGATCTTATAGAAACATATAAAACATATAAGATTGGACAGGGTAGATGCAGGAAAAATGTTCCTGATGTTGGGGGAGTCCAGGACCATTTAAGATTTAGTTTAAGATTTAGGGGTAGGCCATTTAAGACTGTGCGAGTGACGAATAAAACTTGACTTGACTTGACTCATCCTGAGGACTGGTTGAGCAATCATACATTGACTTGCTGTGCCAGTTCAGGAATGTTTGACATGTGCAGGGATGGGGTGGCCGACTTCACTGACAATAGAGGCAGTGCACCAAATTGGCTTTTCTAACAGCTGACTGTAGCTGCACTCATTGTTGGGAACACAGGTTTATTCAACCCCCTGGTTATTCACTGTATTTTGCCAGCTTCCACAGTAGATTTGAACTCAAGATTGCAGAGTATTAGATCAGCCTGATTAATAGATAGCTACCTAAACCTTGTCACCATCTACACGATCATTGCATTCAAAAGTTGTTCCGTGACGTGCCATTCTGTCAATATTGGAGATGTTTAAATGTGTAATCCACAGAAATCGAGACTTGACTAATCAGATTTCTCACCCTCTGGAAACCTCACCTCTCTCTCTCTCTCCTTCCCTCACCCCTCTCTTCCTTTGGCCCTCTCATCCCTTGGTCTGCCTCTGCCTCCCATACCCATGTGTCTCTCGACTTCCCTCTGCCTCTCACTCCCTTGCCCCCTCTGCCACTCGCTCCCCTCTCAACTTTGCCCTGATTGACAGATGGCTTTGTGGATGCTGCTGATGGATTTGGAGAGGAAGCGACCAGGTCCACTGAGGAAGGAGGCGGCTGGGACGTGGAGGAGGACTTGGACCTGCCTCCTGAACTGGTAAGCGTCCTGTTTCTCTGGTCATTAAAAGTATGTAACCCTTCTGCAGCCTCTGCTCTTGTTGCTGGGCGTATGCTCGTACTCAGACCTCAGCAAGTCACATGCACTGTGTAGATTTTTGACCTTGAAAGTTGGGGCATGAAAAGATCAAATTAACAGCCTCACTGACCCTATGCTGTTGCGTCTCTTGTTGACAGGAACTCGCTGGGAGTGCAGGAGGAACCTCAGATGGATTCTTTGTCTCACCCTCCAGAGGTAGCAATCCTGCACAGGTAAGTAACATTGACATTGGATATCTCCGACATGGGGTGGGCCACACATCGACTGTGGGCATAACATGGCTGCCAGACTTGGTGACATCATGGTCCGGGCAGAAATTGGCCAACAGTTCAACTGACATAAAAACCCAGCATGCAAAATGTACATGATTCCAGTGGTAATTGATGCTCTGAATTGCATGTTGGCCACCAGGACTATGGCCACATAATCCAGTCCATAAAATGACTGGCAGCATTACTGGCATTCTGACATTTACACAAAATGGCCAACAGTGACAATTCCATGCACAGAATAGATGTCAGTCTTGCTGCTGTTTCAACACGCATGAATGCAGTGATATCCAGAGATGCTTCACGGGCATAAATTTGCTCCCTGTCTTTGTAACAAGATGGTCAAGAGTCAGACAAGAGCACAGATTCTGATTTGCCACTGGAATGTGGATGGGGGTGGGGCAGTGGGGTATTTGGCAGAATCACTTCTGCTCCCATGGTTTTGTGAATGTTTCTGCATTAGTTGCCTTTGAAATATCATGTGGGCACCCTCTACACCACATTTAAGGGTGAAGGGTGAGGAAATAAAGTCTGTGGATCATAGGCTTCTACCCAGTGACTCTGATGCAAAGATTCATATAGTGGCTGGTGTACATATAGCTGCTAAATTTGTACAAGATAATTACAAGCAGTTGAATAAGGGTGGGAATTAATAAGCTTTTGCTTCTTCCTGGTCCTTTTAGGACACATACGATTTCATTTATTTATAGATATTGTTTATGACACTTTATGAATATTGTTGTTTTGATTTTTGTATGCTGTTTCACACTTTTTATTCTTTTATTCTGTTCGAAATAAATAATTTTTTAAAAATCCACTTCCACCTTCCCTCCTTTTTGCCCTTCCTAAACAATCCTTTTGTTTATCCCACTTACGCCCCCCACCTCCACGCTCATTTCATCATACCCCCCTCCCTTCTCTCTTTCCCACTCCTAACTCCTTGTGCTCTCTCCCTCCTTTCCCTCCTTCCCCATCCCATCCCTCCTCCTCTCTTCAACTTCCTCCTGCAGGTTTGGTGCAATAACTCTCAGCTGCCTGTTGATCACCTTGTGGCCGGATCCTTCGAGACTGCGGCTCGAGTAAGTCCTCACTATCTTGCAGGGACGTGTGTCCTGGCTTTGGGGTGGCTGGTGCACATTATATGGTGTGGACTAATCATCTCTTTCCTATCTCTGCCCTTCAGTTGCTTCATGACCAAGTAGGGGTCACAAGCTTTGGCCCGTTTAAAAACCTCTTCCTGCAGTCGTTTGCCCGTGGCCGCTCTGTATTCCAGGCCTTGCCGTGCCTGCCTGCCATGTACGGGTACCCGCAGCGCAACTGGTGAGTGTATGATGGGTGTGTTGTGGTGTGTGGGGAAAGTACAGCTTCTAGCGCAAGGGAATCTAGTTCCCTTCTATTCCTAAACGTCTTAATAACACCTTCTTCCCTTTAACTCCTCTGCTCCAAGACCTTTCATGTAACATATTCGGCCAGCTCTCTGCTGTTATTCATGATACACAAAATGGCCGTCCGGCTTGTTAATCAGTGACAAAATGACCACTTGGCTCACTAATGCAATCAGCTGACAAAATCGTCGACAGTAAGATGTGGCTCCAGCATTTGCTGATACATTAAACAGTCTAATACATGGGAACTAGATCTGGTGGTAAGCAACGCTGGCTTAGAGCCAGCTGTTGGCACCCCACGCTGGGTATAAAATGGTTCCCAGCTCTGGTGATGTTTCCTTGCTCTCTCCCTCTGGCACTCCACTGGAATGAGCAGAAATGACTTCCAAACCTGACGTCTCGGCCCTTAGCCCGTGCAGAATAGTGGCACTTGGAGTTGGCATCTCCACTCGGCCTGCATGACTCTTGTGACACTCGAGGTTACTTTATGGCCTGCAGAGAAGTGCATTTTAACCTGCATGCTGCTATCATTGTCACTTAGTGTTGAACAGCAGAGAAACAGGCACTTCGGCCCATGTCCATGCTGCCCATTAAGTATCGATTTGTTCTATCTAACCCCACGTACCAGCGTTTGATCCATAGCCTTCTAGCTATGGTGATTCAAGCTATGGGCGAGATAATTAAATGTTGCGAAAGTCCCTGTCTTCAACACAATCTCGGTTAGTTTTCCAGATTCCAACCACCCTCTGGGTGAAAAAGTTATTTCACAGATTCCCTTAATCTCTTGCCCCATGTGCTCTCTGGTTGTAGATACCTCTTTTGCAAGGAAAATGTTATCTTGTTTATAACCCTTTTTGTATACCACAATCAAGTGTTCCTTTGCCTTCGCGACTCCATAAACCCATTCTCTACTCATAATTGAGATGTTTTGTGCCCCGGCTAATAAAGGCATGTATCAGGAAAACATTCTTTGAGGGATAATCTAACTGTGTTGCCATCTTCAGGAATCCTTGGACGTAGAGCTAGGTGCCTCGGCCCTTCAATAGTCCCTCGGCGTTTATCATTAATTGTGTTAGACCTATCCTGAAAAATCTTCCCAAATTGCAACACCGTGCACTTACCAGGTTTAAATTTCACCCCTAATGGCTATGCCTTCTTAATAACTGATCAGTATCTTTCTGCAGTCTATGACTCTTAACTATCAACGATGTTTCCATTTTGTGTGGGGACACATGGTAGATTGCAGATGCTAGAAGTTGAAGCAAAAAATGCACCTTCTGGAGGAAAACAGTGTGTTGGGCATCATGAGTTGGGGAGAAATATTGTTGATATTTTGACCCTGTGAGTTCCTCCATCAGGATGTTTTTAATATCAATTTTTGTTATCTGTCAATTTCCTATATTCATATTCAAGTCATTCACCTACATCACAAACAGTCAGGGTCCCAATGCCCTAATCACAGAGTGAGCTCTCCACCTCGCCCTTGCCCCCTCTGACTGTGGATATCCAGTTTTGGATTCGGTCTGTGAGCTGAGCCGGGCGTAAGACTAAGCTGTGTGCTTGGGCCTTGCAGGAAGGATGCGGGCCTGAAGAGTGGGCTTCCGGCTGTGGGACTGAAGCTGGCCGACCTGATCCAGCGGCTGCAGCTCTGCTACCAGCTGACCACCTCCGGCAAGTTCGAGGAGGCGGTCGAGAGGTTTCGCGCAATCCTGCTCAGTGTGCCCTTGTTGGAGGTGGAGAGCAAGCAGGAAATCGCTGAGGTGAGGTGTGGGCAGGTGCGAGAGAGAGAGAAGGCAGGTGTGGGGGGGGTGGTTGCAGAAGTACAAGAGAGGAAGAGGTGCAAGGGAGGAGGGGGACGCGGCGGGGGGGGGGGGGGGGGCGCGCGCGCTACAGAGGTTTCGGGGAGGTGTTGAGATGCGAAGGAGGGAAGACGTGATGCAGAGGTGCGAGGGCAGATGAAAACAGAGTGGTTGTCTGGTGCTGGCAGGACTGTGGTTCCATGGGATGTCTGGTGATTGTCCACTAGCTGTTCCCTTTCTGCCCGCTCAGGCCCAGCAGCTGATCACCATTTGTCGGGAGTACATTGTGGGCCTCAGCATGGAGACTGAACGAAAGCGGCTTCCCAAGGACACACTGGAGCAACAGAAAAGGATCTGTGAGGTGGGCCTAGGATCTGCAATAGCCCCATCAGCCCTCCGCCCACCGTTCTCCTCGCGTCCTTTCTCCGCTTTGCCCATCTCCCCCCCACCATGACCCCCCCTCCCCCACTCTCCCTTTCTCAATCTGACTGTTTTCTCTCTCGTTTTCCAAGATGGCTGCCTACTTCACCCACTGCAACCTCCAGCCTGTACACATGATCCTGGTGCTCAGGACAGCTGTTAATCTCTTCTTCAAGCTGAAAAACTTCAAGACCGCGGCCTCATTTGCTGGCAGACTTCTGGAACTCGGTCCCAAGCCTGAAGTGGGGCAGCAGGTAACGTCTCGGGTTGTTGGGTGGGGCCTCGTCTTTGGGTTCCTGCTGAGGTGAAGGTTGCTTAGCCTTGGGCTGGGAATACTCTCTGAATGGGAATGAACGGCGATTTGTAGCAAGAGAGCGAGTAAAAGCCAACAGGCTAGGTTGATGTGGAGAGAATGTTTCCACTAGTGGGAGAGTCTAGGACCAGAGGCTAGAGCCTCAGAATAAATGGACGTACCTTTAGAAAGACGAGGAGGAATTTATTTAGTCAGAGGGTGGTGAATCTGTGGAAATCATTGCAACAGATGGCGGTGGAGGCCAAGTCAATGGATATTTTTAAGGTGGAGATTGACAGATTCTAGATTCGCAGAGGGGCAGAGAATTACAAGAACTGGGACAAGGGTTAGGTGGGGGTGAGGAGTTTCTCTCTCTCCGCCCGCCCCCCCCCCCCCCTCAGAATGTGGGGACCTGAGGCTCGCTGCCTGACGGGTAAAAGAGGCACACTGTGGAAGGTGCTGGTTGGAGGAGGGTGGGGTAGCTGTTCTAGGACCAGCATGGGTGGAAAGACCTGTGAAATATGGTTGTACGCAGACCAGCTGCTGGAGGAGGTGATGCGGTGAAACACGGGAGAATTGCAAGTTTTGGAGGGGAGGGGTGTCGGCAGAATGAGCGTGTTGTGGATGGGTTACTGGAGCAGTGCCTTCGAGCAAGAGGTTTAGGGAGTGAGGGAGGATATCACTGATAGTGCTGGGGCAGGTAGATAAATTGGTTAAATTGCAGTTTGATCCTAGGCTTTCTGAGCAGCAGTGTGGAGTACAAGGGCAACATGTTTCTGGAAGCACTGACGACTTCCCATGGGAATAATGTGTCCAGTCCTGGGAATCTGCAGTGGCAGATGGTTAGAGCAAGTGACGAAGGCTAGAGTTGAAATGGAGACAAAGGCTGGTAGACGGGAGTGAAGTGTAAAGCCAGAGAGGGATGTTGGTATACAGGTAGAAGGAGATGAGGGGAAAGGCGAGTGGGGGGGGGGGGGGGGGGGGGGTGTAGTGGGAGAGGAGCGCACAGGGAAGAGTGAGGGGTTGGCAGGCAGGGAGAGGTGCTACTATAAACTTGAATGTGCCTGTGGACCAATCTGTCACCTTGAAGGGACATGTCCCAAGTGGGATGCCGTTGGGCCAGGGGCCTTGCTTTAGGAAACCTGGGCCCCTCCCACTTCTGAGAGTGCCCACCAGTCCTGGGCATTGGCAATAAACCTGACCTCTCTCTCTCTCTCTCTCTCTGCAGACACGGAAGATCCTGGCTGCTTGCGAGAAGACTCCTACCGATGCCCATCAGCTCAACTACGACATGCACAACCCCTTCGATGTCTGTGCAGCCACGTACAGACCCATCTACAGGTGGGTGGGGTGCAGGGGAGGGGTGGGGCCAGTGTGGATTCAGCTGGTGGCATTGTAAGGGATGGCACTGCTTAGCCAAGCAACCCTCCTGTTACTCTCTCCATGCGCTTTTCTTTATGGTTTTCATGGCTCTGCCCTGCTTCCACTCCTGTTTTCACCTCCAGCTCACAATTAAATGCTTCTTCCATGACAGAGTTTTAGAAGCGTGGATTTGCCAAATTCACACAACATTTCGAAAGCTGGAAATCAGTAACGTTCCGAATTAATCCGTGATTTCTTTTACCAGGGGGAAGCCGGTTGAAAAATGTCCGCTGAGTGGAGCTTGCTACAGCCCCGAGTTCAAGGGTCAGATTTGCAGAGTGACCACGGTACGTAACAGCCCAGGTACTGAACAGAGCAGCATGACACAACAATGTTCAATATCCCCGGGGAGAGGGAGGGATATTCACCCCCCCCCCCCCCCCCCCCCCCCCCCCCCCCCCCCCCCCCCCCCAAAGAGACAGAGGGTTGACTGGGAGACTCCAATCAGTGGACAGGTATCCCAATATTACTCTTCCTTAAACCTGCTCTGGTTTGTTTTCTAGGTGACTGAGATTGGCAAGGATGTGATTGGTCTTCGTATCAGCTCCCTGCAGTTCCGCTGATGTTTCGATCGTTTCTCCTGCAGCCGAGCATGTGTAATTGCTTGTTGCCTGAAACATGTTCGCGATTTCCCATGTTGCTATCTTTGTTCATGAAATTAATGTATAGTATATGATACCTGTAGTTGCATTCCATGTCACCTTCTGGTCCACTTCCGAGTTTCTTCCTTGCCCTTCCCTTCTTTCCCACCAGACAACTTTGCTTCTTGGGTTTCTGACCAGCCGAAAACCAATCTTGCTCCCAGTTTTCTAACCGGCTTCACTTCTCACTGTTCTTCAGCTGTCCATATTTTAAATCCTCTCCGCTCCCTGTTGGATGCACGACCCGTCGTTCTCATTTATATTCTGCTCCAAGCATCCCATTTGCTTATAATTAGATCTGAGTTTTCAAAACTAGCCCACGAAAGTCCCTAACTGTACACAATTTAGACCCAACTAGCCCCTGTAATCACACTGTTAGCCTGTTTCGGGCTTCTTGTCAAAATAAACAATTTTGAAACGGTCTGAAGAAACTTTTCCTATCCATTCCTTCCACTTTTGCAGATGTTTTGCCTGTTGAATTACTCCAGCACTTGTCCTCCTATTTCATCTGTCTCTATAGGTATTCCAGTATTCCAGCTCTGGTTTTTCGGCTTTCCACGCTGCTCCTCCGCAGCTCCAATTCTGTATTTTCCTCACCCCCAACCAACTGATTTTGGTTACCTGGAATTCCAGCTGACAGCACTTCCCATCCTGTAGCATCCCAGTCCAGCTTCCCACTCCCAGTGCACACTTCTCCACTCCACTGGAGCCATTCCAAACCCCACCTTCGGGCTCCGAAATTGTGAACTTCAATTCCCTTTCCAAATCCACATTCATGGTTTTGGTTTCCCAGTGGGCTCCTGCTCCTGGCTTGGATTTCAAGCGGGCCTTCGTCCCTGCTGCATCATGGCCCTTCGGCCCATTATAGCTCTAATCCTAGCCTCGGCGACCCTCCCCCGCCTACAGCTTTTGCGTCCTGTGTCAAAATAAAATGTTATTGCTGCAGCTGATACTCTGATTCATTCTGGGGTGATCAGGAGGGGGAGTTGGTGTCCTGTCTGTTCTCGGTCTCGGGCAGTGGATGGGAGCAGTGGGCGTGACACAGAGTCCTTGTGGCGGAGGTAGTGGGCGTGAACTTGGACCTGGCGCCGCAGCCACAGAACGGGATCGACCGCCGGCATTGAATTGAATGGTGGACCTTTCACCTTGGATCCATTTTAAATCTTTCCACTCTCCCCTCAAATTTATGTCTTCTAGTTTTTAAACGACCTACCTTGTGGAAAAGACTGGCTATTTTCCTTCTCAATGTCCCTCATGTTTTTATAAACCTTGTAAATTCACACCTCAGCCTTCGACACTGCAGTGAATCAATACTCAAGCTTATTCAGCCTTGCCTTGTTCTAACCCTCCAGAGCTTGTAATGTCCTTGTAAGGTTTTTTTTCTTTCATCCTTTCCATTTCAATGACATCCTTCAACTGTATGTTTGTCCTACCCAAATGCAGCACATCACATTTATGTGAATTAAACTCCCTCTGGCATTCCTTGGTGTACTGGCCCAGTTGAGCAAGAGCCTGTTGTAATTTTAGATAACCTTCACTGTATTATATCACCAATTGTAGTGTCACATGAAAACTTATTAACTATGTCCTGTACATTCTTATCCAAATCATTAATATAGATAATGAACAACAGTGGACCATTCTCCAATCTGAATAACCCCTCCATTACCACTCTCTGTGTCATACTTTCAAGCCAATTCGCTATCTAATTAAAGACACACAGTGCTGGAGTAACTCAGCAGGCAGGCAGCATCCCTGGAGAACATGGATAGGTGACGTTTCCAGCTGGGACCCTTCTGATATCTGACCCAAAACATGACCGATATATGTTCTCCAGGGAGGCTGCCTGACCTTTTTGAGTTACTCCAACACTTTGGGTTTTTTTTTGGTTTTTTTGTAACCCAGCACCTGCTGTTCCTTGTTTCTACTTTCTATCCAATTGGCTAGCTCCAGACAAGTCTCCCATAAAGGACCTTATCAAAGGCATTGGTAAAATCCAGGTGGACAACGTCTACCTTTGGTCACCTTAAAAAAAAATGCAATCAAAATTTTGTAAGACGTCCTGGCCCCTCATTTCCTCATCAACGTTCTGGTCTGTCACTTCACCCGTCGACTCCACCTCCCGCCACCAGTCAGAGTCGAAGCCGTATCTCGGTGCACGACGTGTTTAATGACACACTCCATTAATGTTTCAGCGGTTCGCACACAGATGGCTGGTAAAGGCTGTTAATCGGCGGGTTAGTGGGAATATGGTGCCGGGACCCTGCCCACCCCCACCCCGTCCCTACAGCCTGAGCCCAGGACAGCCTACATTATGGCTGTCTCGCCTCTTTTGCCCTCTGGGAACGGGCGCAGGGGAAGGCCTGAGGCCAAGTGGTTATGGCTCTCCAGATTCAAGGCCAAGTGGCTGTAGGCTGGTGTAATGCCAGTGTGCTGTCTCACCTCCCCTCCCACTTCTCAGGAGGCATTGCCCAGCAAAGATGGCGGACTCTCCACCACCTCCTGCCAACCGCCAACCATTTTACTTCCCGTGTCCCATTGATCCCTAAAAGGCCTTTGCTTACTTTTAGATAGCACACCAAATGTTTTGGCCATCTACCCTAGCCCGGGTAAGCGGGGGGAACCATCCTCCCCAGGGTCCTGACCTGCCCTCATCTCTTCTCAGGATCCACTTCCTAAAGGAGACCAAACCTGAGCCCCATGTCAACCCCCTTATCCCCTCGGTCCTTAGTTTGGCTTTGAGCCTCCCGTGGCATGACCCCCGACCCCTGTCGACCGGGCTGGTGGGGAAGGAGGGGGTAAGGGTGCTGCCTGGGGATGGGGTAGAAGAAGAGAGTGGGGTGTGGTTGAAGCCCACATTGTGTCTCAGAATTTGCATAGAGTTCAAGAGGTGACGGACAGGGTTGGGTGGGGGTAGTGAGGCTGTTGCCACTGAGGAGGCAGGGCACCAGGCTTCAGGCGTACGGAAAGATCCCGGTAACACGACACAACATATCACGGTGTATGGTGGTGGGTGGGGGGTTTGCAAAAGTTACAGGTTAAATGTTACTGGGGGGTTATTTTTTTTTGTTACAAACACTATCACTGGGCGCGGATTCTCTCCCCTCCCCACTGTCTCGCGCACACGCTCTCTCACTCCCCGTTCGCTTGCTCCAGGGCCGCTTCCAGCCAGGCCTCAGGCCTTCTTGGGTGGCAGCTTCAGTTTGATGATCTCATCCTCTGAAGGTTGCCGGAGAATGTCTGTAGGAGGAGGGAACAGAAGAGTTTGTCGTCTCATCCTTGGTCCATGGATTGCAGAGGACACCTCCCCTCCCTCTCAATCCCTGGGATGTATCCGCTCCGCTGCATTCCATCCCAGACTGGGGCCTAATCCCTTCCCTTCCCATCCAAGCCCTGGAAAACCTTCCTCTCCCTCCCAAACAGACCCAATTTATTAACCTTGCTCCCAAACCATGTGGCACCCTGCTCATCTCCCTCCCTCTCCCTGGGACCCCACATCCACCCCACATATCAATGGGGATCCCCTGCCCTCCCAATGACTAGGATCCTCTTATCCCTAATTCCCCAAAACCAAGGAGATACCTCCCATGCACTCCAAAGCTAAGGGGGCCCTCCCACACTCCAAACATAAAAGCTTCCAACCGTGCTATTGAGATCCACACCGTCTGTACCCTGGGCCTAGGGTTGAACCCTGACCGTGCAGGACAACAGATTCCAGGATGGCAGGAGGGTGTTGGTCAACTCGCAGAGTTGGGACCAACCTACTGAAAAGGGTTGGGTTTTCCTCGATCATTATCTCCACTCCGCATTAGACTCTCACCTTTGTACTTGACAGCGCTGGGGATTCGAGTAAACTTGGAGTCCACTTCGTCGTCCTCTGAGATGTTCAGCACCTTGGTCCTGTAGTCGATCACCATGGTCAGGAGGTCTGGCCGTCTGGACATCTCAAATATGTGTTCGATGTATGAGAGGTTGTCTACCATGCAAGCAGAAGCCTGTTACCAATGTGTAGGTAAAGAGTGGGGGGGGGGGGGGGGGGGGGGTGCTGAGAAGATGGGTCAACAACGTTTTGGGAATGGTGGGTTGAGTTGAGTTCAATGGAGAACTATCGGAACTGTTGAGGTGCAGGGGATGGTGAAAAGTTCCAGTTGTCTGGACCATGGTTGGGGGTCCCAGGCCTTCAATTTGCCGAACAGCTGGTGCAGAGGATAAAGGGATGGAGGTGATAACGTTTAAATGGTGGCCTCATCCTGTCCATAAAACTTAATGCAGAGCTTATATAAAATGATTTTGTTATTATGAAAATTAGGTCAATGAGTTATGTTTCAACTGTAATGCCAAGTAACTAAGTGAAAACAAAAGGTTTTTCGCTATATCTTGAGAATAATAAACCAAACCCATTAGTTAGAGACTGGGAAAAATCTCAGGCTTCTAAGCCCAGTCATGCCCACAGGCCTGTGTGAGTTGACCATGGAGTTGTGCCAATAACCAATGGAGAAGTCAAGGAGGATGGTTGAGGGTTGTGAGGTGGATCTGACTTTGGCTGGGAATTGGGGCATAATAGGGAATATGATGTCAAACCTATTACAGAAATGTGGCAGCTCAATCAATATTGCAGGTTGTACACTGTTCCAAAACACCAGGCCAGAAAGGAATGAGCTGGGATGGTGGTGTTAATCGAGGAAGGTATCACAACAGTACTGAGTTGTGGTTATGAAGGCTGGGGATAGTGATGCCGAATTAGTTTGGTTGAGACCATGAGTGGTCGTCTATGAGTGGTGCAAGCTTTTTTTTATTGTACTTGTACATCACCCTACTTGTGGATATGATGGTGAATTTGATTCGACTCAATAGAGATGGGGTTAATTGGAAAAATATTAGGGGCATGTTTGAAGGTGACTGAAATTATCATGGGAGACTTTCATCTGCTGTGTATTGATTTAACAAACCAAAGTGGCAAGGGTATCTTAGAATAATTAGTGGTGTGCATTATGGTTTGCTTTACAGATCGATGCAATGTGGAACTCACTTGGGAAGGGCTATTTCAGATTTGGTTTTCTGTAAGGAGGGATTAATCTTGTGGTTAAAAATCCACTCGGTGGCAATGACCACAACATATCTAAATGCAATTTGAAGATGAACACCATGGGACTATAACCAGTGTCTTTAATTTAAATAAAGGCAATTATAATGTCAGGTGGGAAGGGTTTGGCTCGGGTGGACTGGGTAAACAAGCTTAGGGACAGTTCCATGGAGGAACAGCGACAGATGTTCAAGCAGCTGGTCCAAAATGTTCAGCAAGAACTTATCCCAGTCGAAAACTGGGATTCCGTGTTAACAAGGTACAATCCGCAGTTAACAACGGAGGTAAAGTAAGATGGAGACACAAGAAACTGCAGATGTTGGAATCTTGAGCAAAAAACAAAGTGAAGGAAAACATCAGATGGTGAAGCTGCATCTGTGGAGGGAATAGACAATTGACACATTGGGTCGGCACCCTTCGTCAGACTGATGGAGAAAAGGGGGAAAAAATGGAAAAGCGAGGTAGGGTTGGGACAAAAGCCTGGCAAGGCACCTCTTTCAAACTTGTCAATGGCATTCAGTGCTTCCAATGTGGCCTTCATTATATTGGTGAAACCAATCTTTTCACCAAATACCCGATGGAACTCCTGGTTGTTCACCATATTAACTCCCATTCCCGTACTGACCTTTCTGTCCTGCATCTTGTCCATAGCCAAAATAATGCCACACATGAACAAGAGGCATATCCCGCTAAGGTTTACAATCCAATGATATGAACATTGAATTCTTCAATTTCAAGTAATACCACCCTTTCTTTCCCTTACTCACCCACACCTTGGTGCCCACTGGATTCTCCCGCCATCTCCCACTGCCCATTGTTTTCACCCAACAAACCACGAACAATGGCCTGTTTCCTTTATCATTGTTTCTTTTTTCCATATCTTTCATTCATTGTTCTTTATCACTCTACATCATCATCTTTCTCTCTCGTTTCCCTTATCCCTACCCAATCTGAAGAAGGGTCTTGTTCCGAAATGTCACCCATTCAATTCCCCCTCTTTCCCTATGTGTTATAAAACTGCTATGCACATCTACTTTAAATATCCAATTGATATAATTGACAAATAAGGAATTGGTGCCATTTTGGGTCGAGACCCTTCTTCAAACTAAAGAACGCCTCGACCCAAAACATCGCCAATTCCTTCTCTCCATAGATGATGCCTCACCTATAGGTTTCTCCAGTATTTTTTGCCTACCTTTGATTTTTCAAGCATCTGCAGTTCTTTCTTTTTAAAAAAATCCAAGTTTGTCCAACCTCTACTCATATCAAGGCCCTGAAGCCTTCACATCCTTTCTGTAATAAGGTGACAGAACAATATATCTGATAATCTGTTCCCTATCTGCCATGGCAGAGAATTCCAGAGATTCACCAACCTCTGCAAGACAACATGTCTACACACTTCACGTCTGCAGCCCATTATCTTGTAAGTAACAAGTTTATTGTTCTCTATTCTGTACATATGACAATTAAATACTCTACACTCTTGAATGCTGTCTCCTTGTTCTTGATTCTGCACCTGTAGAAACATTCCCACATCTACCCCCCTTAGGAGCTTATATTTTTCACACAAAAAAACTAAACAAATCTGTGCAAAAAAAGTTCATACATTCTCAGCTTCTATCCATTCATTGGTGTCGTACTTGCACGTGTCTAAACAAAATACCCTTACCACTCATGTGGTTCCATGGGGTGATATCCCTTCCCTTGTTTGGGGTGTCCCCACTGGATTCAGCCCCTCAATGTTCAGCAGTGGAAAGACCCTAGACTGAGGTCCTCCCCCACTGAGCCTTGGCATTGGCTGCACCAAGCTTCAGTGCATCCCTCAGCAGTCAGCACATACTCCAGCCAGTCGGACCTCGATGTGCTGGGAGGTCAGCAAGTTTCCTGCTGATCAAAGAGCTTCTTTCACCAAGTTGATGATCTTCCAGCAGCATTTGATGTCCCTCTCCAAATGTGTTCCTGGGAACAGTCCGTAAATCAGAGAATCCTCTGTTATGGATCTGCCTGGGATGAACTGTGACCAGGACACTTTGGCATCATTCTCTGGACCCTTTTGCTAATCCACGCTCTGTGAAGAGGTGGGCAATTGTTTCTTCTCCACTGGTCGTAAGACTCTGGCGGTACATGAAGGATCTGACTGGGAAGGCCTCTCTCACCACCAGCCAAATGAGGTTTTGGAGCTTAGGAGCTTGTTTGTTTGGAATAAGGTCACCCTCATTCTTATAAACTCCAAGGAATACAAACCCTAACTGTCCTGCCTCTCAACATAGGACAACCCTCTCTCTCATCCCATTGGTTAGTCTGGTAAATCTCATATTTGTTGCCTCCAATATCACTATATGTTTATTTTAGGTTAGGGGACCAACACTATGCATAATATTCAGCTGTGGCCTTACCAACACCCTGTGTAAATGCAATAAACCCCCATTTTTCATAAACTCCAATCCCTTTGCAATGAAGGTCAAAATGCTGTTTATCTTAAATACCTTTAGAATCTTATCGAGGTGTATAGAATCATGAGGGGGATAGATAAGGTGAATGCACAGAATATTTTAACCAGGGTAGGGGAATCAAGAACCAGAGATCACATGTTTCTGGTGAGAGAGGAAAGATTGAATAGGAACTTGAGAGGAAAAATGTCTCACTCAGCAGATGGTGGATATATGTAATGAGCTGCAAAAGGAGATCGTTGAGGCAAGTACTATGGCAGTATTTAAAAGACACTTGGATAGGTACATGGATAGGAAAGGTTCAGGGGGATATGGGCCAAAAGGGACTCGTTTAGATGGGGCATCTTGACAGGCATGGATGAGTTGGGCTGAAGGGCCTGTTTCTGCACTGTCTGACTCTGCTTGTTGAACTTGCCTGCGAATGTTTTGTGATTCATGCACAAGAGCACTTACACTCCTCTGAACTTTAGTTATTTGCTGTCTCCATTTAGTCAATAATGCACCTTTTGTTTCCTCTTATCAAAGTGCACAATGTTACACACCCCCCCCATTAAAGCACATTTGCCAGAATTTCACCCAATCACTGAATCAAAATCCCACAGAGGAATAACAACATCCTCAGTAACAACTTGGCCTTCCGCATACTTTTGTATCATCAGCAAATTAGGAAAGCTTACTTCCTCCTGGTTATTATTGTAAACTGGAGAACAATTGTCAACTGATCCCTGCGGTATTCCACCAGTTAACTCCTTCCAGCCTGAAAATGACTCATTTATCCCAATCTTCACTATACATGACAGCCAGTTTTTAATCCATTTATTTCTAGTTTTGTTTAGTTTAGTTTAGAGATACAGAGTGGAAACAGGCCCTTCAGCCCACAGAGTTCAAGTCGATCAGCGATTCCCGCACGCTTACACTATCCTGCACATACTAGGGACAATTTACAATTATAACTGGTCAATTAACCTATAAACCTGTACCTGTTTGGAGTGTCGGAGGAAACCGGAGATCCCAGAGAAAACCCACGCAGGTCATGGGGAGAACGTACAAACTCTATAGACAAGTACCCGTAGTCAGGATTGAACCTGGGTCACTGCCGCTGTAAAGGGCCTGTCCCACTTGGGCGTCATTTGCATGTCACGCAGGTGGCGCGCCAAGATTTTGTGAATCCCAAAATTCTGGGGCACCGTGCACGACCGCGCATCACTGCCTATGCCACCACGCACCATGCGCGCGTAATGCACGCCATGCATGCTTCACGTGTGCATCATGCGCCGTGACGCGTAAATTATGTCGCGTAATTGACGTGCAAATGACGCGGAAGTGGGACGGGCCCTTTAGGCAGCAACTCTACTGCTTGGCCACCATGCCGCCCGATTCTAACACACTTCCTCCAACACCATGGGCTTTTAATTTATGCACCAACCATCTTCCCAACTGCCTTTTTGAAAACTAAATATGCATCATCTACATATAGAGCAAGCAGGGAAAGAATTCAAACAGGGAATTGGAAGAGCCAGAAGGTGCCATGAAATATCATTGGCAACTTGGATTAAAGAAATTCTCAAGGCTTTTATACATACATTACAAACAAAAGGGAAACTAGAGAATAGGTGGGATCACTCAAGTATAAAGGAGGGAATTCATTTTTGGAGTCAGAGGATGTAGGTGAGGTACTAAATTAGTACTTTTCATCTGTATTCACAAAGGAGGTAATGGTGGATAGTGAGATCAATGTGGGATATACCAATATCAGTTCAAGAAGGAAGTGGTGTTGAGACTCTTGGTCATTAAGGAGGTTAAATCCTCAGGGCCTGATGGAATCCATCTCATGTTACTGAGAGATGCAAGTGAGAAACCTTGATGAAGGCAGAGATATGGTAGACAGGCAGAACCTTTTATCCCCAAGGGTGGAAATGTCAAATACTAGAGGGCGTAGCATTAAACACAGAGCCCAAAAAATGAAAGGAGATGTGTGGGTCAATTTTTTTTTACACATAATTGGTGGGGGCCTGGAACATGCTTCCAGGAGAGGGAGCTGAACCAGAAGCAGATACCGTATTGACATTTAACAGACTTTTCAATAAGCACACGGATGTGAATGGAATGGAGAAATATGGATTATGAGGGATTATATTTAATTTGGCATTATGTTCAGCACAGACATTGTGAGCTGCTAGGCCAGTTTCAGTGTTGCGCAGTTTTATGTTCCATATTTAAAATGGAGGTGGATAAATATTTGATGGATAGAGGAGCAGAGGGGAACGGGGAACAGGTGCAGAGTTGAGGCTAACATACATCAGCCATGGTCACATTGAATGGCAAGGCAGAAACTGCAGGTGTTGGTTTGCCAACAAAAGACAAATTGCTGGAAGGGTCTCGACTCGAAACGTCACCTATCCATGTTCTCCAGCGGTGCTGCCTGACCCGCTGCGGCACTCCACCAATTTGTGTCTTTTAACGGCAAGACTGGTCTGAGTGGACCGATTGGTAGAACAGGCTCGAGGAACTGGGGGGGGTTGTGAAGATGTTGAGGTACAAGGGATAGCATGGCATCAGTGAGAAGTGGGGAGGAGGCTCCAGTGAAGAAATAAAAGGTTCAGGATAGGATCACTGGCCTTGCCACCTGGTTTAGCCAATGTACCATGGTGGTCGGTCTGGCAGAAGGGCTTTGATTTGTGCAAGGAGTTGATTTGGGGAGGGGCGGAAGTTAATGGGGAAGGGGTGACATTGGTGAAGTATGGGGGAGCGGAGCCGGTCTGGGCAGGGCTCCTACCTTTGGAGAGCTTGTCGTGTTTCTCGAGGAAGCTGAACCACTCGTTGCAGCCTGTCAGCTCCTCATTCTTGTCGCTCGGGATGTCTTCCTTGCAGGCCAGCTTCAGCTGGGCCAGATCCTCCGGCGTGATGTTGGCCGACATCTCCTCCAACAGTGTGGCAAACTGGCCCGGAATAGTGTCAGTCATGGTCTGTAAATGGGGCGATAGGAGGAGAGAGGGGTAGAGAGAGAGAGAGAGAGAGAGAGCATTAGATAGGCAGGGAGAGAGAAGGGAGACCTGGGGTCAGACAATGCAGCGGGTAAACAGAGAAACATAGAAAATAGATGCAGGAGTAGGCCATTCAGCCCTTCGAGCCTGCACCGCCATTCAATATGATCACGGCTGATCATCCAACTCAGTATCCTGTACCTGCCTTCGCTCCATACCCCCTGATCCCTTTAGCCACAAGGGCCACATCTAACTCCCTCTTAAATATAGCCAATGAACTGGCCTCAACTACATTTTGTGGCAGAGAATTCCAGAGATCCACCAGTCTCTGTGTAAATTTTTTTTTCTCATCTCAGTCCTAAAAGATTTCCCCTTTATCCTTAAACTGTGACCCTTTGTTCTGGACTTCCCCAACATCGGGACCAATCTTCCTGCATCTAGCCTGTCCAACCCCTTAAGAATTTTGTAAGTTTCTATAAGACCCCCCTCAATGTTCTTAATTCTAGCGAGTACAAGCCGAGTCTATGCAGTCTTTCTTCATATGAAAGTCCTGACATCCCAGGAATCAGTCTGGTGAACCTTCTCTGTACTCCCTCTATGGCAAGAATGTCCTTCCTCAGATTAGGAGACCAAAACTGTGCGCAATACTCCAGGTGTGGTCTCACCAAGACCCAGTACAACTGCAGTAGAACCTCCCTGCTCCTATACTCAAATCCTTTTGCTATGAATGCTAACATACCATTCACTTTCTTCACTGCCTGCTGCACCTGCATGCCTACTTTCAGGAGGGTAGACCAGGTTTGGGGTGATAGACTGGGGAGGGAAGGAGAAAGAGGGAAAGACTCAGGGGAGGGCAGACCCTAGGTGGGAGGTGAAGCGAGTTGGGTTGAGTCTAGGGAGGAGGGAAAGAAGGAAAGGTTAGACAAGGATAGAAAAGGAGGGAGGAGTTAGAGAGATGGAGTGGGTTAAAGGAGGGTCGAGAAAAGGGGTGGGATGTGAGGAATGTTATGGATGAAGGAGAGAAACAGAGAGGGATGAAAGCGAGATGGGAGGTGGGTGTAGTTTAGAGAGGGGGAGAGTGGGGAAGTGGTTCCAGTTGCAGAAGGAGGATTGCGAGAAATATGGGAGAGGGATGAATGAGCAGGTTGAAGTGTTGGGGAAGGTGGGCAAGGAGGTTTGGTAGAATTGAGTGTGGTAGGGAGAGATGTGGAGAAGAAGAGAGGGTGGAGAGAGTGGCGAACAAGGCAGGAGATTGGGTATGTACTAGACATTGAGAGAGTGGAGGAGGTGATGTGTGCGGAGAAGTGGACTGACTGACAGATGAAGAGTGAGGAAACAAAGTAGAACTCCTCCACCTAACATCACCAACCACCCTTCCCCTCACCCTCCACTCCCATTCAACATTCCTCCCCCTCCTCCAACTAATCCCATTCCTGCCCATCATCCCCCACCCTCCACTCTCGCCTCCACTCCCGTTCAACATACTTCCCCCTCCATTCCCCTGCTCCTCCAAACAATCCCACTCATACCTCATTACTCCATGCATATTCCCCTCCTCCTCCCACACCCCTCTCCTCCTCCTTTCTCCCCAATTCATCCCCCACCCACCCTTCCCTTCCTCCATCAATGGCTGTAATAGGCCTGTGCCCATCACTCCCCCTCCCCCACAATACCAACCAATGATTCCACATCCAGCCTGCTGTTGCCCTGACAACAATGCTTTCCTGTGGTGCTTGGGGACAGGTTGCTACGGTAACTATTTGGAGTCAGCTGATCTGGCCCACTGCATTCCAAGCCATAGCACCTGACCGAATTTCTGAAAAAAAAGTGATAGGAAAGACTGGATGCGTGGGTGGAAGGAGGGGGAAGCTGGAAAGCCAACCCATGAGAGGTACAGGCCAGTGGCAGAATGGATTTCAGAATGTAACCAAGCAAGGACAGTACAGGGACTGGTTCCAGAGAGGGGAGAGGCATTGGGCCGGGTCCCAGGGAGAGAGAGGTGATGCCCAGGGCCATGTAACAGACACAGGGTAACCAAGCAGGGAAAATATAGGGACTGGCTCCAGAGAGGTAGCAGGTCTGGGGCTCAGTTCATATATGGGGAAGGCCTGGAGAGAGAGATGCTTCAGGCCTGATCCCAGAGAGAGAGAGAGAGGGACAGGCCTGTGGCCCTGTCCCAGAGAGAGGTGGCAAGGCCAGTGAGCGGGGATGTCTGGTCCCAGAGAGAGAGGGAAGAGGTTCCAGGGAATGGCCTGGGGCCCAGACCAAAGGGAGAAGCCTGGGGTCTGGCCCCAATGTCGGTGGCTGTGAGTGTGGAGGAGGGTCGTGTGTTTGCCAAAGGGAGAGGCTGAAGCCAATCTGAGGTCTATAATGAAAGTAATCCTTGCATTGGGAAGGACAAGGATTCCTCTCGCCACTCAGTTCTCAGCCAGAATGGGTTAACCAGACTGGTTCACATTCCGAGAGTGTCCTGTCCCACAGCAAAACACCACTTACATTCAACCGCGCTTGAATGAAGCCTCTTGAGCAGGCAAGCTTGACAGACAGCGGCACACAGAGCAGTTCCAGCCTGTAACTTACTCCTGTTATTCTTTGTACCAACCTCTGAACTCCTCCATTAATTTCCAGATCCTAACTCCCCAGGATTGGTAAATCTATTTGTATAAACCTCTGAACCTCTCAATTAGATTTATGCCTGCGACAGGTTCATGGGGATCTTTTATTCTCCACATAAACAGCCAACCTGCTGGATCAGATCACACTTTCAGGAATCTGTTATTCCTGTGTATCAACCCCTTAATCCGTACACTAGAACCCAGCCTGGAAAATCACTCCCAGGTACCTGTTATTTTATATACCCCCCTCCACCCACACACCCTCCAAGCCAGGGATCCGGGTTCGTTCCTGATTACAGGTGCTGTCTGTATACGTTCTCCCTGTGACCGTGGTGGGCTTTCACTGGCTGCACTGGTTTCCTCCTACATTTCAAAGACGTTGAGGCTTAATTGGCTTATGTAAACTTGTAATTTGTCCCTCGCGTGTAGGATAGTGCTCGTGTCTGGGGTGTTCGCTGGCAGGCCTGGCCAAATGTACTGTTTCCGCGCTGGGGCTCTAAAGTCTAAAGCCTCCACAGAGAGCTTGGCCGAATGGAGCCACAGAGAATCCTGCTCCAATTGAGTCACCGAGAGATACAGAATGGAAACAGCCCTTTCAGTCTCGTCTGGAGTCTAAAGATCCCGTCTGTAACTCTCCCTAATATCTGAAATACAGATCCCATATAAACCCCCAGAAACTATGGCAGCCTGTGACACACTCCCAGGGGATCTGTCGGAATGCCAGTCCCAGGCCCGATTCCGCACCCACTCCCTTTTCCTCCCCCTCCATGCTACGTTGCAGCCTGTCGCTTGGCCGAGCTTTGGCCAGCTGGTGCAGTGATTTCCGGCTGGATATCAGCCGTTTCACCCATTGGATGTCGGAGAGCCGGCTGCAAATGAAATAATCCTGTGGCCATTGTTCGGATTGTTTGGATCACGTCGGGCTGGAAGGATGGGGGTTGGGCGTGGGATGGTGAAAGGCGGAGGAGGGGGAAGTGGTGCGTTGGAAGAGCAGTCGCAGGTCCCGTGGTTGGCGAGGAGACCAAGAGTTCCTGCTGAGACCACAGACAATGAGATCATTCAGCAGATCCGGGCCTGAGTCAGTGACAGGCTCAGCAAACCAATCCATCCCAGACAACTCACCCACTGCACCTGATTCTCCCCCCACTCCATCATTCGCCCTCTCTTATTCTCCCCTTCTCTCCTCCTTCCTTCCTCCCCTCTCCTTTTATCTTCCCTTCATTCGCCTCTCCTCTCTCACCTCTTGCTCCCCTGTCTCTCTCCTTCTGTCTGTTTCTCCTTTTGTCTCTCTCTCGCCCCATCTGTTTCTGCCTCTCTCATCTCAACCTCCTCCTTTCTGTCACTCTCTCTCTCTCTCTTCTGTCTCCAACTGCCTCTGTCTCTCTCTCTGCCTCACCCGTCTCTCTCCCCGCTCCTCTCCCCCTCTCCATCTCTCTCCATATACATATATCTGTCTCTGTCCCTGTCTCTCTCTCTCTCTCTCTCTCTCTCCGTCTCTCGTTGTTTCTCTGTCTAGGAGTGTCTGTCTGCTCTATATCTCTCTGTCTGTCTGTCTGTCTCTCTCTGTCTCTGTCTGTCTGTCTGTCTGTCTGTCTGTCTGTCTGTCTGTCTCTCTCTCTCCGTCTCTCGTTGTTACTCTGTCTAGGAGTGTCTGTCTGCTCTATATCTGTCTGTCTGTCTGTCTGTCTGTCTGTCTGTCTGTCTGTCTGTCTGTCTGTCTGTCTGTCTGTCTGTCTGTCTCTCTCTCTCTCTCTCTCTCTCTCTCTCTCTCTCCCTGTTTGCTGTAATTGTTTTTGCTGCACAGACGGTGCTGGGGATGTGCCAGGAGAGGAAGTCCTCCGGATGGCCAAAGGAAGAGGACGGAACGTTCTGGAACCGCAAAGCCATTAAACAGTTGAACAAAGCCTGCACATGCAGAAATAAAGAAAAGGACACAAAATGGGAGTTAGTGCTGGACGGGGAGAATAGGTGGAGAATAAGGAAGTGAGATACGAAGGTGTGCAGAGTGAAAATGGGGCGAGAAAGACAAAGACAGCAAGAATGTGGTGAGGGAGAGAGCGGGGTGAAAGTGAGAGGAAATGAGAGATATGGGGTCGGAGACAGATTTGTTGGAGAGATAAAGAGAGTGGGTGGGAAGAGAGAGATTGGGGGGGAGGGGGTGAGCGGGAAAGGGGGGAGAGAGAGACGGGGAGATAATGGGAGAGGAAGAGGGGAGGGAGGGAGAGATGGAGAAGGGGAAGTCGAAGGGGAGGGAGAGGGAGAGAGAGGGAGGGAGAGAGGTAGGAATGGAAAGAGAGAAAGGGAGAAAAACGATGTGGGAGGGAGACAGATCGTAGGGTAAGAGAGACAAGAGAAAGATGAAAGGGAGAGACAAGGGTACAATGAGATGGGGGGAGAGAAAGAGGCTGGGTGGAGAGAGAGAGAGAAGATGGAGTGTGGGACTGCAGGTTGAGAGACAGACAGGGGATTACGAGGAATGGTGTGAGAGAGAATGAGAGAAAGCAAAAGGGGCATATGGGAGAAAGAGATGGGGAGAGAGAATAGAGGAACTCGGAGACGGGAGAGAAAGACATGGGGAAAGAGAGATGCCCATCAATGGGGGAGAGAGAGAGGGTATGGAGGAGAAGAGGGTGTGGGTGAGCGGGGGAATGTGGGGATGAGGTTGTAAAGGAGATGGGCTTGGAGAGATAGAGGGGGATGGGAGCAAGGGTGGTGGAAGGAGATGGTGGGTGTGGTGGGTTGGGGAGAAGGGGAAGGAGAGGGTGTGAGTAAGAAGTCGTGTGGGTATGTGAGAGAGAAGGGACAGGGAAGCAGAGACGGTTGGGTAGTTGAGAGAGGGGATAGTGTGCTCTAGGGTGAAAAGGAAGGCATGTGATGAAAGGGGATGTGCAAGAGAGGATGGGTAGAGATGAGGAGGGAGAGTCTGGGAGGGAGAATTGGGAGAGGAGAGTGGAGCGGTGAGAGTTGGGAGAGAATCTCGGGGGAGGTCGGGTGTGGTAGGTGGATGGCTGCAAGGGTGTAGAGGTGTGAGAGTCGAGAGGTGCAAATGTAGGGGTGACGGGAGAGAAGTGGGAGAGAGTAGGGGAAGCATTATGTAAGAGTTAAAGTGATGGGAGAGTGGGGCCATGTGAGAGAGCGGGATACGGGAAACACCAGGAGATCACAGAGAGAGGGACGGGAGAAAAGTGGTGGTGGGAGAGAGGGGGAATGGAGAAAGGGGGTAGTTGGGGCAGAGGACTGTGGTGGGAGGGGGTATGTGGGGGAGGATTGAAAATGGGATGGTGCTGGGGAGAGCATGTGGGAGTAAAAGGGATGGGGGTGTGGGTGAGAAGGGCGCGGGAGGAGGGGGTTGTGAAGGAGGGGTAGGGTTCGGAGGGAGGCGGAGTTGGGACAGGGAGGGAGTGGTTGAGAGATGGGATTTTGGGAGTGAGGGAGTTGGGAGTGAGTGGGTTGGGAGAGGACTGTTTGGGAGGAAAGGGTGTTTTGTGATGAGAAGGGATTTGGAAGGGAGAGGTTCTGGGAGAAAAGGGGGTGTGGGAGAGAGGTGGTGGGTGGGAGGGGTTGTTGAGAGAAGGCTGGATGGGAAGTAGCTGGGAAAAAGTGGACTATTGGGAGAATGGGATGTGGTGCAGGTGGAATCAGTGTAAAGGGACTGCATGTAAGAGAATGAAAGGGGTAGGAGAGAGGGGATAGCAAGGACGTGGGAAAGATAGTCTTGAAGTGTGGGCAAATGGAGAGAGGGGCGCGGGAGAGCAGGGAGAACAACGTGAGAGGATTGTGAGAGTGAGAGTGTGGGGATTTGGTGTGGCAGAGAAGGGTTGTGGTTGAGTGGGGTTGAGAAGAGGTGGGGAGAGGGAAAGAGAAACTGGGTTGAGAGGGAGTCAGCGGTGAGACAGGACAGTGCAAGAGACACGGGCATGAGAAAGGGAGAGACAGCATGGAAGTGATAAAATGGGATGAGAGGGAAGGGTGCATGGGAAGGAAGTGAGTGAGGGAGATGGGACAGTATGGATAAGGGCAGCGGGAGAGGGGAAAGGGAGAGAGGAGTGTTGGAAAAGGGGAGAGATGGTGTGGTGGGTTAGGGTTAGGGGGACGTGAGCAAAGGGTTGAGGGCATTGAAAGTGGAAGGGAGCTGTGGAGAAAGTGTAGGAGAGGGAAAGGCTGAAGAGTGAGGGTGTGAGGGGTTGGGGGATGGAAGACAATGGGAGAAAGGGGCTAGGGAGTGGTTGAGGAGAGTGAGAAGGAGATGTGAGAGTGAGAGAGGCCTGGATGGTGTGGAAGAGAAGGAGTGTGGAAGATAAGGGAGTGTGGGAGGCAAAGGGGCCTCGGTGAAGAGCGGGTGTGGTACGAGCAGGTTTGGGAGAAGTGTTTTGGGCGAGAAGGGGTTTGGAGAGGGGCTTTGAGGGAGCGGGGGCTTTTGAGAGAGGGTTTTGGGAGGTGGGGTAAGAGAGAGAGGGGGTGGGAGAGGTGGGGCTGGAGATAGGGCGTGGGAAAGAGGGGAGAGAGATAGGGATGGGAAACTGATAGGAGTGGGTGGAAGAGAAGGGTGTACAGGATAGACAGTGTGTGGGAGAGGGAATGTGTGGGAGAGAGGTAGTTTGGAAGAGTTGTTGCAGAGAAAGGGTGTGGGGGAGACGGATTGTGAGGGAGTGAAAGGAACATGGGATTAAAGACACAGCGAGAGAATGGGCAGGAAGAGAATGTAGAGTTGGGAGAGAGTTGGTAGGGGTAGAGAATGATAAACAGGGGAATGGGAAATATGTTACAAGCATTGAAAGTGGGAGGTGCTTGAGAGTATAAGAAATTGGAATGTGTGGACAATAAGGAGCGGGTAGAACTGGAAGTCTGGGAGAACTGGGAGATAAGATGGCAGGAGAGAGTGTGGTTGTAGAATGGGTGTAGGTGAGGTGGGACAGGGGGGGGTGCTGAGAGAGGGGGTTTGGATGGGAAAACGGTTTGGGTGGGAAGGGGGCTTGGGAGTGAGATGGGAGACAGGGGAGTGGAAGGGACGGTGGGGAAAGTAGACAGGGAGAGGGAGAGGAGGGGAGGTAGAGAGGGGGAGGAAGAGAGGGGAGAGGGGGTATATTGATGGGGCAGTGGGGGGGGGGGGGGGGGGGGAGGGAAGGGAAAGGAGAAGGGAAGGAGAGGTTAGGGAAGGAGAGGGGGTAGAGAGGGAGAGGGGAGATGCAATGGGAGAATGGGATGGGTGTAGAAGGGGGGAGGCATGAGACGGGAATAGGAGAAAAGTAAGGAGAGACAGGGAGGAAGAAAGGGGATGGTGAAGGAGGACAGAGTTGGAGTATGGAAGGGAGGATGGGAGAGAGGGGTGGGAGAGCATGGAGTGGGGAGAGGAGAGTGAGAAAGACAAGGTGGGAATGGTTTGAAGGGTGTGGGCAAAAAGGAATGGGTAGAGAGTGGTGAGGGACAGAGCAGGAGGGGGAGAATGATGGAGAGGGGTAGTGAGGAGAGAGGGGGTGGCAGAGAGCATTTTGGGAGAGGTGAGAGAAGGGGGCTGGAGAGAGCAGGTGTAAGATAGAGGGGGTGTAGGAGAGATTGTGTGGGAGAGGGAAGTGGGAGGGAGGGGTGGGGAAGAAAGAGTGTGCAGAATGGTAGAGAGGAGTGGGAGAGAAGGGAAAGAGGGAGGATGAGAGTGATAGGAGAGAGGGGAGTGGGAAAAGAGCATGCAGAATGGCAGACGGGTGGAAGAGAAAGGGAGGGAGGGCAAGGGGAGGAGATGGGGAGTGGGAGAGGGGCATAAGGATGGGATGGGGATATAGAGAGTAAGGTTACTGTATATGGGCTGGAGAGACAAGGTTTTCAGCAGAGATGCTTGGCACCCTGGTGAGCTCAACATCTCACTTTTCACAGGTTCATCTGAGTCATTTGTGACAGGAAAATACAAAGCTGGAGTTCACACTTAGGAGGGCAAAGAGAAGAAGGGGACGGGAGAGGGTGGGGAGAGAGGAGGAGAGAAATATGGAGTGAGAGGGGGACTGAGTGTGGGAGAACTGCTGAGTGAGAGGAGGTTAGTACGTGGAGATGGGAGAGTGGGTGGAAGAGAGGGGGGTGTGAGAGAGGGCATGTGGGAGATATGGAACGGGTAAGGGTGTGGGAGGGAGTGGGTGGGAGTGCGAGAGGTAGTGTGTGAGGTATGTGGGAGTGAAGTGTGTGGGAGCAAGGGTAGGAGAGCAAGGAGTGGGATAGAGTTGGAAAGATAAAGGACGAGGCAATGGTGGAGGTGTGTGGAAGGGATGGGGAGAGACGGGCAAGGAGTGAGGGGGTCAGAGGGAGGGAGAGAATGGTGAGGAGGAGTTGGTAGTGAGGGAGAGAGGGGAGTGTGGTTCAGGGGAGAGGGATTTAGGGAGAGGGGGTTAGGGCAGAGGGGATTGGGAAGAGGGATCAGAGAGGGGGTCAGGAGAGAGGGGGTCAGAGAGTTTTGGGGAGAGAGGTTTGGGGGGGTGAAGTGTTTGGAACAGAGGGATTTGGGGGGGGGGGGGGGGGGGGGGCAGAGAGAGAGGGGTTTTGTGAGAAGCCCATGTGATGGGCTTTTATAGAGCAGAGGCCAGAAGAAAGAGGGTAGTGGGCAAAAGGAGGAGAATGTGAGGAATTGTGTATTTTTGAGAATTGTGTATATTTGTTACCGCTCCACAACGCAGTGGGAGATAAAAGAGCATTGGAAGTGGGAGAGAGCTGGGAAGTTGTGTAAGTGAGTTAAAATGTAATGACAAGGTTTGAGAGAGGCGAAAATAGATGAAGGGCAACCCATGGACATGGATCCGAGCACTCCCCACA
The DNA here is from genome assembly GCF_028641065.1 of Leucoraja erinaceus. Classification (NCBI taxonomy): domain Eukaryota; kingdom Metazoa; phylum Chordata; class Chondrichthyes; order Rajiformes; family Rajidae; genus Leucoraja; species Leucoraja erinaceus. The sequence continues at coordinate 20,170,007 of NC_073400.1, read as the reverse complement.
GAGAACTCTGCTCCTAACTGTTGGCACATACATTGGTCCCGATGACCACAGTACAGGTTAACACTGTCGAGCCATCATCGGCTCTGACCTTCCTTCCATCGAGCGGATTTGTCGCAGCCGCTGACTCAAAAAGGCTGGCAGTATCATCAAGGACCCACACCATCCTGGCCACGCACTCATCTCCCCGCTACCTTCAGGTAGAAGGTACAGGAGCATGAAGACTGCAACATCCAGGTTCAGGAATAGCTACTTCCCCACAGCCATCGGGCTATTGAAACAGGCTCGGACAAAACTCTGATTATTAATAACCCATTATCTGTTATTTGCACTTTATCAGTTTATTTATTCATGTGTGTGTATATTTATATTATGGTATGTGGACACACTGATCTGTTTTGTAGTAAATGCCTACTATGTTCTGTGTGCTGAAGCAAAGCAAGAATTTCATTGTCCTATCGGGGACACATGCCAATAAACTCACTTGAACTTGTACTTGACCTTGAACTTGAAAGCAGGACCAAGAGAGGGAAGTATGTTTACTGGGGGCAATTTAAAGCTCAAGATGCAGGGAACTGCTGGCACAGCCGACAGCTGCAGAGAAATGCACGAGGGTTTACAGAGAGAAAGAAGATGTAGGAATGATGGAGGGTTTACAGGGATAGGGGGGTCTATAGGGGGAGGGGGGGGGGGTTTATTGAGATAGAAAAAGGTTGTATGGGCTGGAATGGCTTTCATGGACAGGGAGAGCTTTCATTTCTGAATGTTAGGGAGGGGGTGGGAAGGATGGGTGGGAAAGAAAGAGGGTGCAGAATGGTGAAGGGAAGTGGGAGAGAGGGGTGGGATAGTGAAGTGGGGGAAAGAGAGTGCAGATTGGTGGATAGGAGTGGAAGAGAGTGCAGGGAGAGTGGGCGAGGAGATGGGGAGTGGGAGGGAAGGGAAGAAATGGTGGAGGGTTTACGGAAAGAAAGAGGATGCAGAAACTGTAGAAGAGTTACGGATAGTAAGGAGTATGAGGACAGGGTGGCAGAAGGGCTGGTTTTAGAGATAGAACGGTTGTATGGGCTGGAGAGGTTTACATGAACAGGGAGAGCTGTCAGTTCTGAACCTTGGGAGGTCGGGGGTTCTATAGATTCAGGGAAGAATTCAGAGTTGGAGAGGGTGTGGTGTATTACTGGAGTGGAGATATCAAGTAACCATGTGAGGTGCCCAAGGGCACAGATTCCAGCAGACATGCCTGGCACCCTGGTGAGCTCAACTTCTCACTTCACACAAGGTTATCTGAGTCATCCATGACTTATGAAAACACACAGCAGTGACTCAAACGCACAGGGCAGGGATGGGAATGGGAGAGGGTGGGGAGAGAGGAGAGAAAGGGGACGGAGTGACAGGAGGACAGAGTGAGGGAGAGCATGGGGAGCGACAAGCGTTAGTACGATGGAGAGGGGTAGAGTAGGTGCAAGAGAGGAGATGCAAAGTGAGGGGTGGGAGATAGCTGGAGAGGAAGTGTGGAAGACTCATGGAGTGTGTACAATGGTGTGGGGGGGGGAGTGGGTGGGAGCGTGAGGAATAGAGTGCAAGGTGTGTGTGTGACCAATGGGTGGGAGAGCAAGACATAGGATATAATGGGAAGACAGGGTGGGGAAGTGGTGTGGGAGTGGAGGGATGGAGAGAGAGTGCTGAGGGACAGGGAAGGGATGGACTGAGGGGGTCAGAGGGAGGGAGAATGGGGAGGGAGATGGGGGGAGTGAGGGAGAAAGGGGAGGGGAGATGGGCGAGGGAGTGGGAATGGTAGAGAGGGAGAGTTGTCAGTTTAGGCTGGGGGGGGGGGGCTAGTATCGATGCAGGGAGGTGTTCATAGCTGGAGTGCGGTATTACAGCGGGAGTGGAGGTATGAAGTAACCATGCGAGGAGCCCAAAGACTCGGTCCATCGAGTGGATTCTGCCATTCCATTCAATCAAAAGGGCTGTGCATTGTTGGATGACTTTACAGAGGTAGGGAAGAACTTTGGGGGGTGGAGGGGGGTTAAAAAGATGGGGAAGGTGTTGGGAGCTGGAGGGTGTTAATTTTTTTTGTAGTGGATAGGGGGGGGGGGGGGGGGGGGTGTATAGAGATGAAGAAGGGTGTTAGGGCCGGAGACAAATATCAAGACACAAGTTGGGGGGTGTTATATGGATGGGGGGGCAATGAATGTTAACGTAATTCTCTCGCTCTTCTCTTGTTCTCCCCTCCTTATTTCTGGAAGTACGATGGAAGGTCGAATCCAGCATACGCACCAGTAGTGACTGCGATCATCCCTGGCGCTCGCGGAATAGGGAGATTGCCGTTCGACAGGAGGGGTATGTGGACACAGCAGGTTAAGTGAGATTAGGAGAGTGGATGGGAGTGGGAGGGGGGGGGGGGGTGATGACAGAGACTCGACAGTGGGGAAGTGATAGACGGGGGAAGTGACTGGGTAACAAAGACGATGAGAAAGGGGAAGTGAGAGAGAGAGAGGGAGGGGGGGGGGGGGGGGTTGGGGACAGAGAAACAGAAAGAGAAAGGTAGGGCCAAGCAGGAAGGACGTCGGAGAGAGACAGACAACTGGGAGGTGATGAAATCGTGTCGCTCGTGGACAGAAGGACTGTGACTTTAAGAGTCTGCAGTAAACAAGTGTGAGCGGAGCGGCTGCGAAGGGCAGTGGGTGTGCGCAGGTACAGACAGTCGGCGTTTCATCACTGCCCAGCCCATCTGTCACACACACTGCCTCGCTGACTGAGCGGTGCAGGCGCATCAGAGTGCAGGCACACGTACACACCGACCTACTGACACACTCATTCTCACAGCCACATACTCAGACACTTGTGGTCTCTCTCTCTCTCTCTATATACTCAGTCGGTCACTCACACCACAGAGCAGCGCACACTCGCACGTACACACATTCAAACCCACACAAATAACGCCGCATATAACGCTCTAGTTTCTCATCTTGTTAGAAATCAGTGCATCTGCGTGTGTGTCTGTGTGCATTTATGCGTGCAGAGAGAGAGAAAGAGAGAAAGACACGCCGTGATTTGTCAGCCGCTGACGCCCCGAAAGCTTTCTGTCCCGGGCCCTGGACCTTCTCCATCCGTCCCACGTCCTCCGCCCAGGACACCGCCAGCTCACTCTCGCGTCAGCTTGAACAGCGGAAAGGAATGTCATTCAAGGAAGCAGCCAGCTCCCTGTAGCACGCGGAATTACACGGCCCAGTTATTTCCTCTCTGCCTTGAGGGAGAGGGGGGGGGGGGGGGGGGGGGGGGGGGGGGGGGGGGGGGGGGGGGGGGGGGGGGCGTGGCCCTTCGATGAGGGAGATATCGGGACAAGGGGAGACAGCGGGACATAAGATATGGGAAGGGTGGGATAGAGAGAGGAAGAGGCGGAGAGGGAGATAGTGAGATGGGAAGGAGAGAGAGAATTCAGAAAGAGATGGTATGGGATCGAGGAGAGGGGAGGGGTGGGGTGGTGATGGGCGGCGATGACAGAGATAATGAAAGCCCACTGGAGATTGAGAATGCGAGTTACTGCGCTCTCGCTCCTACCGGCAGCTGGTTCGATGATTCTGCAGACAGACGATTGCTGGGGCCGGAGTCAGGCACCTCCCGCTCTCCGATGGAAGCTGCTCGTCTCCTACTTCCCCAGAAGCAAGGATGCGAGAGAGGAGAAGAGCAGCGGGAGAGAGGGCGGGGAAGGGGGATGGAGCAGCCCGCTCATTGGGCGCAGGCAGGCTGTGGCCAGCGGGGAGCGGCGCTGTAACAGGCTGCCGGCCTGACAGGGTGACGTCAGGGTGAGAGGAAGGAGGTAGGGGTGCGGGCAGAAGGAGGGGAGAGAGAGAGAGAAAGGGAGAGAGAGAGAGGGAGAGAGAGGGACAGAGAGAGAGAGGGACCAAAGGAGATAGGGAAGCAAGAAAGGGAGACGGGCAGAAGAGAGAGAGGGGTGGGGGAGAGGGAAGGAGAGGGACAGAGGGAGAGTGGGAGAGAGGGAGAAGGAGAGAGAGAGAGAGAGATGAATACAGACAGAGGGAAGGAAGGAGAGGGGGAGGGATAAAAAGATGGAAGACGGAGCAAGAGGAAGGGGTGGGATATGATTGAGAGGAACAGCAAAAATGGGTAGAGAAGGGGATTGAGAGACGGGGTTGGGCAGACCATAGTAAGGGTGGGATAGGATGAGTGAGAGCGTTAACATAAGTAAATCATTAACGTGTGTAACAGACGTCAAGAATCCTAGCACCTATTTCTTGTCTGCACCGCTGATCACGTTTCCATTCATAACACCGTTTCCCTGCCTGCCATTGCCAATCGAATTTTGGATCTAATTTGCCAACTTAATTAGATCCCATTGACCAGACATTCATCAGCCTTGCATGGGACCTTGTCAAATGTTTTACTGGGGTCCTTGTAAACAGCATAAAACAAGTTGCTCTCATCAATCTATTTAGCATCTTCTACAAAAACCTCAATCCGATGAGTCAAACGGGATTTCCCACTAGCAAATCGAAGACGATGAGGCGCTGCATTTCCACACATTAAATATTTCCCCCCAACAAAATCATATCATTGATGTTAGACTTGGCCCAGCCGCGTCACTTCTGGTCTTCTTGAATAAAAGCACTGACTTGGTTTCCTCCTGTCAACAGACACTTCACGCGTGGCAAGTGACGAATTAAATATCGTTACCTGGGTTTCATCATTCTCTTTATCTTGCCACATATGGCAGCCTGGCGTCACGTCTGATCCAACACAGCGACCAGACTTCCCACCATTGACATTCTACCTCGGATAAACAGTCAACACAATATCAAACACCATACCACGGTCAGTCCTTTTTCTCCTTGTTCCCGACCACAGAAGATACAAAAGCTCTGTCCCTTTATGGACATTAGACTTCGTCTACGGAACTGATAATACTGAGAAATATATCCTATACTATACCTCCTCCTTTGCTCTATCTATTGCACTGGCGTTTGACTTGGTTGCATTGAATGTGTATGGATAACAAGCGAAACAACGTTTTCATTGTATCTCAGTACACGAGACAATAATAACCTTACACCAAAATCTTCCCCTATGCCCATCTTTGCGCTGCCCGTTTTTTAAACAATATTTCATTACATTTTTGCTGCAATTGTTCACCTTCTCTTTTTCCCGCCATCCCACTGAACTAATTTAAAACCTCCCCAACCTCTACTCTGGACAGAGTATTGGAACAGTTTCGGTTCCATTCTGTTGTACTGATCCCATCCACCACAGTAAAAGACCCAATGATCCAACAGTTTTAATCCCCCCCCCCCACCCTCCCCTTGCATTGTTCCATTGTTCATACAATCCTGAGATTACATCATCAGAGGTTTCGTTGTGTAATTTGATGCTTAACTCCCAACATATTTGTTGCAAAATTAAAGTTTAATTTTATAAATAATGTATATTTTTGTTTCTGTGTATGTGCTTGTGATACCACAGTAGCCATTTTTTTTTCATTGTACCTTTACCCCACCATAGGTGTAGTATGGCAATAAATACGACGACCAAAAACAAGAGAGCAAGGCATAGTATGATGCGACACTAATACAGACACATTGGTGTAGTGCAGATGGGTCAAAAGCATGACGTGGTGAGCCGAATGGGCGTTTCCGTCCGGTATGCCTGACTCCATAGGTCTTTGATTCCATTCCCTTTTCCATTTGTGTCATTAGCAACGAGAAGGTTGGCATTACATTCTAGCCTCCGTATGTCCACAGAAACACCTGTATGATCTTTGCAGGTGAGACCATATCACTGTAGTTCTCCCAGTCGCTCACATCCCAACCCTCCTCTGCAGCAGAACCAACCGGAGTGCTGTTGACTATTCTTGTGTTGCATCCCCTCTCCCACAGCCGTATCTAACACGGCAAGGGTGGTGACCGCATAGAACTACATCACCACCTGCCCATTCGCACTTGTTTCCCTGTGTGCACAAATCATCAAATATGTCATAAAATGCATACAAAATATTACGGTTTGCTAACAGAGCCCTGGAGTATAAAATAAAGGAAAATTTTGTAAAACACTGGGCTAGTCTCACTTGTGTTCAATTCTGGACAGACTTGTAAGGGTTTCGAGAGGGTCAAGAAAAGATTTACGACTAAAATCTAAATGATGAGAGACTACAGTTGCAAGGACGGATTGGAAACAAGAATTGTTTTCTATTCAGAAGAGATAAGTATGGGGGGGGGGGGGCAATTTATTAGAACATTATAAAATAACGAGGCAGCTCGACGGACTGGGTAATGCGCGACAGTCCCTCTGGTGGACATGTCGGGGACTACACGTCACACTAATAGAACCAGGTTGGAAACTGGAACGCAGAAGCGGTCGAGGCATGTTCCATGTGATCGTCTGATTGGAGGTTTATATAGTGAAAAAGATCAAGTGAAGCCGGGCGGCTGGAAGGAAGGTGTTCTGATGGAGAACCAGCATGTGCATGGTGGACTTTCCCTGACCAGCTCTAATCTCTCAGACAGACATATAAGCAGACAGAAGGCCTCATTCTGGCGTGGCCATTTACCATAAATAATTATTGATAATATACCCCCTCCTCCCCACGAAAACTCTTCTGAAATATTTTACGCCTTCCTTTGACAGAAATCATTCGTGTTCCATTTTATACAGTAACAAACATATTGTGTTTTGAAGGTGTAACATTAGATTATTATTCAATCGGAGGCGATTACCTGTATTTAATAAAATCCAGTGATATAGAGTGGGCACAATGAGGGAAGAAATAAACATTGAAGAATTATCTAACTCTTTTGCATGTAATATGTTTCAAAGCAGAACATTAGATGCTGGCATATTTTTTTATAATGAACCACTGGTTTGCCGTTCTGTGCATACTGACCTCACCTCAACGCTCACAAATGTACTGAGCGGTAGCAAGGAATTGATGACGGCCAAGTACATATTGGCTGTTCGAAACACCCCTGTCTCCGCTTGACGAATATAATTTGGCGCAACTCACACGTCACCAACCAAAGCATTATCGTGAGGGTGTTAAATGGGATAGTCGAGGATGGAGTTAAAGGGAAATAGTGTAAAGGGATGGTTAATGACCCCAGAATTAACGGGAAAGGAAGCTCACAAAGGGATAGGAGAGTATGGCCAAGTGTAATAGGGGTCGACGTGAAAGGTGAGATGCGTAAGGAATTAAAAATAGTGTATATGAATGCGCGATGTATAAAAAGTAAAGTAGATGAGCTTGAGGCTCAGTTAGAGGTTGGTAGATATGACATTGTGGAGATTACTGAGTCGTGGCTTCAGGAGGATCGGGCCTGGGAACTTAATATTCAGGGTTATACATCCTATAGAAAGGACAGGCAGGTGGGCAGAGGAGGGGGGGGGGGGGGGGGGGGGGTGTAACTCTGCTGGCGAGGGATGGAATTCAGTCCCTTGTGAGGGAAGACATAGGGATTGACGAGGTAGAATCACTGTGGATTGAGTTGAGGAATTGTAAAGGCAAGAAGACACTAATTGATGTTATTTACAGACCCCTAAATAGTAGCAGGTGTAAGTTGCAGCAGGAGTTCAAACTGGCATGTAACAAAGGTAATGCCAATGTGGTGATGGGGATTCCAATATGCAGATAAATTGGAAAATCAGGTTGGTTCAGGATCCCAAGAAAGAGAGTTTGTAGAGTTTGTAGAGTGCCTCCGAGATTGATTCTTAGAGCAGCTTATTATGGAGCCGACCAGAGAAAAGACGCCGGATGATTTCATTCCAAAAAGGAAGAAAGATTCTAAGGGGAGTAGGAGGCAACCGTGGCTGAAAGGAGAAGTTAGGGATAGAATAAAACTAAAGGAAAAGACGTATAACACAGCAAAGAGCAGCCGGAACCCAGAGGATTGGGAGACTTTCATAGGACAACAGGAGGAAACAAAACGGGCAATATGATCTTTGCAGGTGAGACCATATCACTGTAGTTTAATTATGTGAAGCACTTTGGGGTCAATGCAAGTTGACTAAAAATGTGCTATATAAATAAGATTCAAGATTCAAATATGGGCTGAAAAGATGATGTATGAAGGGAAGCTGGCCAGGAATATAAAGAAGGACAGTAAAAGCTTCTTTAGATATGTTAAGGGAAAATAGTAGTAAAGTCAAATGTGAATCCCTTGAAGGCAGACGCGGGTGAACCTATTATGGGCAACAAGGAAATGGCAGAAGAGTTGAATAGGTACTTCGGATCTGTCTTCACTAAGGAAGACACAAACTATCTCCCAGATGTACTGGAGGACAGAGGACCTAAGGGGGTAGAGGAACTGAAAGAAATGTTCATTAGGCGAGAAATAGTATTGGGTAAGCTAATGGGACTGAAGGATGATAAATCCCCTGGGCCTGATGGTCTGCATCCAAGGGCCCTCATGGAGATGGCTCTAGAAATAGTGGACACATTGGTGGTAATTTTCGAATGTTCTATAGATTCAGGTTCAGTTCCTGTGGATTGGAGGATAGTTAATGTTATCCCACTTTTCAAGAAAGGAGCGTGAGAGAAAACGGGGAATTACAGACCAGGTAGCCTGACTTCGGTGGTGGGAAAGATGCTGGAGTGAATTATTAAATAGGTAATAATGGGGCAATTGGGTAGCAGTAAAAGGATTAGTCCAAGTCAACATAGATTTATGAAAGGGAAATCATGCTTGACTAATCTGCTGGAATATTTTGAGGATGTGACAAGAAACTGGATGAAGGGGTGCCAGTGGATGTAGTGTATGTAGACTTTCAGAAAGCCTTTGGTAAGGTCCCGCACGGGAGACTGGTGACTAAAATTAGAGCACATGGTATTGGGGGTAGGGTGTTGACATGGATAGAAAATTGGTTGGCAGACCGGAAGCAAACAGTAGGAGTGAACGGGTCCTTTACAGGATGGCAGGCAGTGGCGAGTGGAGTGCCGCAAGGCTCGGAGTTGGGGCTGCAACTGTTTATCACATATATATATATATGATTTCGAAGAGGGAAATAGGAGCAACACTAGCAAGTTTGCGGATGGCACAAAGTTGGGTGGCAGTGTGAACTGTGAAGAGGATGTTAGGAGGTTGCAGTGTGACCTGGACAGGTTGAGCGAGTGGGCAGATGCGTGGCAGATGCAGCATAATATAGATACATGTGTTGTTATCCACTTTGGCGGCAAAAACAATGGGGCAGATTATTATCTCAATGGGGTTAGGTTACGTAAGGGGAGGTGCAGCGAGACCTGGGCGTCCTTGTACACCGATCACTGAAAGTTGGCTTACAGGTACAGCAGGCAGTGAAGAAAGCTAATGGAATGTTGGCCTTCATAACAAGAGGATTTCAGTATAGGAGTAAAGAGGTTCTTCTGCAGTTGTATAGTGCTCTGGTGAGACCACATCTGGAGTATTGTGTACAGTTTTGGTCTCCTAATTTGAGGAAGCACATCCTTGTGATTGAGGCAGTGCAGCGTAGGTTCACGAGATTGATGCCTGGGATGGCGGGACTGTCATATGAGGATATATTGAAAAGACTAGGCTTGTATTCACTGGAGTTTAGAAGGGTGACGAATGTCTGACCAATCTTATAGATTTTTTTGAGGATATAACCAATCGGGGTGCTGTTGACTATTCTTGTGTTGCATCCCCTCTCCCACAGCCGTATCTATAGGATATAACTAGTAGAGTGGATAAGGGAGAACCAGTGGATGTGTTATATCTTGAATTTCAGAAGGCTTTCGACAAGGTCACACATAAGAGATTAGTATACAAACTTAAAGCACATGGCATTGGGAGTTCAGTATTGATGTGGATAGAGAACTGGCTGGCAGACAGGAAGCAAAGAGTAGGAGGATAAATGTGAGGTTATCCACTTTGGTTGATTGAGGGGGGATCTTATAGAAACTTACAAAATTCTTAAGGGGTTGGACAGGCTAGATGCAGGAAGATTATTCCCAATGTTGGGGAAGTCCAGAACTAGGGGGTCACAGTTTAAGGATAAGAGGGAAGTCTTTTAGGACCGAGATGAGAAAATCATTTTTTACACAGAGAGTGGTGAATCTGTGGAATTCTGTGCCACAGAAGGTAGTTGAGGCCAGTTCATTGGCTATATTTAAGAGGGAGTTAGATGTGGTCCTTGTGGCCAAAGGGATCAGGGGTTATGGAGAGAAGGCAGGGATGGGATACTGAGTTGGTTGATCAGCCATGATCATATCGAATGGCGGTGCAGGCTCGAAGGGCCGAATGGCCTACTCCTGCACTTATTTTCTATGTTTCTATGTTTCTATGATGAGGGGGATCGTATAGAAACATATAAAATTATAAAAGGACTGGACAAGCTAGATGCGGGAAAAATGTTCCCAATGTTGGGCGAGTCCAGAACCTGGGGCCACAGTCTTAGAATAAAGGGGAGGTAATTTGAGACTGAGGTGAGAAAAAACGTTTTCACCCAGAGAGTTGTGAATTTATGGAATCCCCTGCCACAGAGGGCAGTGGAGGCCAAATCACTAAATGGATTTAAGAGAGAGTTAGATAGAGCTCTAGGGGCTAGTGGAGTCAAGGGATATGGGGAGAAGGCAGGCACGGGTTATTGATAGTGGACGATCAGCCATGATCACAATGAATGGCGGTGCTGGCTATAAGGGCCGAATGGCCTCCTCCTGAACCTATTTTCTATGTTTCCTCACCCTGCTGCATTGCCCGTTGCTGGTGTATAGCCTGAAGCTGCGGTTGCTCAGCATCTCCGTGATGAAGCTCACCATGTGCTTGTCTGGGATGGTTTCCAGAGGCTTCATGTGTAGTCCACGCAGCCAGACAGTATCATATGCAGTTGTGAGGTCCAAGAAGACAGCGCCTGCCTTCTGCCCTGCCTGGAAGCTGTCCTCTATGTCTTGGCACAGGAGGGCCACCTGGTCCGCCGTTGACCTACCGCTTCGGAAGCCAGCCTGTTCTTTAGGCAGCTGGGGGTCGATCACTGGATTGAGACCAATGTGGAGGAGACGTTCCGGGAGCTTGTATGGAACACACAGAAGTGAGAGGGGTCGGTATCTCTTGGGGCCATCGCTAGGCTTGTTTGGCTTCGGCAGAGCGATCACCTTGGCAGGGCGCCAGATCTTTGGCTGCTTCAGGCAGCTGAAACACGTGTAGAGGAAGGAGCACAGCCAGTGCCTTGGTGTTTTATGTATTCCGGGTGGCCTTCGGTGTCTGGTGCCTTACCGGTTTTCAGCCGTCGGATGGCCTGCTCGATTTCTTGTGTGTGAAATCGTGGGATAGGTTGGAGTCGCAGCTCGGGGCCCTGTGTAGCTCGTGGACTCTCGCCAATGTTGTTCTGGTGAAGTCCTTGTCTGCGTTGGCGAAGCGGCCGTTGCTCAGCAGTAGCCACGAGATGGCATTTTAAGTGATGGGACACTGTGCTGGGGTTGTCGACCTGCCCATCAGCTTGTTCATGGTCTGCCACGCCTGACGGCTGGAGTGTGTGAAATCACTGTCTCCTCTTTGCCTGTGTTTCTCATTTAGTCTGCAGATTAAGTCATTCGCTGCTTTGTCCCTGTCTTCGCTGGTTTGTGATTCTGTGTGGGCGCGAAGTAGGTCTTCACATTCGTCATCCCAGCAAGGAAAATAGGCTTTACGTACACCGCGGGGGATATTCTACTTGGCTGCGGTCAGCAGCATCTTGCATTATGAGTCCAACGCATTGTTCTGGTTGGTGGGGTGTGGGTGTGGGAGGGCAGCGGTTGCCCTATTCACTCGTTGTGTGAAGCCTACCCAGTTTGCTTTCCGGAAGTTCCATCTCTTGACGTCTTCCCCTTCGATGGGCTGCACCAGAGATGGAATGGTTATGAGCGATGGTCGATGGTGTGACCGGGGAAACCTGTCCAGGATGCGTCTTACTGGGAGTGGTTCGTTGTTGCGACATTTTGCGAAGGTCAGGTCCGGGTTGGTGGTTCCTTTGGGTCGTATACGAGCGTTGCATCTTTCAGATAAGCCAACCATGGGGGACTTTATCCAGTACGTTAGCAAAACCGATGCAGACAACAGTCCACTGCTCAACCCGCGGTGATCACCTTCGTCATCTCCTCAATAAACGTAACCAAGTTAGTTAGCCATGAGTTGCCGTGTGCAAAGTCATACTGACTGTCCGTCATTGGTCGATTATATCCTAAATTGGAGTCAATCTGATCCTGCAGACTCCTCTTCAATATCTTCCCTACCACTGACGTACCACCACTGACCTATAATTACTTGGATTCTTTCTACTTTCTTTCTTAAATAAAGGAACGACATTAGTTACTTTCTCGCCCACCCGCCTTGGACAGACTGGAGAAAATGTAAATATTTCATCAAGGTTCTTGCAATCTCTTCTGCCTATTTCAATAAAACGTGATAGATTCCGTTAGGTCCTGGGTAACGAACCATCCTATTGCTGTTCAAGAGACGCAGAACTACCTTCATCTTAATCTCAAACTGCCCTTTCATATTATTATTCTCCACAATAATATAGCAGTCTGCCATGTACTTCTTCCTGGTGAATACAGATACCTCCATCTTTTGACTCTACGCACAAATTCCAAAAATGGTCCTCGAGTGGCCCGCTCGTCTCCGTTATTAAGCTCTTGTTTTTTTATGTTGGTATAAAAGGATTTTCTTGAATCCGGGTTCCACAACCTTGACATCCTTAACCGCCTGTTTCAAGCTACTTTGAGCACACGAACTCATTCACGCATGTTTATGCATACCCTTATAAAGTTTCCAAGTGAACGACTCAGGAAATATATTAAATTCAGGCAGAAGTCAATGTTGCATTCTGTATGCAGGCAAGTTAAGGAACGTTATTTATACAATTAATTTGGGAGAAGACTAATGTAGAGAGGAATAGGAAGTACGTTAAGGTGGAAGAGATACTGGAACTGTTTGTCTTTATGTCAGCCGTTCCTCGAGATCCCTGGTATGTGGCCATGTCACTACAGGTACAAGTAACGCTATAGGTAATATAATGGATGTGTTGTTGTTGAGTCTGCCCGCAGGGGCGGAAATCGCTGTCAAAACATCGGAGGGACACAATTTTCGGTTGCCATACGCACACACATACACACACGGTAGGCTTCTGAGGCTTCGGCGGTGGGACCTGTGGAAGGTAACATCGGGAGCTGACCTCGGTTGGTGACCGACTACCAACTCCAGCAACAGCAATAGGGGCTTGAATCGGCCTGTTCGCGGGGCCTTTCATCGCCAGGCGCGGCTTAAAATCGGGTGGTGAGGGCTTCAACATCGGGAGCCTCGACCGCCTCGAGTCAGCAGATTCATTTTAAGCCGCGCCGGGCGATGAATCGCGAACGGGCCGATTCAGCCCTTAGCAATCTTTCAAAAGTTACAATGTATCACAATGTGATAAATAACACTTAAACAAATAAAACTACAGCAAATAAAGGCAAACAGAAGAACCAACCTTGGAGAGAGAGAGAGATGGGAAAAACATACTAAATAACGTGAGTGGTCGTGAATGAGGGACTTACCTGCCAGTCTGGAAACCCGTTCGACAGGAGCCCTTAAGGACCTGACCATTTAAATCCGATACCCATTTATATCTTCGCCATCCACCAATACATTCAATTAGTTCAAATGGTAATTATCCCCGCATCAGACAGCTTTAAGAAATTCTCCGTGAATACCTTCAGTCATACTTGAAGGTCAAAACACAATTGGTGACACATCGTGTTAATACGATATTAATTGAGACATTTAACAAGCGCTTAACGGTGACACCTCCACTGTCTCGCGGAAAGCGGCGTTTTTTTTAATACTTTTTTTTCACCGAATGTCAAAATCCAGATTGCAAGACATGTTGGGGGGGGGGGGGGGGGGGAGGGGTTGCTTGGGAAGGGCGCGACCCCCCCGTCCCCTCCCCCCCCGTCCCCTCCAGGATTTCCCCAGGCCCAGACCCAGGTGAGTTTCCCCGCATAAGGACCTCGCAAGCGGGTATCTCACGCTCACCGTTTAAACAGCTAATACATTCTAACCTTGCACCCACCACAGGATGTTGTGTTGATGGTTGGCCGTCAACATATTCTGATAGTTCATGCTGTACTGTTTTATTCATAACATTTTGTCATTTAAAAAAATACAACAAACTATTTTGTAAAATAATGTAATACTGTGTTGATCTGTGCTCCTTGGCTGATTTCTCCACCCAAACGATTTCATGCCAAACTTAAATAACAGATGGAATAAAATGTTGCGAGAGGGAAAGGGTTGTGGTGCGGCTGAGTGTTGTTCCGTCACATTTGCTGACTATTCCCTGTCCCTATTATTTCATTGTTAAGTTATAAAATGGTTGACTGAACTTGTTTGTTCATTGGGTGTAATTAACGCCAGTCTCCATAGACTATGATTTTGTCACCAGATTTCCATGTGCTCTAAATAAAGGGCTCATATGAACGTGTTATCCCAGTGTCAGTGAGAGCGGCGCCTCGTTGAGCTCCGCGGTTCTATAGAGGGGGAGCAGAGGGAGAAATCTGAAAGGGGTACCGTGTAATTCTGCAGGAATGGAGCGGAATTCGCAAACAGTAGAGTATAATGTTACAGACATAGACCGGGATCTGGTGTCCGAGGGATGGTTTGTTACCGGTACAATTAGCAATTTTGGAACGGGAAAGTGGAATGTGACAAGAATGGTCAGAAACGTCTTCTGGATGTCCCAACATATATTTGCAGATTACGATGGTCTGACATTAAACCTACGCATCGCTTATGCACTAGCGACCATGAAACTGATTTACTACCCTCTACTCGCTATTGTTGCTGTTCCGGGTATGTTTATGTCCAACTACTAATTCTGTGTGTCGTGTTCCATTCACCTATTAATTTCTTTGAATGATATTCACCATCTTCAGCCGACAGTGCACCTGCTAGCCAAACTCATTATTGTGTATCTCTCTGTACAGGAACATGTTTTTAAACTTGATGTCTTCCCGCGGTTAATCTGCCTATTTTCTTCCAAATCTCGTGTATGTAATTTATCCGTTTCTTTCACTTCCTGACAGTGAATATAGTGACGATTATGATCCTGTCCCGGGGAAAGTGTGGTCTTTCCAAAGGTGTCACTCGCTACCTGGTGGGCATGGCAGCGTCAGATCTACTGGTGCTTCTCTTCGATCTGATACTGAGGCAGATTCCGATTGCATATCGGGATTATTTCACATTCCTGCGCGCCATCCGCATCTGTAATCTCCACGCCATCGTTCTTCACACAGCTACCGATTGCTCAGTCTGGTTCACTGTCACGTTTACCTTTGATCGATTTGTGGCCATTTGTTGCCAGAAGCTGAAAACTAAATATTGTACCGAGAGAACGGCGGCTGTGGTTCTAGGGACAGTGAGTGTTTTGAGCTCTTTAAAGAACATTACATGGTATTTCATGCTCACCGCTGAATATTCACTCGCCTATGCCCGCTGGTTTTGTATGCCAAGAGTCCAACTTGTGGAATCACAGGTTTGGGGAGCGATCGAACTCCTTCATTACATCCTTACCCCTGTGGTCCCATTTATATTGGTTCTGTTACTTAATGCTTTAACCATCAGGCACGTTTTAGTGGCCAGCAGAGCCCGCAAGAGACTACGGGACACCAGCAATCGGGAGAATCCCAGGGACCCAGAGATGGAGAGTCGCAGGAAATCCCTCATATTACTGCTTGTCATTTCAGGCAATTTCATCCTGTTATGGGCTCTGTTTACAGTGTTCTATCTGTGGAACCGACTGCGGGTTTTGAATTCTGTGCCTACGTTTCCTCCTAGGTCGATGCAAGAACTTTGTTTCATGCTGCAGCTCCTGAGTTGCTGCACAAACACTGCCCTTTACGCTGTGACCCAGACTCCGTTTAGGGAACAACTGAAGGAAGTGATCAGATATCCTTTTACCATGCTTAGAAAATGCACCATGTGATCAGAGGAACTGCAAACTCCCAGTTACTAACCCACCCGATCGACTTCCCTTTCATCAATTCCATGAATAGTGTGGTTCTGCCTCTCTGTGATCCATTCCGTGCGAATCAGCCAGGTTTACAGACTCAGTTCACTCTCTCTAGCCAATTCAGTTTCCTTACGTCCTCGCCACCATTTTACGACATCATCCCCACCGGGTAATCTGATTGTATCACTAATTTTCCTTTTGGATTAGGATGCTTACCGCTGCTTGGTCATTTCAGTTTTAGCGTGGAAACTCCTCACGTATTTAAGAATATCTCAACCAATATCAATACGAATTTTAATAATCGCCAAAGTAGCGTTAACGTTCCTACATAATCAACATGTAGATTAGTTTTCCGACATTCCACTGTGTTAGTGTTTCTGCGAGCCTGTGATATTTTGACTCAAAATAAAGCACTTTTGTAAATCTGGCCGACTGCACAGTTTCTTTAGTCTTCACTTCGTTGTTTTTATTCCCTGGCGTTTTTTCCCGTTGTAATTCTGTGATTCTGTGTAATTCTGTGTCATGTAGCGGTTGCACATCCTGCAACACTGATTTTATGCTTACGTGCAAATCTTGATTAACCTGCAGCATGTTCCCCAAGGTACCAGTCCCCGATCCGAAACCTCTTGTTTCGACACTGGTCGTTACCCCATCACATTATTTGGAACATATGCCAATCTATAGCGTACGAAAGCGTGGTTAGAACATTGTAAAACCTGCCGTTCTTGTTGAGCAGCATTCCTGGTCCGGTTGGCAGGTACGTGTATCGGAATATACTGCATTGTAATCCCCTCTTGCTGTTGCACATGCAATCCACATTCTGTCGGCCTATCTCCGTGTTATACAGGAGGAACAATCAGAATGTATATCATAGTTTTGACAACAATCATTTAAAGATGCTGACTCTCCATAGGTGACATTCATTGCAATCACTCTGATAATATAAATTCACTGCTAAACATGTGGCGGACGTCTTTACTTTCAATGAAACACCATTATGCTGTGCAGACATCCTCCACCCGGCATTATGGTTCTGCCTGAAATCGCCATGTTTTATCCTAACACCAATTCTATTGATATATGTTGCATAGTCACTAATAACGGGCCAATAGTTTTCTAAGTTGCCTAAATTGTAACCAAAAGCCGCGTTTCACGCGCTCAAATGCGTGGGTTGGAGATTTTCCTTATTTTTTGTCTCGTGGCTCAATACCACAATGAAGGGTGTCACTTAATTGAATTATTGATAGTAGTTAGTCAGTCTCCAGAACTCGTTGCGTTTCTGGAAAAGATATAATGAGAGGGCGCCAAAAGTATTCCATCCCCTACTCCCAATACCTCCGTTTACGTCGCATCTGCTCCCAGGATGAGCTGTTCCACACCAGGGCATCGGAAATGTGCTAATTCTTCAGGGACCCCTACTATAGATGAGGCTCTCACCAGGGTCTCTTCAATACCCCGCAACACTGCTCTTTCTCCCCATGCCGTCGATTTTTGGTGGCAGTTGAGGACAAGGGGGGGGGGGGGGGGGGGCGACTCGTTAGACTGTCCTTGTTAGAGTGGGGGGGATGGAGAGTGAGAACGGAGCTACGGGATATAGAAGAGACCCTGGTGAGAGCATAATTTATAGTCGAAGAGTATAAGAACCTCCGTTCCATAAAGAATGAAGACATCTTCAATGCCCTGGTTTGGAACACCTCATATTGGGTGCAGATGCGGCGTAGACGGAGGAATTGGTAGTAGTGAATGCTTACAGGAAGCAGGGTGGGAAGACGTGTAGTCCAGATAGCCATGGGAGTCAGTGGGTTTGTAGTAGATGTTGGTCAGTAGTTACCTGCGATGGAGATAGTGGGGTCAAGAAACGGTAGGGAGTTGTCGGAAATGGTCCAGGTGCATTTGAGTGCTGGATGGAATGTAGTTGTGAAATGGATGAAGTCAATGAGTTCTGCGTGGGTGCAAGAGGTAGCACCAATGCAGTCGTCAATGTAGCGGAGGTAGAGTCCGGGGACAGGACCACGGTACGTCTCGAACAAAGATTTTTCGACGTACCCTACAAAGAGCCAGGCATAGCTGGGCCCCATGCTCGTGCCATAGTAACGCTTGGATTTGGAGGAAATGGGTGGAGTCAAAGGAAAAGTTGTTGAGGGTAAGGACCAGCTCCGCTAGGCGGAGGAGAGTATCGGTAGACGGGGATTGGTTGGTTCTGCGGTCGGAGAAGCATATATTGCCAATCATCTTGACTTTTTTCTGAAAATGATGTCCTTAAGAATATCACCCTCTTGTTCCAACCACTAAACAAGTGTACATTATAGTATGGCCTCCTGTTCCAAGAACAATTAATGCCGAACCACGGGGACCACAGGACTTAAGAAGATGATGATAAAGCCAGCGTTGACTCGGTTGTGTCGCGCTATCTACTTGACCTTGTAAAATAGTACATGCAAATGGTATCAACAAGTAGAATAATCTGTATAATATTAGAAGTCAGGAGGGTGATTTCAGATATAGAGAAAAGGCACTGACTGCACTCCTCAGCTTCTGTCCACGCGGGCGACCTGTCCTGCTTTACTGCTTTGTTAGGTGCAAGTATCTGCTTCTTGTTTGGGAGGGAGACCCACCGCTCCGATTAATGATTATTGTCAGCTAAATCCATTCCGAAAAAGGAAATAATACAGCAAGAAAATGAGTCTTTGAATGACAATGCGGTATAATCTCCCTACAGTAAACGAACGTAGATGCTTATAATAGATAGGCATTAAAGTGTTGATTTAGGCTTAGGCAACATCACGCATTATTCTTACATTTTCCTCCAATTCCTTAATACACGAAGTTATCGCTAACCTGGGGCGCTATTTCTCCAACTTGACATACACTAATGGAAATACCCGCCTATGCCGACCATCGGCCATCCACACAATTCTGGAGGATTCACTCCCACTGCTAGAGTCAGTCTCTCTTGAAGAATTCGCCAATCTATTCAATAACTTATTTAACATATATATTTCCCGGGAAATTGGACTGATTTACTCGGCGCAACACGATACATGGTTACTTCAGGGTCATCAATATATTCTATTTTTAAAGAAACATCACTGATAATGAGCAGATCTTAGTTATTCGCACTTTGAGTTGCGGAGACAGCTTCCAGTTTCCCATCTTCAGTGCTAACAATGACGGGGCCAGGGCCTGTATACTCATTTAGAAAGCTCTTTTTCAGCCATTTGTCTCCTTGCACAACAGTCCGCCTTGTGCTGCTCTGTACGATGATGTCGAGTCCATGGCGTGTAAACCATTATCGCCATTCAATGGTCTCAGACAATTCCAGCTCATCAACATTAAATATCGTAGCATAAATGCAAACACATATTTATAAATTAGTCGCCATCTGCGCTTGTCTCCATTGAACCATCTTTCAGATGGTCGTCAGGTTTGTAGAAATCTCAAAATAATACAACAGATTTAAGCTGGGCATCGCCTGAGACGATAGAAAACCTCTGGCCCACAACATTTTTTTTTCAAAATGCAAGGCTATTAATACTCATACATGTAAATATTACTCCACAATCAATCTACAGAGGACCACGAAATAACTCAAAAATATCATGATGATAAAAGAGCCCCAAACTGTGACCAACGTCTACGGCGGAGGTAGATATAATTACCATACCAGGCATGATGGACCGAAGGGCCTGTGGTCGCGGATAGACATGATGGACCGAAGGGTATATGCTGACCTTTTCTATGTTTTGCTTTCGAATATCTGACTCGTGGATTTTGTTCAAATAATCTGCGTTTCACAATAATGACTCTTTTAAATCATTAAAAACACAGTTTCAAGCCAGAAAAATAATAGCATCAATTCCCGCTAACCACGCAACAGATAATATATCCCGACAAAGCGACAAAGTTCCCTAAATTAATGCACGACCTCAGGCTCAATCGTTGTGGCAAATATCAGGACCTCAAATCTTTTAATCAACCAAGTCTAAGTACGGATCATAGAAACATAGAAACATAGAAAATAGGAGTAGGCCATTCGGCACTTCGAGCCTGCACCGCCATTCAATATGATCATGGCTGATCATCCAACTTAGAATCCCGTACCTGCCTTCTCTCCACACCCCCTGATCCCCTTCGCCACAAGGGCAACATCTAACCCCTTCTTAAATATAGCCAAAGTACTGGCCTCAACTACCTTCTGTGGCACAGAATTCCAGAGATTCGCCGCTCTCTGTGTAAAAAAATGTTTTTCTCATCTCGGTCCTAAAAGACTTTCTCCTTATCCTTAAACGGTGACCCCTTGTTCTGGACTTCCCCCAACATCGGAAACAATCTTCCTGCATCTAGCCTGTCCAACCCCTAAGAATTTTGTAAGTTTCTATAAGACCCCCCCCCCCCCCCCCCCCCCCCATCAATCTTCTACTTTCAAGCGAGTACAAGCCGTGTCTATCCAGTCTTTCTTCATATGAAAGTCCTGCCATCCCAGGAATCAGTCTGGTGAACATTCTATGGCAAGAATATCTTTCCCCAGATTAGGAGAACAAAACTGTACGCAATACCCCTGGTGTGGTCTCACCCAGACACTGTACAACTGCAGTAGAACCTCCTTGCTCCTATACCTTCACCGGTGATAGAAGCTCGGATATATACTTGACAGAAGTAAGTGAGAGGACCTGCCAAGATGTGAAGGAATTAGAAAGGCAAAGACGGGAATTGGGTTTTCTGAAATTGGAGATTTTAATGTTCGTGCTGTAAGCGACCCCGGCAAAATGTATTCGTGATTTGCATTTTGAAAACCTTAATAACCCTAGCAGGAATAGAACAATATTTTTTGAAAAATATACGTTTCACTAATGTGATAATGCGTTAACCATCGAACACTTTGGTTGTTTTGTCAAGACTTGGACCGTAAGTTACTACACCTCGGTAATTCAATGCTGATATTTACATCGATTACCCATACCGGCAGCGATTCGGACTACCCTGTGGCTGAACATATTCAATTTCAGGTCCGCTTTGAGCCACTTACCCCTTACGATAAACCTATGCCTTCCCGCGTTAGATAACTCTGCTTTGTGGAAATATTTGTTAATTTGGAGGTAGTGGGAAGTGGGAAATCTGGAGTTCCACGCTACCGGCTGGAAGTCGATGAATATATGTGAATAGAAGGTATTATAAATTAGGCGCACACACGTTATTCCCTCCACACATGGAATACAGTGGGAAGAACAATGTCAGGTGTTGGCATTAACTTTTTGCTTTATATTCCTTCCTGTATTTCTCTCCATTTTTTAAATTCTGTCCATGATGGGTCAAGATATCGATTTTGTTCTGAAGAAGGGTTTCGGCCCGAAACGTTGCCTATTTCCTGGGACAGTGAGCTCGCACCATATCTCTACTGATTTCCGTGAGTGTTTTCTACACTCTGTTGAGCAAATGTCTGGGATAAACCTGCATACTTGCATCGTTATCTTCGGATATTCAAAACTGTATGTATGCGAGGTCTGAGAAACTGTACATGCAGGAATCTTAAACGAAAGCAAAATACTGCAGGAACTCGGTGGGTCAGGCAGCATTTATGAAGGGAAATAGACAAACATTGTCTCGGGTCGGGATATTTCCTAATACTGATTGGGACATGGCGGAGGGGGGGGGGGGGGGGGGGGGGGGGGTAGGTGGGTAATGACAAAGCCGGACAACGTCATAGATTGATGCAGATGACGGAGGGAGGTGATTTGCAGATGGGTGGAGTAAATGGCAAAGACTTGTGGAGACGAGGAGAGAAAAGATGTTAGATGGGGAAAGAAAAGGAAGAGTGAAATGTATGCATTTACGAGGAGGGACTGCATTGGTTGGGTTTATTTTCGTTGCAGCGAAAGACGTCGAGGTTGATACCTAATTTAATACACACAATTCTAGCATTGGTAGTATGAGTGGTATAATAATATTTTCCACAGCAGAGGTATCTAAATCTAAAGGCAATAGGTTAACGGTAAATATTTAGTGTGTATCCGAGGGGGAACAATTTGACGCATGTGGCTATTGAATTTTGGAAAACATAGCCTGAGCGGGTAGGGGAGGCAGAAACTAGCAACAAACTGACCAGATATGTAAAATAATATTTGAATCGCCAAAGCATGGAAGGCTATCAACCAAGTGTTGATAAATTGATGGTAGTAATATAGAAATTTGTCTGCTGGACGGCATGTGGTTGATGGGCCGAATGGGTCTGTTTCTATGTTGTATGACACTATGACTATTGTTTGGAGACTGTGTGGGTTTATCTGAGATGGGATGTAAACAGCAGATACCTTGAATGCGGCAAACTGTGGGAATTCAGTAGGTGACGTCACATGCTGCGAGTACTTTAATAAATACATGCGTCCTCAGTAATGCGTAAAGAAGGTGTTAAGCTGGTGAACCGCGTGTTGGGGGCGAGCACTAGGAACGCGTAAAACATCAGTGGAACAGGTGAAGGAATGTGGACACCAATACTTCCAAATGCCACAGCGCAGAAAACGCTTAAGATAAGCGCAATTTATTAACATAAACAGCAAGGCGGGTCAAGTGGGACACCACCGCGTATTGTTCGTTTGATCTCAGGACTGAATGCATTTTAAAGTTAGAATCCGTGGAAATTTCATCGCATTCCTTAGTTGTTCCCTAAATTTAGCCTGAGTCACGACGTAAAGAGCTGTGTTCGTGCAGCAGCTCAAGAGCTGCAGCATGAAGCAGAGTTGTCGCATAGATGCTGGTGGAATTGCAACCACCACCCCCAAAAATCGCAGTCGGTTCCACACGTAATACACCGTGAATAGAGCCCATAACAGGATGAAATTTCCCGAGATAACCAGCAGTAAAATGAGGGATTTCCGACGGTTCTCCATCTCCGGGTCTCTCGCACTATCCCCATGATTGGGTGCCCGGAGTCTCTTGCGGGATCGGCTGGCCATTAAAACGTACCTGATAGTTAAAGCATTGAGAAGCAGAACCAGGATAAATGGGGTGATAGGGGTGAAGAGGTAGTGAGCGAGTTCGATTCCTGCCCAGACCGGTGAATTCACGAGACGGTCTCTTGGCATACAAAACCAGACGGCATACGCAAGAGAATATTCAGATGTGAGCATAAAATGCCAGGTGATGTTCTTTAAAAAGCTCAGCCCAGTCACTGTTCCTAGAACCATAGCCGCTGTTCTCCCCTGACAATAGTTATTTTTCAGTTTCTGGCAACAAATGGCCACAAATCGATCAAAGGTGAACGCGACGGTGAACCAAACCGAGCAGTCTGTGGCTGTGAAAAGCAGAACGGCGTGAATATCGCAAACCGGGATAGATCGCACGAAAGTGAAATAATCCCGATAAGCAATTGGAATCTGCCTCAAAATCACGTCGAAGACAACGACTAGTAGATCTGCTGCTGCCATGGCCACGAGGTAGCGAGTGACACACTTGGAGAGGCCGCTCTTTCCCCGGGATAGGATAACAATCGTCACCAAGTTAACTGCGTGTACGGGAAATAAACAGGAAAATTGCATATTAGGCGGAAACATAAACATGATACCGAATCTCATTTACCAAGCGGCCGTAGTTTCGGTCACACACTGACTTCCTTCCACGGCTTCCTTCACCGTTCCAACCAAA
The DNA here is from genome assembly GCF_028641065.1 of Leucoraja erinaceus. Classification (NCBI taxonomy): domain Eukaryota; kingdom Metazoa; phylum Chordata; class Chondrichthyes; order Rajiformes; family Rajidae; genus Leucoraja; species Leucoraja erinaceus. The sequence goes on along the minus strand of NC_073400.1, from coordinate 20,146,409 downwards.
TTCACGATAATTTCGAGGAACAATACCTCACATTTGAAACAGTATGTTACAACTTACAGAACTCAATAACAACACAGTTAGTTTTCTGTTTCAGCATATACTACTTAAAAAAACTGAACTTTTGGTTTCTGAAGTTCCATTGCCATCTGGGTTTGACTTCCATCATCGTTACTATATGGTTAAGTCAATTGGTCTCTACAGATCTTCGCTCTCTGCTCTCCTCTCTCACTGTCGCAGTGTCTTTTTTAGATGTCATATTTGATTCCGTTGGAGACCTATCAATCTCTACGAACAACCATCCCTCTGTCCTCGTAGTTACTGCCTAACCCTCCGACCAAATCAGTATTTCCAGATTTATTCCATATTTCCAGCTTCCCCCCCTTTTGGTCTAGGAGTTAACGAGTTAATTTTAAAGACACGGCATAGTCAGGAAACATCCATTATATTTACGAACGTGTGTCGAGTCTTAGCCAGAGAACTTTGTCAGTTTCGTAGTAGGAAACATTTGACAAATATAGAAGTTTACTTTAGTGATACTGCGCGGTAACAGGCCCTTCGGCCCAACGAGTCTGCACCGACCAGCGATCCACGCACTTTAGTTAATACTCACACTGTAAGGACAAATTATATTTATACCAAGCCAATTACAAACCTGTAACCTACAAACCTGTACGTCTTTGGAGTGTTGGAGGAAACCGAAGATCTGGGACAAAACCCACGCAGGTCACGGGGAGAACGTGTGAACTCCGTGCAGACAGCACCCGTAGTCTGGATGGGCGCTCAAAAGGCGGAGCAGAATGTGAACAATCGGGAAATGGATACAATATTTTATTCCGATCTGAGCGAAAGACACGCTTTTCATTAATTATTTGCTGGACTATATATATTTTCTTATTTCATGGGAGGTTCTGAATCATGAGATGGGATTTAAACAGCAGATACCCTGAACACGGCAAACTGTGGGAATTCAGTCGGTGACGTCACATGCTGCGAGTACTTTAATAAATACATGCGTCCTCAGTAAGGCGTAATGAAGATGTTAAACTGGTGAACCGTGTGTGTGTGTGTGTGTGTGTGTGTGTGTGTGTGTGTGTGTGTGTGTGTGTGTGAGAGAGAGAGAGAGTGTGTGTGAGTGGGAGAGAGGGGGGTAAAACAGCCAATGCTCAATCTGAGTCAACGATCGTTTCCAGAAGACGATGGAACTAGTAAAACGTCTGTGGATTGGTTTGTGGCTTCTCGCAATTCTACAATTGAGAAACGTCAACCCAGTAAACTGATCGTTCCGATTTCTGATAGATAGAATCTAAGAATTACTAGTACACACGGTAAAGTTTAGGAGCGTGTGACTTCCTAATAACTGAATACAATCAGCGCAGTTTCCGTAATTTATACCTGGATTAAGTGAAGCGCCGGGAGCAACAGGACAGCGGGGATGGGTGAGGGTTCTGGAAAGACATTCGTATTGAAATACAATGTACAATATATATATATATGATCTACACAATGTGATGTTGGAAAGAGACTTACCAGGAACAGCAATAAAAGCGAGAAGGGGATAATAAACGAATTTAATGGTAATGAGTGCATAAGCAATCCGCAGGTTCACAGTCAGACCTTCATAATTTCCAAAGATATATTGGGACATCCAGAATACATTCCTCTCCATTCCTCTTTTAGTCCATTCTCTTGTTCCCAGATTCGGGTCCATTGTTGAAACACCAGGCTCCATTGTTCCTCCACCCTCGTTCATCCTTCCTTCTGGTCTGAAGGCCTGATGTCAACGACACTGATTATTTATTGAAATGAATGTCTAAGAATAGAAAAGGGAGACTCTTCCGTGACTCAATTACAGTCCATGGAGAACGAAATTAATTGCAGCCAAGGAACAAACACATACGTGATTTGAAGATATTGTGTAACCAGGACAGGGAACACCAGATGGCGTTAGTTAAAGCCTATTCGGTAGCACAGCAAATAACTGTTTAGCCGTTTATGAAAACACCCAAACGGACACAGATAAAATAACTTAAATGCAAGCGCTAGAACGTCACGACATTAGATGTTCCACAAAACCATGGGTAATGTATAAAACAATATCACATTCACTAGGTGATGTACATTAAACATTGTTACTGGTGCACTACAACTCTCTCTCTCTGTCTCCCTCTTTGACCTGATTGTCGCACCATAGGCGCTAAATTATACGAACTTTGTTAGAAATGGTAATTACGGAACACAGTGCTGACCTACTGGATGGTTTAACTGCTTCGCTGTATATTCTTGAGAGAGTACGTATATATGAGGTGTTCTGTTGAAAATATTTATATATATTACCTATGTCACACCAGGTTTTACTACATACACGCTGCTACACTGATTTCAGTACAAGATGAAAACGTTGAGTTTACGGCTGTGGACGCAGTCAGGAGACCCGGATGGTAGTTTGCCTCCCTGGTGCCAGGGTCAGGGACGTGGCTGAACGTGTCCAAGATATCCTGAAATGGGAGGGAGAGGAGCCTGAGGTCGTGGTACACATGGGTACCAATGACATAGGTAGAAAAAGAGAAGAGGCCATGAAAGGATAATTTAGGGAGTTAGGAGGAGAGTTAAGGAGAAGGACCAAAAAAGTAACAATCTCATGATTACTGCCTGTGCCACGAGACAGTGTGAGTAGGAATGGAGTGAGGTAGAGGATAAACGCGTGGCTGAGTGACTGGTGCAGAGGGCAGGGATTCAAGTTTCTGGATCATTGGGACCTCTTTTGGGGAAGGTGTGACCTGTACAGAAAGGACGGGTTGCACTTGAACCCGATGGGGACCAATATCCTGGCGAGGGGATTTGCAAAGGCTATTGTGGAGACTTTAAACTAGAACGGTTGGGGGGAGGGACTCAAATAGAGAAAGCTAGTAGACAGCATGTAAGGCAGGAGGCAGAGAAGGGAAGCACTCCGACCCAACATGTAGGGGAGAAAGAAGAAAAAGATAATAAACAGAGAATAAGACGTGGTGAGTTTCTTAAATGTGTATATTTTAATGTTCGGAGCATTTTAAGAAAGGTGGATGAGCTTAGAGCCTGGATTGACACCTGGAAGTATGATGTTGTGGCGATTAGTGAAACGTGGTTGCAGGATGGCTGTGATTGGAAACTAAATATTCCAGGATTTCATTGCTTCAGGTGTCATAGAATTGGAGGGGCAAGTGGTGGAGGTGCTTGCTTGTCAGGGAAGATATTACTGCAGTGCTTTGGCAGGATAGATTAGAGGGCTCGTCTAGGGAGGCTATTTGGGTGGAACTGAGAAATGGGAAAGGTGTAGCAACACTTATAGGGGTGTATTATAGACCGCCTAATGGGGAGCGAGAATTGGAAGAGCAAATATGTAAGGAGATAGCAGATATTAGTAGTAAGCACAAGGTAGTGATTGTGGGAGATTTCAATTTTCCACACATAGACTAGGAATCACATTCTGTAAAATGGCTGGATGGTTTGGAGTTTGTAAAATGTGTGCAGGATAGATTTTTGCAGCAATACATAGAGGTACCTACTAGAGAAGGGGCAGTGCTGGTCCTCCTGTTAGGAAATGAGACAGGTCAGGTGGCGGAGGTATGCGTTGGGGAGCACTTCGGGTCCAGTGATTACAATACCATTAGTTTAATATAATTATGGAGAAGGACAGAACTGGACCAAGGGTTGAGATTTGTGATTGGAGAAATGCTAACTTTGAGGAGATTCGAAAGGATTTAAAATGAGTGAAGTGGGACATTTTGTTTGATGGGAAGGGTGAAGAAGAGAAATGGAGGACATTTTAAGAGTACAAAATCTTTACGTCCCTGTTCGGTTGAAAGGAAATAGTAATAATTGGAAAGAGCCATGGTTTTCATGGGAAATTGGCCACTTGGTTCGGAAAAAGAGAGAGATCTACAATAAATATAGGCAGCATGGAGTAAATGAGGTGCTTGAGGAGTATAAAGAATGTAAAAAGAATCTTAAGAAATAAATTAAAAAAGCTAAAATAAGATATGAGGTTGCTTTGGCAAGTAAGGTGAAAGTAAATGCAAAGGGTTTCTACAGCTATATTAATAGCAAAAGGATAACAGGGATAAAATGTGCCCATTAGAGAGTCAGAGTGGACAGCTTTCTGCAGAGCCAAAAGAGATGGGGAGATATTGAACAATTTATTTTCTTCGGTATTCACCAAGGAGAAGGATATTGAATTATGTGAGATAACGGAAACAAGTAGAGTAGCTACGGAAACTATGAGATTCAAAGAAGAGGAAGTACGGGCACTTTAGAAAAATATAAAAGTGGATAAGTCTCCAGGTCCTGACAGGATATTCCCTAGAACATTGAGGGAAGTTAGTGTAGCAATAGCAGGGACTATGACAGAAATATTTCAAATGTCATTAGAAACGGGAATGGTGCCAGAGGATTGGGTACTGCGCATGTTGTTCCATGGTTTAAAAAGGGTTCTAAGAGTAAACCTAGCAATTTAGACCTGTTAGTTTGACGTCAGTGGTAGGGAAACTAATGGAAAGGATACCTAGAGATTATATATATAAGCATCTGGATAAACATGATCTGATTAGGAACAGTCAACATGGATTTGTGCCTGGAAGATCATGTTTGACTAATCTAAGATGAATGGTGGAATCCGCGACGCTTCCTCGCCTCGCCTAGACCGCATCGCTTGCCGCAATTCATTAATAAAATGGATACATGCTTTACTGCTGTGGCTCTGAATGTTCTGATTGCTCCCTAGTCCACCAGTGCAGTTCCCTTTACACGATCGCATTGCGACATTTTGCAGTCCTTGCGATTCCGAGTTAAGCTCGTGGAGCTGTTCTCACTTCAGGTAGGTCAGCGCCTGAATGTAGTTCCTTGCCTTAAACTCAACGTTTTCATCTTGTACTGAAATCAGTGTAGCAGCGTGGATGTAGGAAAACCTGGTGTAACATGGGTAATATCTATATTACTAAAATTCTGTTCTTGGCCGGTTTTGGCAATCTGTGCTGCAATTTCCGAGAGAACGCCGCCACCTACGGCCGTCATTTTTGGCCACCTCGCTCAGAGCCCCCTCCGCCGTATGTGTGCTGAGGATTTTTCCCGTCGATTAAATATGACAGAGATATTAACGATTTTACAAAATTCCCCATTCTCTCTGCTGCCCCCGCTGGCAGCAGGGGGAGGGACTATAAAACCAGGATGTGGTGTGCCTCATTCAGTCTCTTCAAGATGGAGGAAGGCAGAGGGTCACGTCTCTCTGAGTTGTGAATAACACTGAACACATGTTCACACTACTGTGAGTAAGTACCCTTAATGTGGTTTGAAAATGAAAATATGGTTAAAGTAAAAAAGCACTGCCTGCAAATGGTTGTTTGGGTTGAAATAAAAAGGCACTCGCTCTCTCCCCTTCTCTACTCTCCCCCCCCCTCTCCCTCCCCCCCCCCTCTCCTCTCCACCCTTCTCTCCCCCCCCTCATCTCCTCCCCCTCTCCTCTCCCCCCTCTCCCCTCTCCTGCCCCCCCCTCTACTCCCCCCCCCTCTCTCCTCTCTCCACCCCCTCTCCTCTCTCCCCCCTTTCCTCTCTCCCCCTCTCCTATGGGGTAAAATGAGCAAATTAATAATATTAATATTATATCAAGGGCGGTAATTAGTGTGAGTGCGGGGGGGATAGTTAGTGTGTGACGCTGCATGCCGCCTCCCCCCCCCCCCCACCCCCCCCCCCCCCCCCCCCCCCCCCCCCCCCCCCCCCCACAACCGCACTTTGGGGGAACAGACCCACAGTCTGCACTTGGTCTAGTAAATAAATATCTTCAACAGAACACCTCATATGTACGTACTCTCTCAAGAATATACAGATAAGTAGTTAAACTATCCAGTAGGTCAGCACTGTGTGCCGTAATTACCATTTCTAACAAAGTTCGTATAATTTAGCGCCTATGGTGCAACAATCAGATCAAAGAGAGAGAGAGAGAGAGAGAGAGAGAGAGAGAGAGAGAGAGAGCTGTAGTGCACAGGTAACAATGTTTAATGCACATCACCTAGTGAATGTGATATTGTTTTATACATTACCCATGGTTTTGTGGAACATCTAATGTCGTAACGTTCTAGCGCTTGCATTTAAGTTATTTTATCTGTGTCCGTTTGTGTGTTTTCATAAACGGCTAAACAGTTATTTGCTGTGCTACCGAATAGGCCTTAACTAACGCCATCTGGGGTTCCCTGTCCTGGTTACACAATATCTTCAAATCACGTATGTGTTTGTTCCTTGGCTGCAATTAATTTCGTTCTCCATGGACTGTAATTGAGTCACGGAAGAGTCTCCCTTTTCTATTCTTAGACATTCATTTCAATAAATAATCAGTGTCGTTGACATCAGGCCCTCTAACACCAGAAGGAAGGATGAACGAGGGTGGAGGAACAATGGAGCCTGGTGTTTCAACAATGGACCCGAATCTGGGAACAAGAGAATGGACTAAAAGAGGAATGGAGAGGAATATCTTCTGGATGTCCCAATATATCTTTGGAAATTATGACGGTCTGACGTTGAACATGCGGATTGCTTATGCACTCATTACCATTAAATTCGTTTATTATCCCCTTCTCGCTTTTATTGCTGTTCCTGGTAAGTCTCTTTCCAACATCACATTGTGTAGATCATATATATATATATTGTACATTGTATTTCAATACGAATGTCTTTCCAGAACCCTCACCCATCCCCGCTGTCCTGTTGCTTCCGGAATTTATTACTTATCTGCGCTTTTGGAGAAAATGGTCACATCATCTGGATTCATCCATGCTATTTTTCCGAAATATTTTGCTCTGCAAATGATGCCATGCTAAATACGCATTTGGAAATAGCTCATGATTCAGAACTTCCCATGAAATAAGAAAACATATATAATCCAGCAAATAATTAATGAAAAGCATGTCTTTCGCTCAGATCAGAATACAATATTTTATCCATTTCCCGATTGTTCACATTCTGCTCCGCAAATGCTCCGCCTTTTGAGCGTTCATCCAGACTACGGGTGCTGTCTGTACGGAGTACACACGTTCTCCCCGTGACCTGCGTGGGGTTTCTCTTAGATCTTCGGTTTCCTCCAACAATCCAAAGACGTACAGGTTTGTAGGTTAATCGGCTTGGTATAAATGTAATTTGTACATTGTGAGTATTAACTAAAGTGCGGGGATCGCTGGTCGGTGCGGACTCGTTGGGCCGAAGGGCAGTATCACCAAAAGTATCACCGCGCAGTATCACCAAACTAAACTTTTATATTTGCCAAATGTTTCCTACTACGAAACTGACAAAGTTTTCTGGCTAAGACTCGACACACGTTCGTAAATATAATGGATGTTTCCTGAATATGCCGCTGTCTTTAAAATTAACTCGTTAACTCCTAGACCAAAAGGGGGGAAGCTGGAAATATGGAAGAAATCTGGAAATGCTAATTTGGTCGGCGGGTTAGGCAGCAACTACGAGGACAGAGGGATGGTTATTCGGAGAGATTGATAGGTCTCCATCGGAATTAAATATGACATCTAAAAAAGACACTGCGGCAGTGAGAGAGGAGAGCAGAGAGCGAAGGTCTGTAAAGACCAATTGACTTAACCATATAGTAACGATGATGGAGGCCAAACCCAGATGGCAATGGAACTTCAGAAACCAAAAGTTTAGTTTTTTTAGTAGTATATGTTGAAACACAAAATTAACTGTGTTGTTATTTAGTTCTGTAAGTTGTAACATACTGTTTCAAATGTGAGGTATTGTTCCTCGAAATTATGGTGAATTTGGTTGGAACGGTGAAGGAAGCCGTGGAAGGAAGTCAGTGTGTGACCGAAACTATGGCCGCTTGATGAGATTCGGTATCATGTTTATGTTCATAATATAGGTGTTCATAAAACTATCACCAAACCTTCGCTTTTCCTCACTATTTAAACGGAGATGTAATATCACGTAATGGATATTCAGCTTTAATTTGTAAATAACAGCTGATGTCAATATTCCTTCTCAAATATCTTGTTGGCCAGCGATGATCCATTTTAGTACCACGCTACCCGGCACCTTTCCATCACCACCTAGGAGACTGTTGTCCTGCGCCCTATTTAAGAACGTATGAGTTCGTTTAATTTTGCTCTGCGCTTACTGCGTCCATTCTGTTTGCACATTGCATTAAACTGCACCTTCCTGAGATTGTCATTTCACCGATTCAGTCCTGATTTCACGGTGTATGTTGCTCTCCATGTCTGCTCCGTCAGCGTTTTTGAGCATTTCTGCTTACTGTCTCTCTATTCATCGTGTCATATGATGTCCTGCACACCAGGGTTGCTGTCCGTAACTGGATTACTGAATATACTATGTATCAGGGTATCTGTGCTCTAGCGACACCTCTGGAAAAATCCACTTTGTTCAATGAACCGACGCACGTTTATTTTGCTGTCTGGCTTTTAACCAGTCTCCAAATGATTTACATTTTAATTGAACGCACGTCCACCCTATTATTAAAATACGTTTATCGGATATATGAGGACATTGTTGCATTTAGGAACGAGATATTTATTAGAGGCAGCCATAACCGTGCTTTAAAATTGTTGTAAAGCAGATTCTTATTATTTACAATATTCAAATTGCAGTCAGGAAACACCAGAATGTGAGGACTATTAAAGGTATGTGATGATATACAATTCTTAATGAACTTCAGTCAAGAGATCTGAACCATTGCTGTTATTGTGTGGTGGACATAATGCATTATAGGGAGTCAGCCCAGGTTTTCGCTCCAATCTTTATCCAGTAACTATTGGTCAATATAAGGGAATCAGGAAAATTTTCAGCTCATATTAATGATCTCTAACGGTGGATCTGGGTTTGCTGAATGGGACCAGGGACTACACCAGCTTGCAACAAATATGCAGCTGAGACAATGATCTTCATTGGCGTCAGCATCGACAACATTAACAATCTTCATCTCCACACAACCATATCATACCACAATGTTTAATGGAACGGAATCGAGTAAAGTTTCGCTCTGACTTGCAACGAGCTGGACCTGACCGAGAGTTTACAGAAAAGAGCAGATTCTTTTGATATATGATAAAGGTGGAATTTGAGATCAATTACGCAACGAAAGGGGTAAAGTTTAAAATTTGCCGATGCTGCAAACCGTGCTGGTGCAGAGGGGGATGTTTGCGACTTAAAAGTGTGTGATAAGATAACGTTAAGAATGATTGCCTAAACATTTCCCAGGTAGGAAACAGCTCAATAAACCACTAACAGAAACATGTCTTTGTTACAGCGCGTGGCTTATAGATGGAAGGGGAGAGGTAAACTGAGAGATTTAAAAACTAACCAGATAAAACTTGTTAGCGACCAAGAGGCAAGAGTGTTTTATTGTCTTATTCCAGATAGAACAATGACATTCTGACTTGCAGCACAACAGAATATGTAAACATAGTACACTGCAAACAATATAATAAACGAGGGAGAGAAATGTTTTTAATTCTTTACCTATTTGGACACAATACCAGGAAATTTGAACTTTTGGCGAGAGTACCGATTTAATTTATTGCAATGGGCCAAGTCATCGGGAGATATTAAGACGAACTGACGAACTCAGTTCGGTTCAGGTTAGTTTATTGTCACGTATACCGAGGCACAAGGATGGTTCCCCTTGTAGTAAAGAACTAGAAGGAGTAACTCGGGTCTCCATAGATGGTGCCTTCCCGTGAATTAACCCAACATTTTGTTTTTTTAAGCATGTGGAAAGTGCTTGGTGAAATGAGGGTTTAAACAAATCTATACGATCATCTAAAAGGGATGAAATAAACAGGATGTGGGGAAATATTTTCGTGCAATGGGCCATGTAATGGGTTCAAACTGAAGGGGACGAATAGCCTCTTCTACTGCATCATTCTATCGTCATTGCCTTTCTATATAACCCCAAAGATCCTCGGGAAACGCGTGATTCTGAAAAATACATTTTTTCTCTTTGGTGTCTACTTGGAATTGCGAACTTTCCTCTCCGCCTAATATGCAATTTTCCTGTTTATTTCCCGTAAACGCAGTTAACTTGGTGACGATTGTTATCCTATCCCGGGGAAAGAGCGGCCTCTCCAAGTGTGTCACTCGCTACCTCGTGGCCATGGCAGCAGCAGATATACTGGTCGTTGTCTTCGACGTGATTTTGAGGAAGATTCCAATTACTTATCGGGATTATTTCACTTTCGTGCGAACTATCCCGGTTTGCGATATTCACGCCGTTCTGCTTTTCACAGCCACAGACTGCTCGGTTTGGTTCACCGTCGCGTTCACCTTTGATCGATTTGTGGCCATTTGTTGCCAGAAACTGAAAACACAATATTGTCAGGGGAGAACAGCGGCTATGGTTGTAGGAACAGTGACTGGGCTGAGCTTTTTAAAGAACATCACCTGGCTTTTTATGCTCACATCTGAATATTCTCTTGCGTATGCCGCCTGGTTTTGTATGCCAAGACTCCGTCTCGTGAAATCACCGGTCTGGGCAGGAATCGAACTGGTTCACTACCTCGTCACCCCTATCATCCCATTTGTCCTGGTTGTGCTTCTCAATGCTTTAACTATCAGGTACGTTTTAATGGCCAGCCGATCCCGCAAGAGACTCCGGGCACCCAATCATGGGGATAGTGCGAGAGACCCGGAGATGGAGAACCGTCGGAAATCCCTAATTTTACTGCTGGTTATCTCGGGAAATTTCATCCTGTTATGGGCTCCATTCACGGTGTATTACGTGTGGAACCGACTGCGATTTTTGGGGGTGGTGGTTGCAATTCCACCATCATCTATGCGACAACTCTGCTTCATGCTGCAGCTCTTGAGCTGCTGCACGAACACAGCTCTTTACGTCGTGACTCAGGCTAAATTTAGGGAACAATTAAGGAATGCGATGAAATTTCCACGGATTCTAACTTTAAAATGCATTCAGTCCTGAGATCAAACGAACAATACGCGGTGGTGTCCCACTTGATCCGCCTTGCTTTTTATGTTAATAAATTGCGCTTATCCTAAGCGTTTTCTGCGCTGTGGCATTTGGAAGTATTGGTGTCCACATTCCTTCACCTGTTCCACTGATGTTTTACGCATTCCTAGTGCTCACCCCCAACACACACACAAACACACACACACACATGTAATGGGTTCAAACTGAAGGGGACGAATAGCCTCTTCTACTGCATCATTCTATCGTCATTGCCTTTCTATATAACCCCAAACACACCCCACACACACACACACCCACGCACACACACACACACACACACACACACACACACACACACACACACACACACACACACACACACACACACACACACACACACACACACACACACACACAAACCCCCCCCCCCCCCACACACACACACACACACACATACACACACACACACACACACACTCACACACACACACACACACACACACACACACACACACACACACACACACACACACACACACACACACACACGGTTCACCAGCTTAACATCTTCATTACGCCTTACTGAAGACGCATATATTTATTGAAGTACTCGCAGCATGTGACGTCACCGACTGAATTCCCACTGCTTGCTGCATTCAGGGCATCTGCTGTTTAAATCACATCTCAGATAAACCTACACAGTCTGCAAATATTAGTCAGAGTGTTATGCAACATAGAAACAGACCCATTCGGCCCATCAACCACATGCCGTCCAGCAGACACATTTCAATGTTTCACCTCCAGTTTAAATTCCATTGGAATATTTTGGAGGACCAAGAAACTAAGAACCAATAATTTATGTTACTACCATCATTTTATCAACATTTGGTTGTATGCACGCCTTCCACTCTTTGGTGATTCAAATATTATTCTACATATCTGGTCAGTTTGTTGCTAGTTTCTGCCTCCCCTACCCGCTCAGGCTATGTTTTCCAAAATTCAATAGCCACATGCGTCAAATTGTTCTCCCTCGGATACACAATAAATATTTTACTGTTTACCCTTCAACTATTGCCTTTAGCTTTAGATACCTCTGCTGTGGAAAATACTATTATACCACTCATACTATCAATGCTAGAATTGTGTGTATTAAATTAGGTATCAACCTCGACATCGTTCGCTGCAACGAGTATAAACCCAACCAATGCAGTCCCTCCTCGTAAATGCATACATTTCACTCTTCCTTTTCTTTCCCCATCTAACATATTTTCTCTCCTCGTCTCCTCAAGTCTCAAATTTACTCCACCCATCTGCAAATCACTCCCCTCCATCATCTGCATCAATCTATGACGTTGTCCGGCTTTGTCATTACCCACCTCCCCCCCCCCCCCCGCTTTCTCCGCCATATTCCAATCAGTATTAGGAAATATCCCGACCCGAGACAATGTTTGTCTATTTCCCTTCATAAATGCTGCCTGACCCACCGAGTTCCTGCAGTATTTTGCTTTCGTTCAAGATTCCTGCATCTACAGTTTCTCAGACCTCGCATATATACAGTTTTGAATATCTGAAGATAATGATGCAAGTATGCAGGTTTATCCCAAACATTTGCCCAAGCAGAGCGTAGAAAACACTCACGGAAATCAGTAGAGATATGGTGCGAGCTCACTGTCCCAACTCGCTGAGAAAAATACAGAACACAGCATACAAAATCGATATCTTGACCACGGACAGATGTGGAACCGCACGCAGTGTCCCTCCACTCAAGCACTGAACGTACAAAAATAGCCACAAACACATTCAGACAAGGCGCTCGCGTACGGATATAGCTACAAAATACGCGCACACACATGCAAAAAAAAATGCCATGACACAAATTAGTCACCAATCTACGTGGGTGCAATTCAATGCAAGCATAAACCGGTAAGCGTCCGGTTTCCATGGTGGCACATACGTGGCGGACACACAAACTTACATAATGACGATAAGGTTATAAACAGAAGTGGGTGCAGTACAAACACTTAGATACTCACGTCAGACACATACATATCCATACAGATAAGCAGATACACATATGTATGCACGCACACATGCATTTAGATTGGATAACACAAGATCAGACAACGAAACAAATACGCGTGCGGACCTTAGTAAGAACAAATCCACACGTCGTATCCGCATCCAAGTGCGCACAAAAGCACATACAGGCAGGCACAGAGACAGGCACCATGTGCGCACACACACAAATGAAGGTGGACACAATATAACAAAGTTTTCATACACGCACATGAAGTGGTGAACCCCCCCCCTCTCTCTCTCTCTCTCTCTCTCACTCTCTCTCTCTCTCTCTCTCTCTCTCTCTCTCTCTCTCTCTCACACACACACACAAACACTCGCGCACGTACACTCACGTACCGACAGACATCGAACAAACAAATGCTGACACCACGTACAGAAGCACTCAAATACATCCACAGCACAGACCTGTCTCTTGGTGTTCTCGCCACCATCCTTCGTTATCCACATATCTAAACATGTTGCATTTCGAAAGTTTCAGGTTTTAATCCTCAAATCCGAAAGTCACTAAGGAAGACATAAATAATTTGCCGGAAATAGCAGGGGACCGCGGGTCAAAGGAGTTGGAGGAATTGAGTGAAATCCAGGTTAGCCGGGAAGTGGCGTTGGGTAAATTGAATGGATTAAAGGCCGAGAAATCCCCAGGGCCAGATAGGCTGCATCCCAGAGTACTTAAAGAAGTAGCTCCAGAAATAGTGGATGCATTAGTAATAATCTTTCAAAACTCTTTAGATTCTGGAGTAGTTCCTGAGGATTGGCGGGTAGCAAACGTAACCCCACTTTTTAAGAGGGAGGGAGAGAGAAAACGGGGAATTACAGACCAGTTAGTCTAACATCGGTAGTGGGGAAACTGCTAGAGTCAGTTATTAAAGATGGGATAGCAGCAAATTTGGAAAGTGGTGAAATCATTGGACAAAGTCAGCATGGATTTACGAAAGGTAAATCATGTCTGACGAATCTTATAGAATTTTTCGAGGATGTAACTAGTAGCATGGATAGGGGAGAACCAGTGGATGTGGTGTATCTGGACTTCCAGAAGGCTTTCGACAAGGTCCCACATAAGAGATTAGTATACGAACTTAAAGTACACGGCATTGGGGGTTCAGAATTGATGTGGATAGAGAACTGGCTGGCAAACAGGAAGCAAAGAGTAGGAGTAAACGGGTCCTTTTCACAATGGCAGGCAGTGACTAGTGGGGTACCGCAAGGCTCAGTGCTGGGACCCCAGCTATTTACAATATATATTAATGATCTGGATGAGGGAATTGAAGGCAATATCTCCAAGTTTGCGGATGAAACTAAGCTGGGGGGCAGTGTTAGTTGTGAGGAGGATGCTAGGAGACTGCAAGGTGACTTGGATAGGCTGGGTGAGTGGGCAAATGTTTGGCAGATGCAGTATAGTGTGGATAAATGTGAGGTTATCCATTTTGGTGACAAAAACAGGAAAGCAGACTATTATCTAAATGATGGCCGACTAGGAAAAGGGGAGATGCAGCGAGACCTGGGTGTCATGGTGCACCAGTCATTGAAAGTAGGCATGCAGGTGCAGCAGACAGTGAAGAAAGCGAATGGTATGTTAGCTTTCATAGCAAAAGGATTTGAGTATAGGAGCAGGGAGGTTCTACTGCAGTTGTACAGGGTCTTGGTGAGACCACACCTGGAGTATTGGGTACAGTTTTGGTCTCCAAATCTGAGGAAGGACATTATTGCCGTAGAGGGAGTGCAGAGAAGGTTCACCAGACTGATTCATGGGATGTCAGGACTGTCTTATGAAGAAAGACTGGATAGACTTGGTTTATACTCTCTAGAATTTAGGAGATTGAGAGGGGATCTTATAGAAACTTACAAAATACTTAAGGGGTTGGACAGGCTAGATGCAGGAAGATTGCTCCCGATGTTGGGGAAGTCCAGGACAAGGGGTCACAGCTTAAGGATAAGGGGGAAATCCTTTAAAACCGAGATGAGAATAACTTTTTTCACACAGAGAGTGGTGAATCTCTGGAACTCTCTGCCGCAGAGGGTAGTCGAGGCCAGTTAATTGGCTATATTAAAGAGGGAGTTAGATGTGGCCCTTGTGGCTAAGGGGATCAGAGGGTATGGAGAGAAGGCAGGTACGGGATACTGAGTTGGATGATCAGCCATGATCATATTGAATGGCGGTGCAGGCTCGAAGGGCCGAATGGCCTACTCCTGCACCTAATTTCTATGTTTCTATGTTTCTATGAAAAGCTAACTCCGTTTTACTCTATATCAATGTCCCTCGTCCTGCTTAATATGTCCAGCATTTTCAGTTTGGATCATGCAAAAACTGTTCTGCGTATCACTGCTCGCGTGCCCGCACACACGCACACACTGGCGCACACTCAGCCTGCATACTCACGCATACACTCACACACGAGCGGACGTGCGTAAGTGAACGCGCCACTATGGCCAGAAGTACTATCAGCTTCACCGATTCTATTCTCACGACATCCACTGACCTGTACAGGTGGAGGCGTATTCTCGCAGACATGGATATGCAAACGCTGATACCCGAGGGAAGCCATATGAGCGAGAACTTTAAATTTGAAAAGAGAACGAGTGGGGAGAGGTGAGCTGGAAATAAAATGAGTGAGGCAGAAAATTAAACAGCATCGGGAATGGAGACAATGCCAAAAGAATCTATAAATACATCAGTGGAAAAGGGTAACTAGAGAGAGAGTGGAACGTCTCAGGAATCAAAGCGGTCACCTCTGTGTGGAGCCACGGAAGATGGGCAAGGTCCTCAATGAGTATTTCTCCTCTGTATTTACCGAGGAGAAGGATAGTAGGACGGAGGAACTTGGGGCAGTCAATGGAAGTGGCTTGAGAGCAGTCAGTGTTACCTTCGAAGAGGTACTGAAGGACATTGCAGGAAACTAGTGAGGAATTTCTGGGAGCCCTGGTTGAAATTTACGAGTCGTTCTTAAATACAGGGGAGGTGCTGGAAGAGTGGAGGGTAGCAAATGTTGTGCCTCTTTGCTGCAGGGGAAATGCTGGGAGCAATAGGCCGGTGAACTTAACATCTGTAGTTGGAAAGTTACGATAGATTATTCCGAACAGGCATTTGGATGGGTAAGGGCAGATTAGGGATAGTCATGTCTCACAAATCTGATTGATTTATTTGAAGTGATTAAAAAGATCGATGAAGGCAGAGCTTCCTACATGGATATCAGTAAGGCGTTCGACAAGGTTCCACATGGTAGGCTGCTGTGGAAGGTTAGATCGCATGCGATCCAAGCGGAGATAGCTGAATGTATAAGGCTTCATGGAAGGAAGCAAAGGGTGATGGTGGAAGAGCGGACTGGAGGCCTGTGACGAGGTGTGCCTCATAGTTCGGTGCTGGGCCGGTTACTGTTTGTCATCTACATCAATGATTTGGATGAGAACATACTGGGCAATTTTGCTGATGATATAAAAGTTAGTGGTTTTGCAGATAGTGAAGATGGTTGTGAAAGATTGCAGCAGGATCTGGATCGATTGGCCAGATGGGCGGAGGAATGGTTGTTGGAATTTAATACAGAGAAGTGCGTGGTGTTGCATTTTGGGGCGTCGAACAAGGGCAGGACCTAAGCAGTAAATGGTAGGCCTCTGGGTAGTGTTGTAGAGCAGAGAGGTCTAGGAGTACATGTGCATTGTTCCTTGAAGCTCGAGTCACAGGTAGATATGGTGGTCAAAAGGGCTTTTGGAACTTTGGCCTTCATCAGTCGCAGTATTCAGTATTGGCAGGTCATGTTGCAGTTGTATAAGACGTTGGTGAGACCGCATTTAGAATATTGTGTTCAGTTATGGGCACCATGTCAAAGGAAATATATTGTCAAGCTTGAAAAGTATTCAGAAAAGATTAATAAGGATGTTGCCAGGACAAGAGTTTGTCTGTTTTGTAGTGTCTGTTTTGGGTGGCTGTGGTTCGGAATATGAGTGTCCTGATATTCCCACTGATGTCAATATATCACGAAAGGTAATGAGGCAATGGACGGATTTTGTATTGATGGACCGATACATATTTAGCTCGGAGATTGAAACTTAAAGTGAACGTTGTATCCATTATGGACGATTAAACTGTTCAGAGATGTATTAGCTAAATTGCAGACAAGGGACTGCAGATGTTACAACTGAACTTCATTCAATGAAGAAAGTGAGACGTTAGCCAAGGAGCACGTGTTCCAATATCGGGTTGACGTGGCGTCGAGAGAAAGGGGCAAACAAATTAGTGAATAAGAGGGAGATTAAAGAGCAACAGAGAGATCGGTGTAAAGAGATGGAAAGGGAGATAAGAAGAGACAGTTTGGAAGAAATAAGGGAAAGCATTCAAAATGCGAGGAAGGTCGATGGTGAGGAAAATATAGAGTACGACAGATGAAGCGAAATGAAGAGCGGCTGCAAGGCAGGCACGCGACAGAAAACAGAGAAAGTGGAAAGAAAGGAGAGAACAATAAAGTAAGCGATGTGAGTATCGAGGGAGACACTGAAACTGGAAGGCTTGAAGGGGCGGGAGCGGAGGCGTAAATGGGAAAAGGCTGGAGTAAAGGAGAGAGTAAATATGTATGTAAAAACGGGAAGCAAGGGGGGGTCCGGGGGGGGGGGGGGGGGGGGGGGGGGGGGGGACGTCAGGTCATCGGGTCAAAAGGCGTGACGCACGGAACAGCTCAATTCTGCTGGAGGACATGGCAGCTTCCGGCACACACACGAAACGCGTATTTTCTTTCCTGTTAAAAACCGTGGAAATTGTCAATTTTTGCGCTGTAAATAATTGTGGAGGGTGACTGGACGCTCTGAACCAAATGCTCTAGTATCTTTGCTCTGAACCGTCACACCACAGCACGAGACTATTTTTTATCCGGAGAAAAAATGAGTCAGGCCCAGGAATAGTTGTTGATTAACCATAGCTGACAATATAAGAGTCTGTTGGTTAATGCATAAATTAACATGTCATTATCCGGCCACTGCTGAAGTGCTGCCAGTGACCGGGATCACAGAGGAAATGAATGACGGTAGAGGATAGGAGGCCGTTGAGATTCACCAGGATGCTGCCTGCGTTAAGGTATTGCTGTTATGAGGAGAGACTGGAAAGGCTAGTATTATATTTATTGCAACGACTGAGCTAAGGGGGAATAGTTGATATGTGTACATTAAATTATGAAGAATATAGGTACGGTAAATATTGAGAAATATTTCCACAAAGCAGAGTTATGTAACGCGGGAAGGCATAGGTTTATCATAAGGGGTAAGAGGTTCAAGGGCGGCGTGAAATAGAATATGTTCAGCCACAGGGTAGTCCGAATCGCTGCCCGTATGGGTGATCGATGTAAATATCAGCACTTGAATTGCCGAGGTATAGTAACTTACGGGCCAAGTCTTGACAAAATAAACAAATAAAGTGTTCGATGGTTAACGCATTATCACAATAGTGAAACGTATATTTTTCAAAAAATATTGTTATATTCCTGCTAGGGTTATTAAGGTTTTCAAAATGCAAATCCCGAATAGATTTTGCCGGGGTCGCTTACAGCATGAACATTAAAATCTCCAATTTCAGAAAACCCAATTCCCGTCTTTGTCCTTCTAACTCCTTCACATCTTGGCAGGTCCTCTCACTTACAAGTATGTTGGCAGGTCCTCCCACTTACTTCTTTCAAGTATACCTCCGAGCTTCTATCACCCATTTACCCTTTCCTTCACCGCGTGCCTCACCCGCCTAACACCCACGCACTATTTCCATTAGGTTTCTTAATCCATCCCCCACTGTTCCTACCTGCCCAACATCCCTCCCGTGTCCACTCTTCCTTTAGCATCAGATGCCATAATAAGCAATTTGTTGTCTCGAGTTATCATTCCCCGGCCACTGCCGCTATCTCCACCCTTCTCTCCATCATCCGACTTCATCTGTCATGTAACGCCTCCCTCCCTTGGATCCACAAATCACTTTCCAGCTAACCCTGCCCCGTCCTTCATCGGTTCATACTGGCTATCTCCCCGATATTTTTTAGTTCAGGTCCCGAAAGATCGTCTGCCCATTTCACACTACAGGTGCTGCCTGTCTGGCTGAGATACGTCAACAGTTTGATCCGTACTTAGACTTGGTTGATTAAAAATATTTGAGGTCCTGATATTTGCCACAACGATTGAGCCTGAGGTTCTGCATTAATTTAAGGAACTTTGTCGTTTTGTCGGGATATTTTATTGTTTCATTGTTAGCGGGAATTGATGCGCTATTATTTTTTTGGGTTGAAACTGTGTTTTAATGAGTTAGTAGCGTCATAATTGTGAAACGCAGAATATTTGAAGCAAATCCACGAGTCAGATATACGAAAGCAAAACATAGAAAAGGTCAGCATATACCCATCGGTCCATCATGTCTATCCGCGACCACAGGCCCTTCGGTCCATCATGCCTGGTATGGTAATTATATCTCCTACCTCCACCGTAGACGTTGGTCACAGTTTGGGGCTCTTTTATCATCATGATATTTTGAGTTATTTCCAGGTCCTCTGTAGATTGATTGTGGAGTAATATTTACATGTATGAGTATTAATAGTCTTGCATTTTGAAAAAAAAAATATTGTGGGCCAGAGGTTTTCTATCATCTCAGGCGATGCCCAGCTTAAATCTGTTGTATTATTTTGAGATTTCTACAAACCTGACGACCATCTGAAAGATGGTTCAATGGAGCCATGCGCAGTGACCGTCTCTAATTTATAAATATGTGTTTGGATTTATGATCCGATATTTAATGTTGATGCTGGAATTGTCTGAGACCCTTCAATGGCGATAACGGTTTACACGCCATGGACTCGACATCATCGTGCAGAGCAGTACAAGGCGGACTGTTGTGCAAGGAGACAAATGGCTGAAAAAAGAGCTTTCAAAACGAGGATACAGGCCCCGGCCCCGTCATTGTTAGCACTGAAGATGGGAAACTGGAAGCTGTCTCCGCAACTCAAAGTGCGAATAACTAAGATCTGCTCATTATCAGTCATGTTTCTTTAAAAATAGAATATATTGGTGACCCTGAAGTAACCATGTATCGTGTTGTGCCGAGTAAATCAGTCCAATTTCCCGGGAAATATATATTTTAAATAAGTTATTGAATAGATTGGCGAATTCTTCAAGAGAGACTGACTCTAGCAGTGGGAGTGAATCCTCCAGAATTGTGTGGATGGCCGGTACACAAAAATGCTGGAGAAACTAATTTTGGATGGATGGCCGATGGTCGGCATAGGCGAGTATTTCCATTAGTGTATGTAAAGTTGGAGAAATAGCGCCCCAGGTTAGCGATAACTTCGCGTATTAAAGAATTGGAGAATCATGTAAGAATAATGTGTGATGTTGCCTAAGCCTAAATCAACACTTTAATGCCTATCTATTATAAGCATCTACGTTCGCTTACTGTAGGGAGATTATACCGTATGTCATTCAAAGACTAATTTTCTTGCTGTATTATTTCCTTTTTCGGAATGGATTTAGTTGACAATAATCATTAATCGGAGCGGTGGGTCTCCCACCCAAACGAGAAGCAGATACTTGCACCTAACAAACCAGGACAGGTCGCC
Organism: Leucoraja erinaceus; assembly: GCF_028641065.1. Lineage (NCBI taxonomy): Eukaryota > Metazoa > Chordata > Chondrichthyes > Rajiformes > Rajidae > Leucoraja > Leucoraja erinaceus. The sequence continues at coordinate 20,125,811 of NC_073400.1, read as the reverse complement.
CGCGTGGAAAGAGGCTGGGGAGTGCATTCAGTGCCGTTTCTCTATATCTGAAATCACCCTCCTGACTTCTAATATTATACAGATTTTTCTACTTGTTGATACCATTTGCATGTGTTATTTTACAAGATCAAGTAGATAGCGCGACACAACGCTGGTTTTATCGTCATCTTCTTAAGGCTCCTTAAGGCCCCGTGGTTTGGGATTAATTGTTCTTGGAACAGGAGGCCATACTATTATGTACACTTGTTTAGTGGTTGGAACAAGAGGGTGATATTCTTAAGGACATCATTTTCAAAAAAAGTCAAGATGATTGGCAATATATGCTTCTCAGACCGCAGAACCAACCAATCCCCGTCTACCAATACTCTCCTCCACCTAGCGGAGCTGGTCCTTACCCTCAACAACTTTTCCTTTGACTCCACCCATTTTCTCCAAATCCAAGGCGTAGCTATGGGCACGAGCATGGGCCCAGCTATGCCTGACTCTTTGTAGGGTACGTCAAAAAATCTTTGCTCGTGACGTACCGTGGCCCTATCCCCGAACTCTACCTCCGCCACATTAACGACTGCATTGGTGCTACCTCTTGCACCCATGCAGAACTCACTGACTTCATCCATTTCACAACTAACTTCCATCCGGCACTCAAATTCACCTGGACCATTTCCGACAACTCCCTATCGTTTCTTGACCTCACTAGCTCCATCGCAAGTAACTGCTGACCGATATCTACTACAAACCCACCGACTCCCATGGCTATCTGGACTACACTTCGTTCCGCCCTGCTTCGGGTCCAGTGATCACAATACCGTTAGTTTCAATATAATTACGGAGAGGGTCAGAACTGGACCAAGGGTTGAGATTTTTGATTGGAGAAAGGCTAACTTTGAGGAGATTTAAGGATTTAAAATTAGTGAATTGGGACATTTTGTTTTATGGGAAGGATGTAGAAGAGATCTAAAGGGGAAATTTTAAGAGTATAGAATCTTTATGTCCCTGTTCGGTTGAAAGGAAGTAATAATAATTGGAAAGAGCCATGGTTTTCAAGGGAAATTGGACACTTGGTTCGAAAAAAGAGAGAGATCTACAATAATTATAGACAGCATGGAGTAAATGAGGTGCTTGAGGAGTATAAAGAATGTAAAAAGAATCGTAAAAAATAAATTAGAAAAGCTAAAAGAAGATATGAGGTTGCTTTGGCAAGTAAGGTGATAGTAAATCCAAAGGGTTTCAACAGCTATATTAATAGCAAAGGGATAACGAGGGATACAATTGGTCCATTATAGTGTCAGAGTGGACAGCTATCTGCAGAGCCAAAAGAGATGGGGAGATGTTGAATAATTTGTTTTCTTCCGGATTCAACTAGGAGAAGGATATTTAATTATGTGAGGTAAGGGAAACAAGTAGAGTAGCGATGGAAACTATGATATTCAAAGAAGAGGAAGTACGGACACTTTTGAAAAATATAAAAGTGGATAAGTCTCCAGGTCCTGACAGGATATTCCCGAGGACATTGCGGGAAGTTAGTGTAGAAATAGCAGGGGCTACGACAGAAATATTTCAAATGTCATTAGAAACGGGAATGGTGCCAGAAGATCGGCGTACTGCGCATGTTGTTCCATTGTTTAATAAGGGTTCTAAGAGTAAACCTATCAATTATAGACCTGTTAGTTTGAGGTCAGTGGTGGGCAAATTAATGGAAAAGATACTTAGAGATAATATATACAAGCATCTGGATAAACAGGGTCTGATTAGGAACAGTCAACATGGATTTGTGCCTGGAAGGTCATGTTTGACTAATCTTCTTAATTTTTTGAAGAGGTTACTAGGGAAATTGATGAGGGTAAACCGGTGGATGTTGTATATATGGACTTCAGTAACGTCTTTGACAAGGTTCCAGGTGGAAGGTTGGTTAAGAAGGTTCAATTGTTGGGTATTAATGGTGGAATAGCAAGATGGATTCAACAGTGGCTGAATGGGAGATGCCAGAGAGTAATGGTGGATGGCTGTTTTTCAGGTTGGAGGCCGGTGACGGGTGGGCTGCCTCAGGGATCTGTGTTGGGTCCACTGTTGCTTGTCATATGCACCAATGATCTGGATGATGGTGTGGTAAGTTGGATTTGTAAACATGCAGATGATACTGAGATAGGTGGTGTTGTGGATAATGAAGTGGATTTTCAAAGTCTACAGAGAGATTTAGGCCATTTGGAAGAGTGAGCTGAAAGATGGCAGATGGAGTTTACTGCTAATAAGTGTGAGGTGCTACATCTTGGTAGGACAAATCTAAATAGGACGTACATGGTAAATGGTAGCGAATTGCGGAATGCAGTTGAACAGAGGGATCTAGGAATAACTGTACATAGTTCCCCGAAGGTGGAATCTCATGTAGATAGGGTGGTAAAGAAAGCTTTTGGTGTGCTGGCCTTTATAAATTAGAGCATTGATTATATGCTGGGATGTAATGGTAAAATTTTCCAATGCATTGGTGAGGCCAATTCTGGAGGATGGTGCACAATTGTGGTCGCCAAATTATAGGAAAGATGTCAACAAAATAGAGTGAGTACAGAGGAGATTTACTAGAATGTTGCCTGGGTTTCAGCAACTAAGTTACAGAGAAAGGTTGAACACGTTAGGTCTTTATTCTTTGGAGCGCAGAAGGTTAAGTCGGGACTTGATAGAGGTCTTTAAAATGATGAGAGGGATAGACAGAGTTGACGTGGATAATCTTTTTCCATTGAGAGTAGAGAAGATTCAATCAAGAGGACATGATTTGAGAATTAAGGGCAGAAGTTTAGTGGTAACATGAGGGGGCACTTCTTTACTCAGAGAGTGGTAGCTGTGTGGAATGAGCTTCCAGTGGAAGTTGTGGAGCAGGTTCGATTTTATCATTTAAAAATAAATTGGATAGGTATATGGACGGGAAAGGAATGGAGGATTATGGGCTGAGTGCAGGTGGATGGGGCTAAGGGAGAATACGTGTTCAGCACGGACTAGAAGGGCCGAGATGGCCTGTTTCCGTGCTGTACTTGTTATATTGTCTATATGGTTATAAGACAAGGAACTACATTCAGGGGCTGACCTATCTGAAGTGAAAATAACTCCATGAGCCTATCTCGGAATCACAAGGACGGCAAAATGTCGCAATGCGATAATGTGATAATGTGATAATGTGAGATAATGTGAGGGTGGACTAGGGATCAACGAGAACATTCGGAGCCACAGCAGTAAAGCATGCATCCATTTCATTAATGAATTGCGGCAAGCGATGCGGTGTTGGCGAGGTAGCGTCGCGGATTCCACCACTCACGTCAGGAACGGGTGCCTTTTCCAATCAGAGTGATCGGCGATTTCACTCTGTCCTTCACCAGATCCCTAAATCCCTAAATTTAGCTTGGATTTGTGCGTAAAGAAACATATTTGTGCAGCAACTCAGGAGCTGCAGCATCAAGCCCAGTTTGTACATGGAGTAAGGTGGAGAATCAAACACAGAATCCAAATAATACAAACAGAAGGGCGGGTTCTATAGTTTGTTAATTGTGGTATTTGGTCGGTTTTAAATCTTTTTTGAATAAATTGTACATCATTGACCATATTAATAGCTTCGTATCCATGTTGTCCCATTCTTCTGCACATGCACGACTTACATCTATTTGTTCGTTGATTTCAATTAATGTCAGCCCCCCATGGAGCCTGATTATGTCATCAAATGAGCGGCCACTGTTAAAGGTACCTGCCCATGATTTATTGCAGTCAGAAAGAGCAGTCCTTGATACGGACGGATCAGTGGCTCCACGGAGGAGAGAGTGAGAGAGAGAGAGAGAGACAGAAAGACAGAGAGAGAGAGAGCGAGAGTGAGAGAGAGAGATATTGGAATTTTAGAACAATAGAGGGGGTTGTTGCAGCAATGGATCGGGATCTTGTAAAAGGAGGATACCCTGCCACAGCAATTGAAGACAAGCTGAGAATAGAAGAATGGAAGAATGTTACCGGAGTTGATCGGGATTTGCGACCATTGGAGTTGGATGATACGGGGTGGGGGAGGAATAGCTTCGAGTGGTCCAACTATATTCTTGGAAATGATGACTGGTTGACGATAGATCTTCGGATCTATTACGCACTCCTGACCATCGAGCTATTTTACTATCCCATCCTCGCTGTTGTTGCAGTGCCTGGTAAGTTGTATCTTTGTTTAAATTGTAATCACGTCATTCGTGGGCATCCATGTGTCGTAAATTGTTCACTCCGTATCCTTGATCTTGGTATTCGTGATCTGGCACTAACCAGATTTACTCGGTAAATCTTTGTTAGCGATGCTGCAGTTCTAATAATTCATTCCATAACCATGTTAGGGGTGCTTCATGAAAATCTCTGTATATTTTTTATAAAAAGTGGAAACTATATTTTTGTTTTGCCCTTTCACTTGTTCGTTTATTATTGGCCAATTTGTAGATGTTCAATTCTTAACCTCTCTTTCCAGCCTATCAGTCCACCCTCCCACGCGGCTCATACCTATCGTCGCCTCCTTGCTGTTTTCTTACAAGGCACTGAATCTGCTGCTCCATTAACTTTGGATGTGGTGCAGGAGACCAGCTCCCATTGTTGATAGAACGTTTATCAATGCACTCGCTGCCTCTGAACAACAACGTTACTCGAGCGCTTCCTTGAAGAAATTGCTCGTTTCACCTCCTCTTAACAATTGCAATTGGCATTGGTTAATTATTGTCACGTAACAACATACGTGAAAACCTTTGTTTTTTTTGCTACCCAGGAAAATCTTACAATACATATGAACAGCGGTGTAGTGAAAAATATAAATTAAATGTTACCGCTGAAAAGAAACGGCATATTAAAAGTGCAACGGGCCCAACAGTCTGTCTGTCCTTTCTTATTTTGTGTTTTAATATGTGTCCTGATATAGTAGTGGCCAGGGGATCTGAGGTGACGGAGGAATTGAAGGAAATCCACATTAGGCAGGACGTGATGTTGGATAGACTGATGGGACAGAAGGCTGATAAATACCCAGGGCCTGGTGGTCTGCATCCCAGGGTACTTAAGGGAGTGGCTAGAAATTGTGGGAGGGAGAAAACAGGGAATTATAGACCAGTTATCCTGACATCGGTGGCGGGTAAGATGCTGGAGTCAATTATAAAAGATGAGACAGCCGAACATTTGGATAGCAGTAACAGGATCGGTCCGAGTCACCATGGATTTACGAAAGGGAAATCATGCGTCATTAATTTTCTGGAATATTTTGAAGATGTAACTGGGGAAATGGACAAAGGAGAGCCAGTGGATGTAGCGTACCTGGACCTTCAGAAAGCATTTGATAAGGTCCCACATAGGAGATTAGTGGGCAACATCAGTGCACATGGTATTCGGGGTAGATTGCTGACATGGATAGAGAAGTGGTTGGCAGACAGGAAACACAAAGTTTAATGCAGATAAATGTGAGGTTATCCACTTTTTCTAATCTCTTACCTCGACGAAGATGCGATTTATTTCGTATCGTATACCCGTCCGAACTGCGGCCTAACATCGAGGAGTTGGAGACCAATTTTGAGAGCTCCATCGCGGGCGCCAGCACATCACCTTTACTAGGGATCAATCTCAGTGCTCAAATCGTGGGTGCTTGCGGACTTAACATCATGGAGCCCGCGGTCTCTGGAACTCCAGGCCGCAGGAGCTTCGACCGCCCCGACCTGGGAGCTTCGACCGCGCCGATCTGGGAGCTTCGATCGCCCCGACGCGGGAGTTTCGATCGACCGACGCGGGAGCTTCGATCGCCCCAACGGATGATTCGACTGTCCCGACCGCGGGAGAATAAAGAGGAAGAGGGTTGGTCTATTTTGCCTTCCATCACAGTAAGGAATGTAGGGAATCCGCTGTGGTGGATGTTTTAGTTTACCTTTATGTAGTTGTCGCTTTCTCCCCGTATGGTTGTATGGTAATTCGCAATATCACTGTAGCTTAATTGGTACATATGACAATAAAAGACCTTTGGCACATTTGAAACCTGAAGACGCGTTTATTGAATCAGGTTGTTTGATCTTTCAGGCGATTGTATTTTCTGTCCGACGGCAGAGGGGAGCGACAGGGGTGTAAATGGCCCTTGAGTAAATCGGGGGGTGGGGGGGGGGTGGGGGGGGGGGGGGTGGGGGGGGGGGGGGGGGGGGGGGTAGGTAGGTTATTTAATTATATTTGGTACTTTCCAGATGCAGCGTGAAGTAGAGATGGAGTCATCGAGTGGAAGTCTGGCTTGTGTGATGGGCTGAGCTGCGTTTACATCGCTCTGCAATTCCATACCAAGCTGTAATGCGCGTGGTAAAAATCTTTTCAATAGTCCATCTGTAGAAATGGGTAAGGATCAGTGATGAGAATTTCCCCAAGCTTTCTGACGAAGTAGAGATACCCGCATGTTTTCTTGAAGGTATCGTCAAATGTTGTTGGACTCATTTTTATGACATTTACAAATAATAACTTGAAATTCTCGACTTTAACCACGAGAGCACTATTGTTGAATGCTGGATTGTGCACTGCATTCTGTTTTCAGAGGTCGTGCCCAGGCCTCTTTTTTTGCAATATAGCGGGACTTTGTTGTCTTGACACAATACTATTCATCTCTCACTCTCTCCTTGTACTCCATCTCACCCCTGTTTGGAATCCAGCATGTTGCTGCGATGCCATCGGCAAACTAGTGATAAAGCCAGAGCACAATTTGGCCGCACAGGCGTGAGTGCATTGGAAGGATCGGAAGGGACAGGGAACGCAGCCTTGCGGGGGTACAGTGTTGAGAATTATCGGGATTGATGTTTTATGGCCCATCCTTACAGATTTTGGTCCAAGTCATGGATCCCGTTTTCGGAAGTCCACCGAGATTCTAATACCAGATGCGAAACTCGTTGACCTGTCAAGCCTGCGCTCCCTGATCTATAGGTATAGGGTCAATATAGGATCCATACTGACCCTATACTGGAAATGTTGGCATTGCCCAAACTGAGGAAGGCTGACACGTGTTCAGCAGGATTTACGCCAGCCACGGAAATTGATGTGGAAAGCGGCCCAGATGAAGTTTAATCCGGGATAATGTGAGGTGTTGCACTTTGGGAGATCGAATGTAAGTTAATGACAAGTGCCCCAAACACAATATGATTTGCAGAGGGATTTGGACGTCTACGTCCATAGCTCCCTAAAAGTGGCAACACCAGTCGATAGAATGGTAAAGGATACTTTCTATGGAATGCTTGCTATTAATGTTCGAGGCATTGAGCGTGTGGCAGGTTCTGTTATTGCAACTTTAAACAACTTTCATTATGCACCATTTGTTGTGTGCAGTTCTGTGCATTACAGTGGAGGCTTTTGGACGGAGTACAGAATGCCTTTACTAGAATGCTGCCTGGATTACATGGCATTATGAGGAGAGGTTGGCACACCTGGATTGCTTTCCCAGGAGAATTCGATTGTGAGTGGGAGACATGAAAGAAGTGTGCAAAATTACATGACGTATAGATAGGGTAGGCAGAATCTCACTTACTTCTGAGTGTCTGTGAGGGCTTTGTTTCCATTTTGACATGTTATTTCATCTTCATACAGTAAACGTTATAACGATTATCATCCTGTCCCGCGCCAAGTGTGGTCTCTCCAGAGGTGTCACTCGCTACCTGGTGGCCATGGCGGTGGCGGATCTACTGGGCGTCTTCCTCGATCTGATATTCAGACAGATTCCGATCATTTATTGGGAACAATTTACTTTCCTCATGGCCATCCCTGTGTGTAATATACATGCCGTCCTGCTTTACGCGGCCACTGACTGTTCTGTTTGGTTCACCGTTACCTTTACCTTTGATCGATTTGTCGCAATTTCTTGCCAGAAGCTGAAAGCGAAATATTGCACAGAGAGAACAGGAACTGTGGTTCTGGGAACGGTGACTGTGCTCAGCTGCTCAAAAAACATTATTTGGTATTTTATGCTCACAGGTGACTACATCCTCCTTAATAACCCCTGGTTTTGTTGGGAACGATATGGTACTCGGTTTTCCCCAGAGTGGGCAGTAATCGAACTCCTTCATTACCTGTTCACTCCTGTGGTCCCATTTGTCCTTATTCTGTTACTCAACGCTTTGACCATCAGATACATTTTAGTCGCCAGCAGAGCCCGCAGAAGACTCCGGGGTCACTGCAACGGGGAAACTAGGGACCCAGAAATGAAAAACCGCCGAAAATCGCTCATTTTACTGCTGGTCATCTCGGGCAATTTCATCTCCTTATGGACATTCTTCACAGTGAATTATGTGTGGGCCCGACTTTGGTTTTTCCTGTCTTTGCCGCGGTCAATGCTTCCACCGTGGTCTGTTCAAGAATTAGGCTTCATGCTCCAGCTCTTGAGCTGCTGCACTAACACTGCTCTCTACGCCGTTACCCAGACTAAGTTCAGGGAGCAGGTGAAGGATATGGTGAAATCTCCCTTCAGGACATTAATAAAATGCATACCAAAGCGACAGAATATAAGGACTCCGTAGCACTCCTTATCCTAAGCCGTTCCCCTTTTCCCCACTCCCCAAGCTCTGTGCACACCCACTGTTCTACTGAGCATATATCCTTCCCAGTTTATCAAGGGCTCTGTCCCCAATATCAGATGTGTAAGAAGGAACTGCGGATGCTGGTTTAAACGGAAGGTGGACACAAAAAGCTGGAGTAACTCAGCGGGACCGCCAGCATCTCCAGAGTGGAGGAATGGCCCAAAATACCAGATGACGGTTTCATGGAGCACCTGCGGTCACCTTCAGCAGCCACTTTCCCCTTTCCGGTTGCATGTTTTATTTTTTAACTCGTCTTCCCACTCCCACGCTGACGTGTATGCCCTCGGCCTTCTCCATTGCTCCATTAATTCCCGTTGATTAATGTATTTATGTCACGCGTGCCGAGGTACAGTGAACAACTTGTTTGCGTGTTATCCAGTCACGAACATATTACACCAAGTTTAGTCTTTTTATGAGTGGATAGCGCGCAAACAAAAGATTTTCGCTCTACCTTAGTACACGTGACAACAAACTGAATTAAACCCGGTGTTCTTCAGCCACAAGCACTCACCTGTTCCCCAAATATTCTTCCATCTTCGTTCGATTTTCCTATCCCCTTTCCATCAAGTGTTTCCACGTGTTCATCGACCCCTCCCATCGGTTCCCACCCATCACCTCCTCCCGACTACTCCACACCAGGTCGCGTCTGCACAACCTCCCCTTCCCATCGTGTTTAAACTGTCACTTACTAGCCTCTTGTACCGACAATCCTTCTTCACACTCAGTACTCTAGACACGAAACATCAGCTGACACAATTAGGCTGCACAGATGCTGCTTTGCCTGGTGAATCCCTCCATCGTTCTATTTTTTTGTTGCATACTCAACTTCATCACGTTGAACCATTGATGTCCTGTGTTTGTGTACTGTCTCCCGTACACCGCTCAGGTCCCTCTCTCTGGCTTAAGGACGCCCCGCGTTTACTTAGACTCGCGATGTCCTAATTAAGCCACATAGATGCACAAAACAACTCAAAAGTATAGTTCCTCCTATCCACATTTAAATTGTTCTTGTAAGGCATAATTAGCAAATAAAGCACTTTGAAACACTGGAACGTCTCAGAATAATAAGATATTTAATCATTGCGAAAGTCGACGTTGAATGTAACTTAAACAAATATGCCCACCAGAGCCATGTATTAATCGCATCTTACAGCCATTAATGCAGATTCACAGGTCCCTACAGCGGGTCGCAGCAATACAGCAACACGGACACAGGGAATCTCAAAATAATCGAGAATTTCAAATGTATAAAACATTTGACGTGCGGAAGCAATCCTACAGTCAACTTAACGGTACCACAATCCTTCTCTAGATTTCGGTAATCAAAAACAGCAATGCACTACTGGGGGAAACACAGAATCGATGCCTAATCAATAACTATTCATCATAATTGCAACTGTGTAAAAATAAACGCGCGGAGAGGGTGAGATGGCAAGTGTTGTTATAGAATACGGACTAATGTCATAATCAGAAATACTTGAAAAAATGCAACTGCTGGACATGGCAGAGTAAAATAAAGCAATTGTAAAAGAAGAAAAAATATACGGTCACGTATCTGTAGATAACATACTGTTAAATCACTGTTAAATAAGGGAGGTGACAGTTAGTTTTGTGGTAGTGATATAAGTGCAATGGCTGGAGAATTGAAGCTGGATGTCGCTCGAGGTGATCTGCAAAGCGGTCTGTAAATAATGATGTTTTTCAAAACCACGAAATCCCTCAAAATTAAAAAAAAACACATGACCGTTTGCACCCCACAAACCTTGTAAACTACTCTCCACAAAATAATGCCGCACCTGAGACCAAAACCCCATCTCACTGAAACACTACACACAGAGAGCGCCTCGGCATAATGTGGCCACTCACACGTAAAACATCTCAAAGTATCTGAAAATCGAATTCATACAAAAAGCCTTACACCAATTTGGTTTCACAAGAGGACAGACAAACGGCTCAGAATTGAATTAATATGTACCTCGCCAGCGCCATGGAGCCATTTGAGGAAATCAACAGCAAACAGGAAGTTCTCTTCTCATAAATCCTCACCCCCTGCGACCACCCCCACCCCCCCCCCCCCCCCCCCCCCCCCCCCCCCCCCCACAGCAACCACAACCCTCCAGCCTCTTCCAATCCTCCAATCGCAATGAATTGAAATATATTATTTCGATGACAATCTAGAACTTGCCTTTACTTTCACGCTGGGTATTCCTGGTGTTTCTGGAGTTTCCTTCTCTTTCTAGATCTCTATTTTTTTTAGGGTGTAGGATACCCCAAAGGCTTTAACTACTGGTACAGAGTCTACCACGTCTACCTTGATTATAGTCCCTCCTCTTTGGCTCTTATATAGATGTTATTCGATGCCTCAGTCCTTTCGATAACCATATAACCATATAACCATATAACAATTACAGCACGGAAACAGGCCATCTCGGCCCTACAAGTCCATGCCGAACAATTTTTTTTCCCCTTAGTCCCACCTACCTGCACTCGTACCATAACCCTCCATTCCCTTCTCATCCATATGCCTATCCAATTTATTTTTAAATGATACCAATGAACCTGCCTCCACCACTTCCACTGGGAGCTCATTCCACACCGCCACCACTCTCTGCGTAAAGAAGTTCCCCCTCATATTACCCCTAAACTTCTGTCCCTTAATTCTGAAGTCATGTCCTCTTGTTTGAGTCTTCCCTATTCTCAAAGGGAAAAGCTTGTCCACATCAACTCTGTCTATCCCTCTCATCATTTTAAAGACCTCTATCAGGTCCCCCCTTAACCTTCTGCGCTCCAGAGAATAAAGACCTAACTTATTCAACCTATCTCTGTAACTTAGTTGTTGAAACCCAGGCAACACTCTAGTAAATCTCCTCTGTACTCTCTCTATTTTGTTGACATCCTTCCTATAATTTGGCGACCAAAATTGTACACCATACTCCAGATTTGGTCTCACCAATGCCTTGTACAATTTTAACATTACATCCCAGCTTCTATACTCAATGCTCTGATTTATAAAGGCTAGCATACCAAAAGCTTTCTTTACCACCCTATCTATATGAGATTCCACCTTCAAGGAACTATGCACGGTTATACCCAGATCCCTCTGTTCAACTGTATTCTTCAATTCCCTACCATTTACCATGTACGTCCTATTTTGATTTGTCCTGCCAAGGTGTAGCACCTCACATTTATCAGCATTAAACGTTGTATCTGCCCCGATGGCGAGACATCACAGGTGGCTTTGATTCTTCTAGTGTTGTAGCTTCCACACCGGCAAGGTTGCAAACCGTATCTCAAGCAATGTCTGCAAAAACTCACTCTACACACCCTCTTCTAATAGCCTCTATTCCAGGCATTATTCCCCATAAACCCTCTTCTGCAATGGTTCCATGTCGCTCCCGCAATGGGTCGATCAGAACTCTACACACTAATCCAAACTTGACCTAACCAAAGCCCCGTTGCAACATGACTTACTTACTTCCATGCCTGTCCACTGTTATACTTAGTGCCCTAACCGGTAAGCACGCATTCCATAAACCTTCTTTAACACTATCTACTTGTGCTGCCAGCCCCAGGGAGCTATCGATGGAGACCCCCAAGATCGCACTGCAGATTAATGCTCAGAGTTACAGCACCAAAAAAAGTCCATCGAGTTCTCGCCGATTATCGATGCAGTCTGTTCACAGCTACTCCATGTTATATCATTTTCGCATTCACTCCCTACACACGTGGGACAATTGATAGAGGCACAGAGTTTACAGAATTAACTTAGAAACACGCACGTCTTCGGGATACGGGATGAAACCGCATGAAAGCAACACATTCACAAGCCGAACGTGCAAACTGCACATGGACAGCATCCGAGGTCAGGATGGAACAGGCGTCTCTGGTGCAGTGGGACAGCGGTTCTATCAGCTGCTCCACTGTGCCGTCCAACGTGGCTAAGGGTTGCCATTAACTATGTAGCTTCCCCTAGCATTCCACCCCCCCCCCCCCCCCCCCAGTTCAACACCCAGGTTTGTTTGGATCAAACATCGTGTGCCATTTCTCAGCCTATTTCTGTGGCTGATCTATATGCCTTGCATACTTTGGCAACCTTCCCCAGTCCGGAATTCTACCAAGGTTGGTCTAATCTGCAGAACTACTAAGCAAACGATCTAGTTTACGTCCACATCGTTTATGAATATGCGTCACCAATCACAGAAGTCGCTGCACAGGTTCCCGCGGAAGAATATTAGTCACAGACCTTCAGCCAGAATAACACCCTTCCACCACAACCTTCTAGGCCGGTTCTGAAGCCAAATGGCCAAATTAACTCACCCCCCACCCACTCTCCTTCCCTGCACGACGGCAAAATTCGCACCAATTTCTCCCCTACACTTCCATCGGTGGCGCCAGCAGTCTGCCTATCCCTTCCTTTTTTGTTGATTAGTAGTATGCGTTAAATGTATGTTTTAGTGTTCTTCAACTTGTTTTATGTGGGGGATGGGGGGTGGAGAGGGGGAAACATGTTTTAATCTCTTACCTCGACGGATACGTGCTTTTTTCCCGTATCGTATCTCGGTCCGCACTGCGGCCTAACATCGTGGAGCTGGAGGCCTCTGCTGGAGACCGACTTCGGGAACTCCAACCGCGGGAGCCTGTGGACTTACCATCGTGGAGCTCCAGAAACCGACCTCGGGAGATCGAAGCCGCAGGAGCTTCGATTGCCCCGTCGCGGGAGTTTTGATCGCCGTCTGTGCGAGCTTCGACCGCCCCGACGGATGGTTCGACTGCCCTGAACGCGGGAGAATAAAGAGGGAAGAAGATTAGACTTCATTGCCTTATATCATAGTGATGAATGTGGGGAATCCGCTGTGGTGGATGTTTATGTTAACTTGTATGTAGTTGTGTGTCTTGTAGCTTTTTTTTGTATGCCTGTATGGTAATTCGCAATATGACTGTACCTTTATTGGTACATGTGACAATAAAAGACCTTTGAATCCTTTGAAACCTTTCAAACCCTTCCCCTCCACTTGCATCCTTCCACCGGCTACACAAATTGTAACATTTCTAACCCCGAGCTCCACAATTAGTAACTCGTTATCCTTTTGAGCTCACGTCATTTCATCTCTCGCCTTTGTTTAATAATCTGCTTGGCCAGCCAATTTACTCCAGTATTTCGTGTCTTTGTTTGGTAAACGCTCCAGAGAGGGTGGAAATGCGAATTTAGGGTGAAACCTTTGCACAGGGTTTAGAGGTTTCAGTTTGTGGTGAGTTCTGTCAACTGAACACCGTCCAACATGTCAGCTACATTATGAGCCGAAGGGCCTGGTCCTGAACTGCACTTCATATCTTTTATGATTGCACGATGTTACAATTATTTGCACATCAGTCGAATATTTGAATTTATATTGTGTTATATACAGCCTGAAGTCGTTTCTCGAAGTCGATGTGTCTGTCGAGAAAGGGAAGGATGGAGGAGAAATGGGACTGGATAAGAATGCCGTCTTCCCTTAGCCACGTTGCCTGTTCAATGTCATGCTTCTGGATACCTATGAGTTAACCGAAGTTTTTTTTCCGATAAGCACAATTAGGCTGTTTCCATGGAGTCGGATTGTGCAACCGGTGGAACTCCCCATTCTATTAATAAGGCGGACTTTCAACGATTTTCCATAGAGTTGCAAAGAACGGTCCCTTCGGTATTAACAGAGATGAACGGCTCCGTTGAGAGAGAGAGGGTTCGCAATTTAAGAACGTTAGCGGAGAATGTTACAGCATTAGATTGGAATTTGCTAACAGCAGAGTGGGCTGTTACAGCAATAGTGGAATCCATCAGAACAGGAGAGTTGAATGTGACAAGAACGGATCGGGATTTGAAACAAGTAGAGTGGGATGTTACAAGAATGGGGAGGGACGTCTTCGCATGGGCTTACTATATTTTTGCTAATTACAGCTGGTTAACATTAGACCTTCGGATCTATCATGCACTCCGGACAATTGAACTCATTTATTATCCCATCCTCGCTATTGTTGCAGCTCCCGGTAAGTACCACTAACCATTAAAAAAATATATATATATCAATTGTTTGACTACATTTAATTATTAATGGTTACTATCTACTTGTTATCATACTCTTCTTCGTGGCTTGTCCCGGATTCCAGGTATTAATTAGGAAAAAACACCAAAGCCGCGAAGGAACTCAGAGAATCAGGCAGTCTCTGCGGACGTTTCCTTTCTTCAGACTCGGCCCCGAACATCGCCTGCCCATTCCCTCCACCCATGCTCCCTGACCCGCTAAGCTCCTCCACCACTTTGTGTTTTACTCGAGATTCCGACATCTGCGGTTTCTTCTGCCTCTAATAATTGGAACTGCTAACTACAAACAGTTCCGTTCGTTCAGTCGGTACACGGGACATCGACAACATGGCGGTGACCGACTGAACCAACGGAGCTGTTTGTAGTTACTCTAAACACGGTAAACTGTATTATTTTTGCATTGCTCTGATTGGTAATTTCGTGGATCATGCTTAATCCATGCGATTTGCTTCCTGCTCTTGGATTCCATCCTTCTATCTATCTATCTATCTATCTATCTATCTATCTATCTATCTATCTATCTATCTATCTATCTATCTATCTATCTATCTATCTATCTATCTATCTATCTATCTATCTATCTATCTATCTATCTATCTAACTATCTATCTATCTATCTATCTATCTATCTATCTATCTATCTATCTATCTATCTATCTATCTATCTATCATTATGTAAAACTCTGTGGCTGCCGACTGCCGTCCGTCCGGCCGGCTGCCTTTCTGCCTTTTGATTCGTTGACGCCTGCTCCTTCCTATCAGCTTCCAACACACTTCAAGACAAAGTTGCAAGACAGGAACACTCTGAACTTTTCACCTCAATGGGATATCACACCAAGTGCTTCAACAGGAGGGGGAGGGCCAATTGGTATTGCAATTGGAACTGCTGCAGCAGCCAGGGATGCAATTGGAATTTATTTTCAATCCACTGCTGAGGGAGGCAGGGGAGTGCTGGAATCTTACATTTGGGAACGGCTTCAGTTCCGTTGGAGGAGACGGGTGCATGGTGGAATATTGGGTTGGGGGTCTGCACTTGGTCTAGTATGTACTAGATCTCTGGCTGAAACTTTTGGATTCATGTCAAATGTTATTCTTCTATTTAGTTACCGATTATTAATTCACGTTCTCTCAATTACCAATCATTCTAGCGGCTGCAGAAAACGCCACATTCTTTACCACGCTAACAGCCTAACTTCTCCTGAAATATGCATCCGTAGCTTTGACTCCTCCACAGAGTTGATTTCGACGTCCCTCTGGGCATTCTCATCGTAACCGTGTTCCTTAGCATGTAAATACTCGTGGATTCTGTTGCCGGATTGCACTCGATCCTCTGTCATCCATGTGATCCCGGATCTACATTGACACTCGCTTGGGATACGAACCCACACATCCCCCGCTACGTATGCCCACTCACTTAGACTCTGTGAAAGATTTCACCCTCGTGTGCTTCTCAATTTATTTGCTCTCTTCCCCTCTCGTTTTAATTCTCTTTTGCTCCCAGACAGCCTCGTACAATGCACACACAAGACAATTTAACCCATTCCTTTTAGTTGAAACAGTCACAACGTTGGGAGCATTGCCGCTTTGTCATAATCGACAGCCTCAGCAATCATTCGAAACGAATTGTCCCGTATGAATAGATCAAGACCTTTTATGATTTGCTACTGTGCATTCATTTCCATTAAAAAGGGATAGCAAGAAGTGTTCATTCCTTAGAGATGAGCCATAACAATACATGACCGCGCAGCGTAACAGCCGATCACACTCTCTAAATCTATCTCTGTAACTTGTTTATGTCTATGCCCTTAGTGTGATGAGATAGGTTCATGCTTGTATTTGGATTTAATACAGCAAATGGGACAAACAATCATTCAAGCACGCTAATTAACTCGCCCTGGCTGTTCGTCCCCCATGCCACTGTCGGAACAGGATGAGTAGAGGGTGTTAACTGACAAAAAGATGCGGGGAAACCTGGAGGATGGAGAAAGGAAGATTGCAGAATGCAATGCAGAATGGTTTAGATTATGAGATATAATATTGTCTAAAACCAAGGGCAGATGAGAGCGTGGATATAATTTTGATCCTCCTCACACATCCCCATTGCATTATTTTGGTTGATTTTTTCTCTGCAATTGTTTCACATTAGTCAATATCATTCCACATGTTGCGTTAAGCTGCATCAAACTACACCTGTCCGCTGCATCAAACAGCCGGTGATTCCATGTAACGCGGGTCCTCCTTACTCAAATGGTCTTCTCTGCGTCTGAATACATTGCATCGATATTAGTTACACTTATTGCAGCCCCTTTCCAACCCCGGGTAATCACATTACCTCACAATAGTTTTGGAAACAGTTCTTCAGCAGCACTACCTGCTGTCGATCGCTTCACAATTGTAAAATGTATCTTCAATAGCACATTTATTGTAGCAGTATGCTGCGAAGGAGTACAAATTCTGTTAACTTCTCCACATAACGCCAGTGCAGAAAGTTCACCTCTCGTTCCCTAAAACTGAATCTAAATGTGGCCTCACCAATATTTTATATAACTGTAACATGACCTCCTAACTTCTATACTCAATACTCGATGTCCTTATTATTTAGTACATTTAGTCCTCGATATCCGCGATGTCCTCATTATTTAGTACATTTTTTTAGCCCTCACTGTGCAGCCTACCGGCCTGCGTATTAAACACATCATTCTGCTACATTTCTGTCAACGCCAAAGTGATCCCCGTATTAGTCACATCTTCCCATCACTCCTTACCGCTTTCCGCATAGACTGCTTCCTCCGCAACCCCTTGGTTAAACTACCTCTTCCCCAGGTACATTCCCCTGCAACCGCAGGAGATATAACACCTGTCTTTATACTTCCTCCCTCGACTCCATCCAGGGACCCAGTCGTACTATGTCCAGGAATACAGAGAATGATATGCACCACCTCTTACCTCGTATATTGCATCTAGTGTTCACGATGAGGGCTTCTGTGGATCGATGACAGCAAGCGTGGACTCGGTGGCGGGTTTGCCACACACTGGCAATCGGTTCGCCAAGACCTGCTGGATCTCTCGATTACTAACTCGCTTTCCCATTCCCATACTCACCTGTCTGTGATTTGTCGGCGCATTTTTGCCACGTTATTGTTAAATCCGCACTGACCTATGGGGGTCGTTTAAAGGCCAGTTGATCGCAACAGGCAAGCTCCGGGAAGGAGGAGGGACAAAGTAAATGATACTTGGATGACCAAAGAGGTTGTACATTTTGCGAAAAGGAAAACATAGCTTAAAATGTTCCCTGTGATGCTCATCAGTGTAGGGGTTACTAATATGCAAGGGCAGCGAGATCAGGAATTACGTGGTGTTGAGTCCCTTGAAGGGCATTAAAAGGTGGACAAATCCCGAGGGCCAGACGGATCTATCCCAATTTAGTCAGAGAAGGAAGAGAGAAAATCGCACGGGCCTCCATGAACGTATTTTCAACTTCTCTAGCACAGAAGTTGCAAATAGATTCATCAAGGCCCCTGCAGTGATAATGTTCAGGAACTATTTGGATTTATTCAATCAAATTCAGCAAGGCTCGATCGGCAATTAGCAGAATACATCGGTCTCTCGGCAAAGTTTAGGAGCAGAAACGTGCACCAATGACTAATTACAACGATTAACCAGGGTTACTAAGTAACGAGCAGTACTATGATCGTTACAGGGTCTCTTCTATCCATCCAGGGATTACGGCGTAATAATGAAAAGTGGGACTGTGGGCTACTGTCCGAAACTAACCAAGGATTAGTCGGCATCAATAAGGAACAGAGACCTTCCACAATCCTATTTAAGGTGAAACAGCAGGGGCGATATATGGCCTTTAATATAACTTCTGGTCATTGGGTATCCATTAGGAAAAGTAACTTGAGGAGAAGCTAAAATACCTATCTTGAGCCATTTGAAATGATCAGCGGCAAGAAACTGATTTTGCCACGTGTGCCCTGAGTTCACAACCTTTCGCGGATAAAAAAAATCCAGCTAGAACCTAGCTGAATGAAAATAAAGGAATATTGGTTGATTATACCACGTCAACTGTGACCCGATCGATAATGATCAGTTACATGAATCTGGTTCAATTGCTCCAAATATCTAAAAAGCATCAGAGACTGACGAAGCAACTCCAACCTTGAATCATTAACAATGGTGAAGTTTGGCTGAATTCGCCACACTGACCTATGATTAAAGTGATCCATGTCATGAACCAAATCTCAGTTACGTCTGGCCCATTTTAAGCGTTGAAATGTCGGATCATTTGACCCTGATGTAGTGTTTGTGATGCACTAATGTCTTGAATGTCAATTGGGCATGCTTTCAGCGAATCCCTCTGCTTCAGACGTTCCTTCCATTTGTGGATACGAGAAAAAAAAATCTCACATTTCTCAGTGAATCTGCAATTCATGTTCCCGGCAAAAAAGCTAAAATATGCTATTTTCCTCCCTACAGTAAACATAGTGACGATCGTCATCCTCTCTCGCGGTAAATGTGGTCTCTCTGGAGGTGTCACTCGCTACTTGGTGGCCATGGCTGCAGCTGATCTACTGGGCGTTTTCCTCGATCTGATATGTAGGCAGATTCCGATTGCTTATGGGGAAAAGTTTCTTTTTGTACTGTCTCTCCCCGTGTGTAACATCCACGCCGCACTGCTGTACGCAGCGACCGACTGTTCTGTCTGGTTCACTGTCACGTTCACCTTCGATCGATTTGTCGCAATTTCTTGCCAGGAGATGAAAATTCGATATTGTACCGGAAGAACGGCGGCCGTGGTCCTGGCGACCGTGACTGTGGTGAGCTGTTTGAAGAATATTTTTTGGTACTTTATGCTCTCAGGTGGCTACGTACTGATCAATAACCCTTGGTTTTGTTGGGAAATATACGGCGTTCGTTACTCGTTGGAGTGGGCCGTAATCGAACTTCTTCATTACATTGTCACTCCTCTGATCCCATTTATCCTGATTCTGCTGTTCAATGCTTTAACAATTAAACACGTTTTAGTGGCCAACCGAGCACGTAGACGACTCCTGGGACCCAACAATGAGAATAGTTCCAAGGACGCGGAAATGGTAAACCGCAGGAAGTCGCTGATTTTATTGTTGGCAATCTCGGGCAATTTCATCGTGTTATGGGTGATGTTCACGATCAACTTTGTGTGGGCACGTCTGATTTTTCTGCCTATTTTCGTTCGGGTTGTATATCCTCCTTGGTCTGTCCAAGAACTGGGCTTCATGTTGCAGCTCCTGAGCTGTTGCACTAACACTGCGCTTTACGCCGTGACTCAGACCAAGTTCAGGGAGCAGCTAAAGAATATGCTGAAACCTGTCCTCCTGCTAATAAAATGCAATCGGAGCTGAGAGAAATGTACGGTAAAATTATTTTCTGGTTCACTCTTCACACTGAAGTTGTATTTTTCCCGCATTAATTAAACCAGTTGGACGCACAAACTAACTTAAACAGTGCAGCTCTTCCATTACCCACTGATCAGTGTGACAATGTGGCCACCAGGTGGCGCCAGCAATGGCCACCTCGCCAACAGTAGTTTCGCCGAACACCTCCGCTCGGCCCACAATAACCAACCTGACCTCCCGGTGGCTCAGCACTTCAACTGCCCCTCCCATTCCCCATCCGACCTCTCCGTCCTGGGTCTCCTCCATGGCCAGAGCGAGCAACACCGGAAATTGGAGGGACAGCACCTCATATTTCGCTGGGGGAGTCTGCATCCTGCGGGCATGAACATTGAATTCTCCCAATTTTGTTAGCCCTTGCTGTCTCCTCCCCTTCCTCAGCCCTCGGGCTGTCTCCTCCAATCCCCCAGCCTTCGGGCTCCTCCTCCTCCTTTTTCCTTTCTTCTCCCCGCCAACCCCCATCAGTCTGAAGAAGGGGTTCGGCCCGAAACGTTGCCTATTTCCATCGCTCCATAGATGCTGCTGCACCCGCTGAGTTTCTCCAGCATTTTTGCGTACCTTCGTCTGTCCCTTCCTTCTTTTCTCATTTGTTTTGTTTTTGTTAAATGTCGGATTTTAGTGTTCTTGGGCTTGTTTTTATGTGGGGGGGGGGGGGGGGGGGGCTTTTCACCTACGCGCACATGGTAATAAATGTTGGAACAGACCGACACCGTCAAACAATTAAGGTCACAGCACAGGTCGAGACCTGAATATGTCTGATTTTTTTCTAAAGCGTATCTTGTGCCTCCTTACAAAAATAAAGAGAGGTCAGAAGCAGATGGGATGCTGTGTAAGTGGCTGCGAAATTTAAATGGCAGCCAACAGGAAACTCAGATTTCCCGCGTAAATGTTAGGAGCTCCCACCACCAGCATAGTAAAGTCTGAAGGATCTAAACCCGAAACGTCACCTTTTCTCCAGAGATGTTCTGACCCGCTGTGTTCATCCATTTTTGGTGCCTATCTTCATAATAAAGATATCTCTTTCTCTCTCACTCTCTCTGTGTCTCTCCTACTGTATTTTTCTTTCTCTTTCTTACTCTCTCTCTCCCCCCCCTCTACCTTTCCCTCTCCCTATCTCTCTCTCTCTCACACTTTCTCCCTCTCACCCTCTCTCTCTCTCTCTCTCTCTCTCTCTCTCTCTCTCTCTCTCTCGCGCGCGCGCTCTCTCTCCCTCTCCCTCGTTCACTCACTCGCCGTGTGCACCACACGGTCGCTCTTTCTTTTTAAATGTATGAATTTACAGTCTGTCACATACTGACCTTTCTGTCCAGGGCCTCCTCCATTGTCAGACTGAGGCCAAGCGCAAATTGGAAGAACGCACCTCATATTTTGCTTGGGCAGCTCACGACCCAGCGGTATGAATATTGATTTCTCCAACTTCAAGTAACCCTTGCATCCCCTTTCTGGAGGGGACGTTTCCATTGGTGGGAGAGTCTAGGACTAGAGGTCATAGTCTCAGAATTAAAGGACGGCCCTTTAGGAAGGAGGTGAGGAGGAATTTCGTTAGTCAGAGGGTGGTGAATATGTGGAATTCTTTGCCACTGAAGGCTGTGGTCGGCAATTGATTTTTTTAAGGCACTGACTATTGTTTAGTGCGTGTGCCAGGGGTTATGGGGAGAATGTATGGGAATTGGGTTAGGAGGAAGAGATACGCCAGCCATGATTGAATGGCGGAGTAGACTTGACGGGCCGAATGGCTTAAATCTTCCCCATTCATTTGCGACCTTAAGGGCCTGTCCCACCAGCATGCGTTTGCATGCGTCTAGCGCGAACAAACGTGGTGGCTTGAGGCGTACGGCCTCTCGGGGCCGGTCCCACGCCAGGCGCTAGGCGTACGCCGTCAAGACGGTGCGTACGGCATCAATGCGGCTGCGGGCCGACAGGCCGTTGTCGCGCGGGATTTTCGGACAGTGCAAGATTTTTGGAGCCCCGCGCGATGTCGGGACCAGCCCCGCACAACTTGATACGCCTCCGCCGATCGAAGTGGGAGCGGCCCCGCGTGGCCGCACGCCTCAAGCGACCACCTTTGGTCGCGCTAGACGCATGCTGTCGCATGTTGGTGGGACAGGCCCTTTATGACCAGAAGAGCTTTCTCTCCGTCCCTCCCCCACCCAAGTCGTCGTATCCTGTTGAGTTTCATTGTTTGTATAACTCGTTATCACCTTATCAGCAGCGAACAATCATAAAACCATTGTGGGCTCCACCTTTCCTCGATCGGCGCTACTTTGTTGCATATCTTTTCATTTCGCGGTCCATTCCATGGGCTGCAGCCCATCCACTTTTTTTTGGCGGGACATGCTTCATAACCCGAAATTATCTGGCCCGCAGGCGTATTTTTCCCTTCTTTTGAGGACCTTCGACATCCAGAATCTCAGAACAAGCGCACAGTGAGCGCGGCAAAACCACGACCAGCCGTGGCGGAAAACCGACTGCCCCCCAAAACCCTCCCTCCCCTCCGCTCAACGGCCAATCAGAGCGCGGTTCACAGTCGATATATGGGGCAGTGAACGAAACGCTGTGATTAGCCGCCGAGCGGAAGGGAGGGGGAGAGGGGGAGAGGGGGAGAAGGGAAGAGGGGGAGAGGGGGAGAGGGAGAGAAAGGGTCGGTCCCATTCGGGACCTCCACCACGGTATGTTTCGCCACTTGTCAGCCGGACATTTAGCCCAAACGAGTTGGTGAATGTCTCGGGGGTGCAGGTCGTGTATTTCCCACATCTTCTTCAACACCCTCCAGAACTCGGTATTTTTACCATGGGGCGCCGGTGCCAAGGTCCTTTAGGATAGCATGTTTCCCAAGGGCCCCTCAGGAAGCTTTATATCTAGGGTTGACCCGCCGGGTACCGGGGGCACATTGTGCTAGTGTCGCGTCGTCCTCCGGTTGCGCAGCCGGAGCAGATGAGTACGGTAGATGGGCGTCAAAGGGTGGACTCCCCTACGATCTAATTTTCCCATTCGTCAATCCGATTGGTTTGTTGATGTAATTGTTTATCCTTTCCCTCCAATTCCGAAATGAAAAGATATGCAACAAAGTAGTGACGATCAAGGAAAGGTGGAGCCCACATGGTTTTATGATTGTTCGCTGTTGATTAGGTGATAACGAGTTATACAAACAATGAAACTCCAAGTATTTCGTGATGTCGCTGGTCACATAAAGTACGGGAATTGGGGGAGTCCAGAACCAGGGGCCATAGTTTAAGAATAAGTGATAAGCCATTTAGAACGGAGATGAGGAAAAACATTTTCACACAGGGAGTTGTGAGTGTGGAATTCTATGCATGGGCGGTGAAGGGTGGTGGAAGCTGGTTCTCTGGATACTTCCAAGAAAGAGTTAGATAGGGCTCTTAGGGATAGCGGAGTAATGGATATCGCGGGAATGCAGGAACGGGGTACTGACTGTGGATGATCAGTCATGATCATATTGAATGGCGGTACTGGCGAGAAGGGCCGACTGGCCTACTCCTACACCTACTGTCTATTGTCTAATATCCTCGTCTAACATTTGCTGCATTTGGTTTGCTACGTAAATCAACCGTCTGATTCTCCTCCTCTCAATCAACACGGGTTACAAGCATGCACCGGTGCAGGTAGGTAGTGTATATTTACAGTAAGATAAGAATTCTAAGATCGCTATCACCTTCTGAGAACACATTGCTCCTTTCCCCACGCATCCTCGCACCAGTTATATTAAATTAATCCCTTCTTCATGTTGTCATCCTACTAAGGGAAAGGAGACATTCTTATGTATTCTGCCCCCTCCCCTCACAATCTCATACACTTCAGATAATGTCACATTGTCAGTCTAAATCGTTCTTCTTTATTGCCAACGGTTTGACTAGATGTATCGTTTACAAACGTCTTCGTCCTGCATTTACGTCAAACCCATCAAGAAGGCTGCGAAGCACAAGCCCACGACAGGGTAAGTGGTCCAACCACGAAATCACAGGAAATATTTAAAATAGTACTAAATGCATTGGAAAATTCAACAATACTGCTGGAAAAGGCCAAACGATTTAGAGGATTACACAATTCATCCAACTATGACCGAAACATAGAAAAAGAAATAGAAAAATTGAGTATGATTACAAAATTCTTAAGGGGCTGGACAGGCTAGATGCAGGAAGATTGTCCCCGATGTTGGGGAAGTCCAGAACAAGGGGTCACAGTTTAAGGATAAGGGGGAAATCTTTTAGGACCGAGAAGAGAAAAACATTTTTCACACAGAGAGTGGCGAATCTCTGGAATTCTCTGCCACAGAAGGTAGTTGAGGCAAGTTCATTGGCTATATTTAAGATGGAGTTAGATGTGGCCATTGTGGCTAAAGGCATCAGGGGGTATGGAGAGAAGGCAGGCACAGGATACTGAGTTGGATGATCAGCCATGATCATATCGAATGGCGTGCAGGCTCGAAGGGCCGAATGGCCTACTCCTGCACCTATTTTCTATGTTTCTAGGTTTCTATGATGGTGAACTTGCAGAGGACATTTTAAAAACAAATTATACGAGCTTCTATATCCATGAAAAAAGAGAAAGACTGAAGGGGCCAAATGAGGTCCACTATTCCGTGGTCTCTATTCATTTGCGAGTCTCTTATTAAATTGACGGTCTTTATTTAGAGGTCTCGTTTGTTTGGTGATCTCTAATACTTCGGTGTCTCTACCATTTTCAAGATCTCTATTGGTTTATGCTATAATATTTGAAATCTCAATTACATTTGGGCGATTTTAGCATTTGTGGATTCTATTAGTTGCAGGGTCCCTTTTGCTTCAGATTCTCCTTCAGATTTAGAGCCCGCTAGTTTCAGGAATCTATTAAGTTGTGTTTCCTGATAGTTGGAAGTATCTATTAGTTTGAGGGTCACCATTGGTGTGGCATCATTAATACGTTAAGTGTCCAATGGTTCCAACCAGTTCCAATGGTTTATCGTCACTAATAGTGTTCTGTGCCTATTTGGCTCGGTGTCTCTTTAGTTTGGATGAAGCTATCCGTAAGATTACTCCATTAGTTTGACCATGTCCTTTAGTTTGAGAGTTCCATTAGTATTACCTCACTATTAATTTGAGCATCTTCGCGTCACTATTAGTTTGGGGACTCATTTAGATTGAGTTGCCTCTTTTAGTTTAAGGGAGCTATATTTATTTGAGTGCTCCTATCAGCCCGGGTTTCCATTTGGCAGGGTTACTATTAGTTTTCGTATGTACATTTGTTGGAGCATCTCCACTCGTTTGTCATCGCTATTTATTGCAGATCTGAGTTTGAGACGGTCTTAGTTTTGGAGGTTTGAGTTTTGAGAGTCTGTCTCAATTCAGGGTCTCTGCTCAGCTTTAGATCTCCAATAGCTTGTGGGTCTCTATTGCTGCGAGGGCTTCTACGAGTCTCTTCTAGGTTGTCATCTATACTTGGGTTATTCTATTAGTTTGTTGGCTTCACAAGTCTCAGGGCATCCATTAGTTTAATGATCACTATTACATTGGGTTATTAATTTTTCGAGGGCTTATTTGATGGACTCCACCAGTTGGCAGGTTTCCATTCGTTTGAAGGTCTATTAATTTTGGGTCATAATTTGTGGCCTTAATTTGAGGCTCGCAAATAGATTGATGGTCTGTATAGTATTGGTGGTTTTATTAATTTGGGCGCCTCTGTTAGTAGCGGGACCTGTTCGTTAATTCAGAGTCACTTATTAGATTGAAGATTTCATCGGTTTGAGGATTTTTATCAGCTCGAGTGTCTCTGTTAGATTGGGATTCCTATTTGTTTGAAGCTCCCCAATAGTTTTGTCTCTAGCAGTTTGGCGGCTCTTAGTCTGAGAGTCTGTGGTCTCTGCTGATTTAGTGGCTCCGTCTATTTTGAATCTTTTAGTTTGAGGTCTCTTCGTCTGACGGTTCTGTTAGATGGATATCACATTGGCCTGCAGGTCCCTATCCGTCTGAGGTTTTTACCAATTTCCACCTGCACCAACTTTCCACCGTCCTTCCTCCTTGGCAATTCTTACACGTCCAATGCTATTAATGTCCAATTTAAGTCTTGATATAACAAGCGTCAAGCTCAAAAGGGTTAAACAAATTTGTTTGTTCGACGATTGTAATGAGCCCGCTCTCCGGGGACTATTTATGTCTTGGGAGAGTTTGCTGCTTCTCCCAATAAAGGGTGCTTCACCCTCCCTCCCAGATATTCAAATTGCCAGCGAACGCATAGTGAGCGGCGCCTGCATATGAGGGATAGGCGGGACCACTATATGGGAACACCGATGTGGAATGTTACATCAATGGGTCGCGATCTAGGAACTGTAATCGGGAATGCTACTTGGACGGGTCGGAATCTAGGCATGGTCGACCGGAATGCAACTTCAATCGGTCGGGATGCGGGACCGCTAGACGCCAATAATCCAACATTGGGAACGAATCCCTTCTGGGCATTTGAGTATCTTTTTACCAATTATGATGTGCTCGCCTTGGAAGAACGGATCATTTTGGCTCTCAGGGGTATTCAACCCATTTATTTCCCCCTCCTTGCCATTTTTACTGTGCCTGGTAAGTAAATCTGTCCCATTTCTCTTCAGACCTCATTAAATTGCATTTACACATCACTAATCTCGGCTACGGGTTGTTTTTAGCCAATACACTTTCCATTTGCCTAGACCGTGTCAGTATGGGCTAATTGTTGGAAACAATAAATTAAACTATTCATTGGGAAGACTCGGATGAAACAAGAGGTCGGTGGCTAATGAACGATTTTTGTTTTCAGGAGGACGGTGTGGATGGTGAGTTTGATGGCGTTATATGTTCTATGTCGGTGAGGCAGTAAGACAAGGTCCCACGGGGCAGGCTGGTGAAGAAAGTAAAAAGCCCATGGGACCAGAGGCAGAGCAGCAAATTGGATCCAAATTGAAAGGAAATAGAAGGGAACGATAAAGGGGTGTTTTTGTTACTGGAATTGTTACCAATGGGGCTCCGCGCGGTCAGTCTCCCGCTATCTACTGTTGATAGCAGCGAATTACAGCTAATTGGGAGGGGGGAGGTGAGGAGTGGGGTGATAAATAAATTTGTAACCGGTACAGAAATTTCCCGAGTGGTTACAAGGGGGGGCTGAGGGGACTTGGAGACGGAGACGTGAGCGGTAAAGTAGCAAATTGAGTTTAATCCAGCGATGCGTAAATTAACGATTGGTGCAACAAGCTAGTGAATAGACAATGCATTAGAAGGTGTCCCGTAGGAATGAACTGCAGATGCGGGTTTAAAGGTGGACACAAAATGCTGGAGTAACTCAGTGGGATAGGCAGCATCTCTAGAGAGAAGGAATGGGTGACGTTTCTGGTCGAGAGCTTTCTTCAGTCTGAAGAAGGGTCTCGTCCCGAAACGTCACCCAATCCTTTTCCAGAGATGCTGCCTGTCCCGCTACATTAGAAGGCGTTGGGTGGCGTGTGAGACTAAATCATCATGGAGTGTAAGTCTGTAGGTCCTTAAAGGTCATGTCTATGTTGGGGTTAAAAGGGCAGACGGGACACTTTTCCTTTATCTGAAATAGAGTATACGAGCAGGACTGTAACGCTGGGCCGTGTTAGACCAGAGTTTGACTACTGGTTGCCGTTCCGGTCCCGCTCCCAGGAAGGATGTTACTACAGTGCAGACTTGTGGGGTGTGCTAAGTTGAGAAATCTGTACTTGCGAGAAGGTGTCCATAGGCTGGGACGCAGAATAAAACTGCAGGCAGTGGAAATTTGAATTTAAATCGCGGAACAGATATATCGGGGGCAAGGATAGGGAACACAGTCCCTCATTAAGATGTAATGTTGATCTCCTCTGTACACTCCCATCCAGCGAAGTAGACGTTTGATCTCTCCAACTGCCCGAAATATATTTAAAGGCTCTCCCACCACTACTCTTTGCAGAAGAACGTTCGAAAGATTCGTATCTCTGAGAAATCGTTATTTTTCAGATGGTTTAAATCGGTGGTCCACTAGTTTTAAACGGTGAACAATAAATATAATTTGGGACATGCGAGCTAATACCTTCTTCAAGCGTCCCTCCCACGAACTATTTGAATATTGAACGTTTCCATCCCTTTCTTTCCTCCAGGTTATAGTGGATACAATCCGATCCTAGCCAGTGTTTCCTGGCAATGCACCATTCCAGAAAATCAGTCTGGTCAACCTTCTCTGAACTATTTACAATGCGTTTAACGTCCTTTCTTACAGAAGGAAAACAATATGTTGTACAATACTCCAGATGTAGTCCCACCAATGCCCCCCCCCCCCCCCCCCCCCCCCCCCCACACACACACCCCCGTAACTGGAGCAGAACCTCCCGAACACTGTATCTTAATGACTTGCTTTCCTGCAGACCATGAATCAGCACTAGGACTCCCAATCCCCTCTGCATCTCAGGCTTCTCGAGTCTCCCTGTACCAAGATATTTTGCGTCTTTCGTTGGTTCTGTTCTTCCTTGCCATATGACAAATTTCCCCAAATGTATTCAACTTTCCAGATCTTTGTCCACTCAATTAATCCACTCGCTTTCATATTTTTCCAATGGCATCTAGTCTGTCCAACTTTGCGCCATCGGCAAATTTATTAAACGTCATACGATCAGGAATTTCCCGTATGAGTAAACGTTTAGGCCCATGCACCCATCCATTTGTACATCTAGTTAGCGCGAAGCCTTTTGCTGTCTTGGACCCGGCATGGTGGCGCCGCTGGTAGAGTTGCTCTCTCAATCTAGCGATCCTGGTTCAATCTTGACCTCCGGTGCTCTCTCTGTGCGGCCTCTCTGTGTGCTTGTGTGTTTCCCACACACACCTTTGCTTCCTTCCCTCATCTGAACATATGCGCTCTGGTGCCCGAGTGCCGGGCTGAGTGGTAGAAACTCCGCAGAGTTAATGGGACTGTGTGATAATAACATTAGATTAATGTATAAGGGCGTTTGATAGTTGGCGTGCACTCGACGGGTCGAAGGCCTGTTTCTCTGCTTTTGCCCCTTCCATTCACATTGTTTCCCTTTCTACCGTTGCTAACTGACCGGTTGGGAATTCCCAGTACATCAATTGAGATTCCCAGCATCTGAAGCTATTTCATATCCCACTCCATCCCACTCGCACCAACCCCCCCCCCCCCCCCCCCCATCCCCCCTCCCACCCCCACCCGACCCCTAAATCGTGTTGCTACATCTTCAAACAATGGAAGATATTGGTAAATAATATACATATAGAAGTTGTAGAACTTATTCAATTATGGGTAAAACTGCTAACTCATCTCCCAGACCGCTGTTTAACATCCTGTTTATTCCCCCATCCCCTTCACAGTGAACTCAGTGGCAATTGTCATCCTCTCCCGGGGCAAGTGTGGTCTCTCCGAGTGTGTCACTCGCTACCTGGTGGCCATGGCGGCCGCAGATCTGGTCGTCGTTGTCCTCGACCTGATATGGAGGCACATCCCGATGACATATCGGGACCAGTTCAGTTTCCTGTGGAGCATCCCCGTGTGTAATTTCCACGCCGTCCTGCTTTACGCAGACGCGGACTGTTCCGTTTGGTTCACCGTCGCGTTCACCTTCGACCGCACATTGGCAATTTGCTGCCAGAAGCTGAAATTGAAATATTGCACAAAGAGAATCGCGGCCGTTGTTCTGTGGACAGTGGCCCTAGTGAGCTGTTTAAAGAACATCTTCTGGTACTTCATGCTGACCGGCGAGTATAATTTCCACAATGACCCCTTTATTTGCAGGGAGAGGCCCGGTATCTTGGAATCACAAATCTGGGCAGCGGTTGAGTTGATTCACTATATCATCACCCCGGTGGCTCCATTTTTTCTGGTTATGCTGTTCAATGTCTTCACCGTTCGGCACATCGTTATGGCCAACAGAGCCCGTCGGAGGCTCCGGGCTCCCAGCAATGGAGAGACCCCCAAAGATCCAGGGATGGAAAGTCGCAGAAAATCCATCATCCTATTGCTTGCTGTCTCGGGCAATTTCGTCTTGCTGTGGTTCGTCTTCATGGTGCATTCAATTTGGAACAGGATGTACTGGTTAGGCTACCGGGTCAAGGTCCCACCTGAGATCGTGCAGAGGACGGGCTACGTCCTGCAACACCTCAGCTGCTGTACAAATACCGGCGTTTACGCCTTGACCCAGAGCAAGTTCAGACAGCAGCTTGGGATGGCGCTGATCTACCCTCTCACTCGCCTCGCACGCGTCTTCAAATAGCGATGCGCAACGAATCAGCGGCGTTCTCTCCCCTGACCTACCCCCCCCCCCCCCCCTACCCCCCCCCCCCCCCCCCCCCCACACACACACACACAATCCCCCTTCCTAAGACGTGATCAATATTATATTGAAAGACCAATAAAAATGTTCATATATTAAACAATTATAGTGCAAATCAGAGTTTGGTTGGTATTGATTTTGATTGACACCTCGGTTGATATGCAGTGTGAGCATGATGCAGGCAGATCTGACTGTCATCGCGGTCATCTCTCCCCCTCTGTTCAATCATGTGGGGGGAGGGACAGGGATTATCATAGAAGCAGAGTTGCATCATAGAAAACGGGCCCTGCCCCCCCCCCCCCCCCCCCCCCCCCCCACTCCTCGTGCCTGTGTTGACCCTCCTGTCCCGTCTATACTAATCCTACTGGGATGACTTCTATATCCCACTGTGGCCAGCACATTCGGAGAAACCCCACGCGTTTCACCGGGGAGAACTTGCAAACTCCGCACAGATAGCACCCGTAATCAGGATCGAACCCGGGTCTCTGGTAGTTGTTCAGATGCCTCTTAAATGTTTTTTTTACCTAATGTAGGGCGGCACCATTTTCCTGCACCTATTTTCTATATTTCTATGTTTTCCATACCTCTCAGATCCGCTTTTAACCTTCTACCTCTCTGCCTAAACCTAGATTTTGAATAACCCTAGAATGGGAAACATACATTTGGCTATCTACTTTTTCAACGCCTGTCACAATTTTATATACATCTATTATGTTATCTCTCAGCCTCCTTCACTTCAAGAAGATTACGCCCAGCCTATTGAATCTCTCTTTAGGATTCAAACCCTCTGACCCAGGTTGCATGCTTGTGAATCTTGTCTGCACCCTCGCTGCTTAATATTTCATAATTGTTCAACTTCTGTCAAGGAGAAGCTATACTCCACCCTCGTTAGACCTCATTTGGACTACGCAGTTGCAGCATGGGACCCATACACAAATAAAAACATTTCTTCCATCGAACGTGTCCAAAGACAGGCAGCTCGGTTTGTTACTAACACGAGAGAAGCGAGTGTCACCAAACTTCTGAATTCTCTGGGGTGGAACCCACTCCAAGACAGACGTGAAGCTCACCGTTTGACCTGTTTTTACAAAATGTTAAATGGTCAGCTCGACATAGACTACAAGACCTACACCAAACCCAAACCAATTAGGGGCAGACGAGGACATTCGATCCAATTTGTGATCCCAGCTACAAAGACAGATGTATACAGCAATTCGTTCTTCCCCCGCACAATTAAAGCATGGAATAATCTCCATCCAACTATAGTTACCCAACCAGACGCAACTAAATTTAAAGTAGCTCTTTCTTCCCAATAACCCTTTCTGGCTTAAGCCCTCCCTTCACCACCTCCAGTTTAAATCGGGAAGGAGGAGGGACAAAGTAAATGATACTTGGATGACCAAAGAGGTTGTACATTTTGCGAAAAGGAAAACATAGCTTAAAATGTTCCCTGTGATGCTCATCAGTGTAGGGGTTACTAATATGCAAGGGCAGCGAGATCAGGAATTACGTGGTGTTGAGTCCCTTGAAGGGCATTAAAAGGTGGACAAATCCCGAGGGCCAGACGGATCTATCCCAATTTAGTCAGAGAAGGAAGAGAGAAAATCGCACGGGCCTCCATGAACGTATTTTCAACTTCTCTAGCACAGAAGTTGCAAATAGATTCATCAAGGCCCCTGCAGTGATAATGTTCAGGAACTATTTGGATTTATTCAATCAAATTCAGCAAGGCTCGATCGGCAATTAGCAGAATACATCGGTCTCTCGGCAAAGTTTAGGAGCAGAAACGTGCACCAATGACTAATTACAACGATTAACCAGGGTTACTAAGTAACGAGCAGTACTATGATCGTTACAGGGTCTCTTCTATCCATCCAGGGATTACGGCGTAATAATGAAAAGTGGGACTGTGGGCTACTGTCCGAAACTAACCAAGGATTAGTCGGCATCAATAAGGAACAGAGACCTTCCACAATCCTATTTAAGGTGAAACAGCAGGGGCGATATATGGCCTTTAATATAACTTCTGGTCATTGGGGTATCCATTAGGAAAAGTAACTTGAGGAGAAGCTAAAATACCTATCTCTGAGCCATTTTGAAATGATCATCGGCAAGAAACTGATTTTGCCACGTGTGCCCTGAGTTCACAACGCTTTCGCGGATAAAAAAAAATCCAGCTAGAACCTAGCTGAATGAAAATAAAGGAATATTGGTTGATTATACCA